>NC_143165.1:26906799-27216263 GCF_047325235.1 Durio zibethinus
ACCTCTACCAAATTTGGGGACAAAAATCTTTCTGAAAAAATTTTAAAAAATCCCGAACCACAAAAAGTTTTGAAAATCGAGAAAAATAGAAAACGGGTCATCTTGCCATGAAACTTCACATGAAGGCTTAGGGGACCATTGTATGAATTTACAAGGCATAAAAATGGCATTGGCATGGCAGAAATGTGAAGATGTGCTTGAAACCACCTACCACCCGTTCGATCCCCGGCTTGCGCATCCTGCCTCTTTGGTCGGCTGAGCGCTCACACGCTCGTTTCATGGGTTGACTTAAGCATACGGAGTTCATCCCCAATCTAAGCATACAGAGTTCATTCCCAGTCTAAGATCAGACCAGATCGAGGGTTGCAGCAGTAGGATCGGTAGCACGTAGGGGGGATCAGATCGATCCTCGGCTTACGCATTTTGCCTGTTCGATCGACTGAGCACCCATACACTCGTTTCGTGGGTTAGCTTAGGCATACGGAGTACATTCCACGTCTAAGCCCCAACCGGACCGAGGGTTGTGGCAGCGGGATCGGCAGCACGCAGAGGAGGACTGGGCTGATCCCTGCCTTACGCATTATGCCTCTCTGGCCGACCTCTTCGATCCCGTACGCTCATTTCGTGGGTCGACTTAGGCATACGGAATTCATCCCGAGTCTAAGCATACGGAGTTCATTCCCAGCATAAGATCGAACAGGATCGAGGGTTGCAGCAGCAGGATCAATAGCACGCAGGGGGGATCGAGCTGATCCCTAACTTACGCATTCTGCCTCTCTGACCGGCTGAGCGCCCGCACGCTCATTTCGTGGGTTGGCTTAGGCATACAGAGTACATTCCACGTCTAAGCCCCAGCCAAATCGAGGGTTGTTGTAGCAGGACCGGTAGCGGGATCGATAGCATGCAGAGGGGGACTCGGCTAATCCCCAGCTTGCGCATTATGCCTTTTCAGCGCCCGCACGCTCGTTTCATGGGTTGACTTAGACATACGGAGTTCATCCCTAGTCTAAGCATACGGAGTTCATTCCCAGTCTAAGATTGGACTGGATCGAGGGTTACGACAGCAGGATCGACAGCACGCAGGGGGGACCGAGCCGATCCTCGGCTTGCACATTCTGTCTCTCTGGTCGGCTGAGCGCCCGCACGCCCGTTTCATGGGTTGGCATAGGCATAGGGAGCTCATTCCATGTATAAGCCCTAGCCAGACCAAGGGTTGTGGCAGCGGGATCGACAGCACGTAGAGGGGGATCGGGCTGATCCCCAACTTGCGCATTATGCCTCTTCGGCCGGCTCAGTGCCCGCACTCTCGTTTCATGGGTTGACTTATGCATACGGAGTTCATTCCTGGTGTAAGATCAGACCGGACTGAGGGTTGTGACAGTAAGATCGACAGCATGTAGCGGGGGATCGGGTCGATCCCCAGCTTGCACATTCTACCTCTCCGGTCGGTTGAGCACCCTCACGCTCGTTTTGTGAGTTGGCTTAGGCATACGGAGTTCATTCCATGTCTAAGCATATGAAGCTCATTCCCAATCTAAGATTTTGACCCACGGTGCACATGCTGGACTCAAGCACGTGCTGGTACCACATTTTTTTCACCTGGGGCACCATTGTCGGAGCATCGTCGGAGAGCCTAACTGGCGGCATTGGTGGTTCCGGCGATTGGGTGGGCCGGGGGGTGTGCGCACATGATGTGCGATGGGTGCTGGTACTTGGCCCTTATATTGGCCCCCTATCCCTCATCAAACCTCGAGAACTCACACCCCTTTAAAGAGCATTTGAGATTTTATAGGTTTGCTGCCAGTAGCCATTAAGGTGTCTGAAATGGGGACACTATTCGCAAATGGTCACAAAATCTTTTCCACTTTGAGTTTTTAGCTGAATTTTTTTGTGCATGCCAACAAAAATACAAGGATCACCTGTACCAAATTTGGGGACAAAACTCTTTCTAAAAAAATTTAGAAAAATTTCAAACCACAAAAAGTTTTAAAAATCACAAAAAAAAGAAAATGGGTTGTCTTGCCACGAAACTTCACATGAAGGCTTAGAGGACCATTGTATGAATTTACAAGCCATAAAAATGGCATTGGCATGGCAGAAATATGAAGATGTGCTTGAACCCACCTACCACCCGTTCGATCCTCGACTTGCGCATCCCGCCTCTCTGGTCGGTTGAGTGCCCGTACGCTCGTTTCGTGGGTTAACTTAGGCATACGGAGTTCATGCCCAGTCTAAGCATATGGAGTTCATTCCCAGTCTAAGATCAGATCAGATTGAAGGTTGCGGTAGCAGGATCGACAGCACTCAGAGGGGATCGGGTCGATCCCCAGCTTGCGCATTCTGCCTCTCTGGCTGATTGAGCGCCCGCACGCTCGTTTCGTGGGTTGGCTTAGGCATACGAAGTAAATTCCATGTCTAAGCCCCAACCGGACCGAGGGTTGTGGTAGCAGGAACGGTAGTAGGATCGACAGCACGTAAAGGGGGACCGGGCTAATCCCTGGCTTGTGCATTATGCCTCTCTGGCCGACCTCTCCGATCCGCTAAGCGCCCTCAAGCTCGTTTTGTGGGTTGACTTAGGCATATGGAGTTCATCCCCAGTCTAAGCATACGAAGTTCATTGCTAGTCTAAGATCGGATCGGATCGAAGGATATGGTAGTAGGTTCGATAGCACGTAGGGGGGACTGGCCCGATCCCCGACTTGCGCATTCTGTCTCTCCGATCGACTGAGCGCCCACACGCTCGTTTCATGGGTTGACTTATGCATACGGAGTTCATTCCTAGTCTAAGATCGGATCGGATCGAGGGTTGCGACAGCAGGATCGACAGCACGTAGGGGGGACCAATTCGATCCCCAGCTTACGCATTTTACCTCTCCGGTCAGCTGAGCGCCCGCACGCTCGTTTCATGGGTTGACTTAGGCATACGAAGTTCATCTTCAGTCTAAGCATACAGAGTTCGTTCCCAGTCTAAGATCGGACTGGATCGAAGGTTGCAGCAGCAGGATCGACAGCACGTAGGGGGGACCAGACCGATGCTCAGCTTGCGCATTCTACCTCTCCGACCGGTTTAGGGCCTGCATGTTCGTTTCGTGGGTTGGCTTAGGCATACGAAGTACATTCCACGTCTAAGCCCCAACCGGATCGAGGGATGTGGTAGCAGGACCGGCAGCAGGATCGATAGCACGCAAAGGGGGACCGAGCTGATCCCCGGCTTACGCATTATGCCTTTTCGACTGACTGAGCACCTGCACTCTTGTTTCGAGGGTTGACTTAGGCATACGGAGTTCATCCCTAGTCTAAGCATACGGAGTTCATTCCCAGTCTAAGATCGGTAGCACGCAGAGGGGACTGGGTCGATCCCCGGCTTATGCATTCTGCCTCTCCAGCCGGCTGAGCGCTCGCACGCCCATTACATGGGTTGGCTTAGGCATAGGGAGCTCATTCCATGTCTAAGCCCCAGCCAGACCGAGGGTTGTGGCAGCGGGACCGGCAGCACGCAGAGGGGGATCGAGCCAATCCTCAGCTTGCGCATTATGCCTCTTCGGTTGACTCAGCGCCCGCACGCTCGTTTCGTGGGTTGACTTATGCATACGGAGTTCATTCCCAGTCTAAGATCGGATCGAACCAAGGGTTGCGGCAGCAGGATCGACAGCACGCAAGGGGGGACCGGGTCGATCCCCGACTTACGCATTCTGCCTCTCCAGCCTGCTGAGCGCCCGCACACTCGTTTCATGGGTTGGCTTAGGCATACGGAGTTCATTCCATGTCTAAGCATACGGAGCTCATTCCCAATCTAAGATTTTGAGCCATGGTGCACATGCTGGGCTCGGACATGTGCTGGTGCTACATTTTTTTCACCAGGGGCACCATCAACGGAGCATCGTTGGAGAGCCTAACCGGCGGCATTAGGGGTTCTGACGATTGGAGGGGTCGGGGGATGTGCGCACATGATGTGCGATGGGTGCTGGTACTTGGCCCTTATATTGGCCCCCTATCCCTCATCAAACCTCGAGAACTCACACCCCCTTAAAGAGCATTTGAGATTTTATAGGTTTGCTACCAGTAGTCATTAAAGTGTCTGAAATGGGGACACTTTTTTCAAACGGTCACAAAATCTTCTCCACTTCGAGTTTTTAGCTGAATTTTTTTGTGAATGCTAACAAAAAGACAAGGATCACCTCTACCAAATTTGGGGACAAAAATCTTTCTAAAAAAATTTTAAAAAATCCCAAAATGTAAAAAGTTTTGAAAATCTTGAAAAATAGAAAACGGATCGTCTTGCCACGAAACTTAACATGAAGGCTTAGGGGACCATTGTATGAATTTACAAGCCATAAAAATGGCAATGGCACGGCAGAAATATGAAGATGTACTTGAACCCACCTACCACCCGTTCGATCCCCGGCTTACGCATCCTGCCTCTCTGGTTGGCTGAGCGCCCGCACGCTCATTTTGTGGGTTGACTTAGGCATACAGAGTTCATCCCCAGTCTAAGCATAAGGAGTTCATTCCAGTCTAAGATCAGACCAGATCGAAGGTTGAGGTAGCAAGATCAGCAGCACGTAAGGGGGATTAGGTCGATCCCCGGCTTGCACATTCTGCCTCTCCGGCCAACTGAGCACCCGCACGCTCGTTTCGTGGGTTGGCTTAGGCATACGGAGTACATTCCATGTCAAAGCCCCAGCCAAACCGAGGGTTGTGGCAGCAGGACCGGTAGCGGGATCGACAGCACGTAGAGGGGGAATGGGTTGATCCCTGACTTGCACATTATGCCTCTCCGATCGACCTCTTCGACCGGCTGAGCACCCACACGCTCGTTTCGTGGGTTGACTTAGCCATTCGGAGTTCATCCCAGTCTAAGCATACGGAGTTCATTCCTAGTCTAAGATCAGATCGGATTGAAGGTTGCGATAGTAGGATCGACAGCACATAAGGGGGACCGGGTCGATCCTCGGCTTACGCAATCTCTTCTCTGACTAGCTGAGCACTCGTACGTCCGTTTCATGGGTCGGCCTAGGCATATGGAGTACATTCCACGTCTAAGCCCCAGTTGGACCGAGGGTTGTGGCAGCAGGACCGACAGCAGGATCAACAGCATGTAGAGGGGAACCGAGTTGATCCTCAGCTTGTGCATTATGCCCCTCCGATCGGCCTCTCCGATCGGTTAAGTGCCCGCACGCTTGTTTCGTGGGTTGACTTAGGCATACGGAGTTCATCCCCAGTCTAAGCATATGGAGTTCATTCCCAGTCTAAGATCGGACTGGACCGAAGGTTGCGACAGCAGGATCGACAGCATGCAGGGGGGACCAGGTCGATCCCTGACTTGCGCATTCTGTCTCTCCGGCCGGCTGAGTGCCCGCATGCCCATTTCATGGGTTGGCTTAGGCATAGGGAGCTCATTCCATGTCTAAGCCCCAGTCGGATCGAGGGTTGTGGTAGCGGGACCGATAGCACGCAGAGGGGGACCGGGTCGATCCCCGGCTTGTGCATTATGCCTCTTCAGTCGGCTCAGCGCCCGTACGCTCGTTTCGTGGGTTGACTTATGCATACGGAGTTCATTCCCAATCTAAGATCGGACCGAACCAAGGGTTGCAGCCATAGGATCGACATCACATAGGGGGGATCGGGTCAATTCCTGACTTGTGCATTCTGCCTCTCCGGTAGGCTGAGCGCCCGCACGCTTGTTTCGTGAGTTGGCTTAGGCATACGGAGTTCATTCCATGTCTAAGCATACGAAGCCCATTCCCAATCTAAGATTTTGAGCCACGGAGTACATGCTGGGCTCGGGCATGTGCTGGTGCCACATTTTTTTCCCCCGAGGCACCATCGTCGGTGCCTCGTCGGAGCATCACCGGAGAGCCTAACCGGCGGCATTGGGGGTTCCGGTGATTGGGGCGCCGGGGGGTGGGCGCACATGATGTGTGATGGGTGCTGGTACTTGGCCCTTATATTGGCCCCCTATCCCTCATCAAACCTCGAGAACTCACACCCCCTTAAAGAGCATTTGAGATTTTATAGGTTTGCTACCAGTAGCCATTAAAGTGTCTGAAATGGGGACACTTTTTGCAAACGATCACAAAATCTTCTCCACATCGATTTTTTAGCTGAATTTTTTTGTGCATGCGAAAAAAATACAAGGATCACCTCTACCAAATTTGGGGACAAAACTCTTTCAAAAAATTTAAAAAAATCCTGAACCATAAAAAGTTTTGAAAATCGTGAAAAATAGAAAACAGGTCGTCTTGCCATGAAACTTCACATGAAGCTTCGGGGACCATTGTATGAATTTACAAGCCATAAAAATGGCATTGGCATGGCAGAAATATGAAGATGTTCTTGAACCCACCTACCACCCGTTCGATCCCCGGCTTGCACATCCTTCCTCTCTGGTCGACTGAGTGCCCGCACACTCATTTCATGGGTTGACTTAGGCATACGGAGTTCATCCCTAGTCTAAGCATACGGAGTTCATTCCCAGTCTAAAATCAGACCAGATCGAGGGTCACGATGATAGGATCGACAGCACGCAGGAGAGACCGAGTCGATCCCCGACTTACGCATTTTGCCTCTTCGGCCGGTTGAACGCCCGTATGCTCGTTTCGCGGGTTGGCTTAGGCATACGGAGTACATTCCATGTCTATGCCCGAGTCGAACCGAGGGTTGTGGCAGCAGGATCGATAACGGGATCAATAGCACGTAGAGAGGGACCGGGCTGATCCTCGATTTACGCATTATGCCTCTCCGATCGGCCTCTCCAACCAGCTGAGTGCCCACACGCTCATTTCGTGGGTTGGCTTAGGCAAATAGAGTTCATCTCTAGTCTAAGCATACAGAGTTCATTCTCAGTCTAAGATCAGACAGGATCGAGGGTTGTGGTAGCAGGATCGACAGCACGCAGGGGGGACCGGGTCGATCCCCGGCTTGCGCATTCTGCCTCTTCGGTCGGTTGACCACCCGCACGCTCGTTTCGTGGGTTGGCTTAGGCATACGGATTACATTCCGTGTCTAAGCCCCAACCGGACAGAGGGTTGTGGTAGTAGGGCCAGCAGTGGGATCGACAGCACGTAGAAGGGGATCGGGCTGATCCTTGGCTTACGCATTATGCCTCTCCGATCGGCCTCTCTGGTCAGCTGAGTGTCCGCATGCTCGTTTCATGGGTTGACTTAGGCATACGGAGTTCATCCCCAGTCTAAGCGTACGGAGTTCATTCCCAGTCTAAGATTAGACTGGATCGAGGGTTACGGTAGCAGGATCGACAGCACGTAGGGGGACGAGTCAATCCCCGACTTGAGCATTCTGCCTCTCTGGCCGACTGAGCTCTCGGACGCCCGTTTCGTGGGTTGGCTTAGGCATAAGGAGCTCATTCCATGTCTAAGCACCAGTCGGACCGAGGGTTATGGCAGCGGGACCGATAGCACGTAGAGGGGGACCAGACCATTGTATGAATTTACAAGCCATAAAAATGGCATTGGCACGATAGAAATATGAAGATGTGCTTGAACCCCCTACCACCCGTTCGATCCCCGGCTTGCGCATCTTGCCTATCTAGTCAGTTGAGCGCTCGCACGCTCTTTTTGTGGGTTGACTTAGGCATACAGAGTTCATCCCCAGTCTAAGCATACGGAGTTCATTCCCAGCTAAGATTGGGTCGGATCGAGGGTTGTGACAGTAGGATCGACAGCACGCAGTGGGGACCGGGCCAATCCCCGGCTTGCGCATTCTGCCTTTCCAATCGACTGAGCACCCGCATGCTCGTTTCGTGGGTTGGCTTAGGCATACAGAGTACATTCTACATCTAAGCCCCAGCCGGACCGAAGGTTGTGGCAGCAGGTAGTGGGATCAACAGCACGCAAAGGGGGATCGGACTGATCCCCGGCTTGCTCATTATGCTTCTGCGGCCAGCTAAGCACACGCACGCTTGTTTCGTGGGTTGACTTAGGCATACGGAGTTCATCCCCAAGCTAAGCTTATGGAATTCATTCCCAGTCTAAGATCGAAATGGATCGAGGGTTGCGGCAGCAGGATCGGTAGCACGCAGGAGGGATCGGGCCGATCCCTAGCTTGCGCATTCTACCTCTCCAGCCAGCTGAGCGCCCGCATGCTCATTTCGTGGGTTGGCTTAGGCATACGGAGTACATTCCACGTCTAAGCCCCAGTCGGACTGAGGGTTGTGGCAGCAAGATCGACAGCAAGATCGACAGCACGTAGAAGGGGACCGGGTTGATCACTGGCTTACGCATTATGCCTCCCTGGTCGGCCTCTCCGGTCGACTGAGTGCCCGCACTCTCGTTTCGTGGGTTGGCTTAGGCATACGGAGTTCATCCTCAGTCTAAGCATATGGAGTTCAATCCCAGTCTAAGATCGGACAGTACCAAGGGTTGCGACAGCAGGGTCGGTAGCACGCAGGAGGGACCGAGCCGATCCTCGGCTTGCGCATTCTGCCTCTCCGATCGGTTGAGTGCCTGCACGCCCGTTTTGTGGGTTGGCTTAGGCATAGGGAGCTCATTCCATGTCTAAGCCCCAGTCGGCCGAAGGTTGTGGCAGCAAGACCGACAGCACGCAGAGGGGGACGGGGCCAATCCCTGACTTGCGCATTATGCCTCTTCGACTGGATCAGCGCCTGCACGCTCATTTCATGGGTTGACTTATGCATACGGAGTTCATTCCCAGTCTGAGATTGGACCAGACCGAGGGTTGCAGTAGCAGGATCGATAGCATGTAGGGTGGACTGGGTCAATCCCTGGCTTGTGCATTCTACCTCTCCGATCGGCTGAGTGCCTGCACGGCTATTTCATTGGTTGGCTTAGGCATAGGGAGCTCATTCCATGTCTAAGCCCTAGTCGGACCGAAGGTTGTGGCAGCGGGACCGATAGCACGCAGAGGAGGATCGGGTCGATCCCTGACTTACAGATTATGCCTCTTTGGTCAGATCAATGCCCGCACGTTCATTTCGTGGGTTGACTTATGCATACGGAGTTCATTCCTAGTCTGAGATCGGACCAGACCGAGGGTTTCGGCAGCAGGATCGACAGCATGCAGAGGGGACCGGGTCGATCCTCGGCTTACGCATTCTGCCTCTTCGATCGACTGAGCGCGTGCACGCCCGTTTCATGGGTTGGCTTAGGCATAGGGAGCTCATTCCATGTCTAAGCCCCAGTCGGACCAAGGGTTGTGACAGCGGGACCGGCAGCATGCAGAGGGGGACCAGGTCGATCCCTGACTTGCGCATTATGCCTCTTCGGCCGGTTCAGCGCCCGCAAGCTTGTTTCATGGGTTGATTTACGCATACGGAGTTCATTCCTAGTCTGAGATCGAATTGGACTGAGGGTTTGCAGCAGCAGGATCGACAGCATGCAGGGGGGACCAAGTCGATCCCCGACTTGCGCATCTTGCCTCTCCGGTTGGCTAAGTGCCCGCATGCTGGTTTTGTGGGTTGACTTAGGCATATGGAGTTCATTCCATGTCTAAGCATACGGAGCTCATTCCCAATCTAAGATTTTGAGCCATGGGGCACATGCTGGGTTTTGGCATGTGCTGGTGCCATATTTTTTTCGCCCGGGGCACCATCGCCGGGGCATCGTCAGAGAGCCTAACAGGCGACATTGGGGGTTCCGACAATTGGGGGGGCCGGGGGGTGTGCGCACATGATGTGCGATGGGTGCTCGTAGTTGGCCCGATACTTGGCCCTTATATTGGCCCCCTATCCCTAATCAAACCTTGAGAACTCACACCCCCTTAAAGGGAATTTGAGATTTTATAGGTTTGCTGTCAGTAGCCATTAAAGTATCTGAAATGGGGACACTTTTTTCAAACAGTCAGAAAATCTTCTCCACTTCGAGTTTTTAGCTGAAGTTTTTTGTGCATCGCTCGTTTCGTGGGTTGACTTAGGCATACGGAGTTCATCCCAAGTCTAAGCATACGGAGTTCATTCCCAGTCTAAGATCGGATCGGACCGAAGGTTGCGGCAGCAGGATCGGCATCACACAGGGGGGATCGGGCCGATCCCCGGCTTGCGCATTCTGCCTCTCCGGCCAGCTGAGTGCCCGCACGCCCGTTTCGTGGGTTGGCTTACGCATAGGGAGCTCATTCCATATCTAAGCCCCAGTCAGACCGAGGGTTGTGGCAGCGGGACCGGTAACACGCAAAGGGGGACTGGGCCGATTCCTGTCTTGCGCATTATGCCTCTTCGGCCGGCTCAGGGCCCGTACGCTCGTTTCATGGGTTGACTTATGCATACGAAGTTCATTCCCAGTCTAAGATTGGACCAAACCAAGGGTTGCGGCAGCAGGATCGACAGCACGTAGGGGGGACCGGGTCGATCCCCAGCTTGCGCATTCTGCCTCTCCGGCCGGCTGAGTGCCCACACGTTCGTTTCGTGGGTTGGCTTAGGCATACGGAGTTCATTCCATGTCTAAGCATACGAAGCTCATTCCCAGTCTAAGATTTTAAGCCATGGTGCACATGCTGGGCTTGGTCATGTGCTGGTGCCGCATTTTTTTTGGCCCAGGGCACCATCGTCGGAGCATCACCGGAGCATCACCGGAGAGCCTAATCGACGGCATTGGGGGTTCCGGCATTGGGGGGACCGGGCTGATCCGCGGCCTGCACATTCCGCCTCTCCGACTGGCTGAGTGCCTGTACGCCCGTTTCGTGGGTTGGCTTAGGCATAGGGAGCTCATTCCATATCTAAGCCCCAACCGGACCGAGGGTTTTGGCAGTGGGACCGGCAGCATGCAGAGGGGGACTGGGCCGATCCCCGTCTTGCGCAATATGCCTCTTCGACCGGTTCAGTGCCCGCACGCTCATTTCATGGGTTAACTTATGCATATGTTGTTCATTCCCAGTCTAAGATCGGACCGAACCAAGGGTTGCGGCAGCAGGATTGGTAGCACGTAGGGGGGATCGGGTCGATCCCCGGCTTGCGCATTCTCCTCTCTGGTCGACTGAGCGCCCACACAATCGTTTCATGGGTTGGCTTAGGCATAGGGAGCTCATTCCATGTCTAAGCCCCAGCTGGACCGAGGGTTGTGGTAGCAAGACTGGCAGCACGCGGAGGGGGACCAGGTCGATCCTCGGCTTGCGCATTATGCCTCTTCGGTCGGCTCAGCGCCCGCACGCTTGTTTTGTGGGTTGACTTATGCATACAGAGTTCATTCCCAGTCTAAGATCAGACCGGACCAAGGGTTGTGGCAGCACATAAGGGGGGACTGGGTCGATCCTCGACTTGCGCATTCTGCCTCTTGGGCCGACTGAGCCCCCGCACGCTTGTTTCGCGGGTTAGCTTAGGCATAAGGAGTTTATTCCATGTCTAAGCATACAGAGCTCATTCCCAGTCTAAGATTTTGAGCCACGGTGCACATGTTGGGCTCGGGCATGTGCTGGTGCCGCATTTTTTTCGCCCGGGGCACCATCGTTGGAGCATCGCTGGAGAACCTAACCGGTGGCATTGGGGGTTCCGACGATTGGGCGGGCCGGGGGGGTGGGCGCACATGATGTGAGATAGGTGTAGGTACTTGGCCCTTATATTGGCCCCCTATCCCTCATCAAACCTCAAGAACTCACACCCCCTTAAAGAGCATTTGAGATTTTATAGGTTTGCTGCCAGTAGCCATTAAAGTGTCTGAAATGGGGACACTTTTTTCAAACGATCACAAAATCTTCTCCAGTTCAAGTTTTTAGCTGATTTTTTTTGTGCATGCCAAAAAAAATACAAGGATCACCTCTACCAAATTTGGGGACAAAACCCTTTCTAAAAAAATTAAAAAAAATCCCCAACTGTAAAAAGTTTCAAAAATCATGAAAAATAGAAAACGGGTCATCTTGCCATGAAACTTCACATGAAGGCTTAGGGAACCATTGTATGAATTTACAAGCCATGGAAATGGCATTGGCACCACAGAAATTTGAAAATGTGCTTGAACCCACGTACCACCCGTTCGATCCCCGACTTGCGCATCCTGCCTCTTTGGTCGGCTGAGCGCCCGCACGCTCGTTTCATGGGTTGACATAGGCATATGGAGTTCATTCCCAGTCTAAGATCAGACCGGATCGAGGGTTACAACAGCAGGATCGGTAGCACATAGGGGGGACCGGGCCGAGCCTCGGCTTGCACATTTTGAGTCTCCGGTTGGCTGAGCGCCCGTACGCTCGTTTCGTGGGTTGGCTTAGGCATATGGAGTACATTCCATGTCTAAGCCCCAGTCGGACCGAGGGTTGTGGGAGCAGGACTAGCAGCGGGATTGACAGCACGTAGAGAGGGATCGGGCTGATCCCAGGCTTGCGTATTATGCCTCTCCGACCGGCTGAGCGCCCGCACGCTCGTTTCATGGGTTGACTTAGGCATACAGAGTTCATCCCCAGTCTAAGCATACAGAGTTTATTCCCAATCTAAGATCAGACCGGACCGAGGGTTGCGACAGCAGGATCGGAAGCATGCAGGGGGGACCAGGCCGATCCCCGGCTTGCGCATTCTACATTTTCGGTCGACTGAGCGCCCGCACGCCCATTTCATGGGTTGGCTTAGGCGTAGGGAGCTCATTCCATGTCTAAGCCCTAGCCGGACCGAGGGTTGTGGCAGCGGGGCCGGCAGCACACAGAGAGGGATCGGGCTGATCCCCGGCTTGCACATTATGCCTCTTCGACCGACTCAGCGCCCACATGCTCGTTCCGTGGGTTGCTTAGGCATACGGAGTTCATTCCATGTCTAAGCATACGGAGCTAATTCCCAGTCTAAGATTTTGAGCCACAGTGCACATGCTGGGTTCGGGCATGTGCTGGTGCTACATTTTTTTCACCCGGGGCACCATCGTCGGAGCATCGTCGGAGAGCCTAACCGACGGAATTGGGGGTTCCAACGATTGGGGGGCTGGGGGGTGTGCGTACATGTTGTGTGATGGGTGCTGGTACATGGCCATTATATTGGCCCCCTATCCCTCATCAAGACTCGAGAACTCACACCCCCTTAAAGAGCATTTGAGATTTTATAGGTTTGGCGCCAGTAGCCATTAAAGCGTCGAAAATGGGGACACTTTTTTCAAACGGTCACAAAATCTTCTCCACTACGAGTTTTTACCTAAAATTTTTTGTGCGTGCCAACAAAAATACAAGGATCACCTCTACCAAATTTGGAGACAAAACTCTTTCTAAAAAAATTTAAAAAAATCCCCAACCGCAAGAAGTTTCAAAAATCGTGAAGAATAGAAAATGGGTTGTTTTGCCACGAAACTTCACGTGAAGGCTGAGGGGACCATTGCATGAATTTACAAGCCATAAAAATGGAATTGGCATGGCAAAAATATGAAGATGTGCTTGAACCCACCTACCACCCTTTCGATCCCCGTTTTACGCATCCTACCTCTCTGGTCGGCTAAGGGCCCGCACGCTCGTTTAATGGGTTGAATTAGGCATACAGAGTTTATCCCCAGTCTAAGCTTACGGAGTTCATTCCCAGTCTAAGATCAGACCGAATTGAGGGTTACGGCAGCAGGATCGACAGTACGCAAGGGGGATCGGGCTGATCCCCGGCTTGCACATTCTACCACTCCGATCAACTGAGTGCCCGCAAGCTTATTTCATGGGTTGGCTTAGGCATACGGAGTACATTCCATGTCTAAGCCCCAGTCGGACCGAGGGTTGTGGCAGCAGGATCGACAACGAGATCGACAGTAAACAGAGGGGGACCGGGCTGATCCTCGGCTTGCATATTATGCCTTTCCGGCCGACCTCTCCGATCGGCTGAGTGCCCACACGCTCGTTTCGTGGGTTGACTTAGGCATACGGAGTTCATCCCTAGCCTCAGCATACGGAGTTCATTCCTAGTCCAAGATCAGACTGGACTGAGGGTTGCGGCAACAGCATCGATAGCACGCAGGGGGGATCGGGCCGATCCCTGGCTTGCGCATTCTACCTCTCCGGCCGACTGAATGCCCGCACGCCCGTTTCATGGGTTGGCTTAGGCATAGGGAGCTCATTCCATGTCTAAGCCCCAACCGGACCGAGGGTTGTGGTAGTGGGACCAGCAGCACGAAAAGGGGGATCGGGTCGATCCCCGGCTTGCGCATTATGCCTTTTCGGTCGGCTAAGCGCCCGCACACTCATTTCATGGGTTGACTTATGCATACGGAGTTTATTCCCAGTCTAAGATCAGACCAGATCAAGGGTTGCAGCAGCAGGATCGACAACACAAAGGGGGGGATCGGGTCGATCCCTGGCTTGCGCATTCTGCCTCTCCGACTGGCTGAACGCCCGCACACTCGTTTCATGGGTTGGCTTAGGCATACGGAGTTCATTCCATGTCTAAGCATACGGAGCTCATTCCTAGTCTAAGATTTTGAGCCACAGTGCACATGCTGGGCTCGAGCATGTGCTGGTGCTACATTGTTTTCACCCAGGGCACCATCGTCGGAGCATCGTCGAAGAGCCTAACCGACGGTATTGGGGGTTCCGACGATTGGGGGGACGAGGGGTGTGCGCACATGATGTGCCATGGGCACTGGTACTTGGCCCTTATATTGGCCCCCTATCCCTCATCAAACCTCAAGAACTCACACCCCCTTAAAGAGCATTTGAGATTTTATAGGTTTGCTGCCAGTAGCCATTAAAGTGTCTGAAATGGGGACACTTTTTTCAAACGGTCACAAAATCTTCTCCACTTCGAGTTTTTAGCTGAATGTTTTTTTGCATGCCAACAAAAATACAAGCATCACCTCTACCAGTTTTGGGGACAAAATTCTGTCTAAAAAAATTTAAAAAATCCCGAACCACAAAAAGTTTCAAAAATCGTGAAAAATAGAAAACGGGTCGTCTTGCCACGAAACTTCACATGAAGGCTTAGGGGACCATTGTATGAATTTACAAGCCATAAAAATGGCATTGGCATGGTAGAAATATGAAGATGTGCTTGAACCCACCTACCACCCGTTCAATCCTCGGCTTGCGCATCCTGCATCTCTAGTCGGCTGAGCGCCCGCACGCTCATTCATGGGTTGACATAGGGATACGGAGTTCATCCCAAGTCTAAGCATACGGAGTTCATTACCAGTCTAAGATCAGACCAGACCGAGGGTTGTGACAGCAGGATCGGCATCACGCAGGGGGGACCGGGCCGATCCCCGACTTACGCATTCTGCCTCTTCGGCCGGCTGAGCGCCCGCACACCCGTTTCATGGGTTGGCTTAGGCATAGAGACCTCATTCCATATCTAAGCCCCAGTCGGACCGAGGGTTGTGGCAGTGGGACCAGCAGCACGCATAGGGGGACTGGGCCGATCCCCGTCTTGCGCATTATGCCTCTTCGGCCGGCTCAGCACCCACACGCTCGTTTCATGGGTTAACTTATGCATACGGAGTTCATTCCCAGTCTAAGATTGGACCGAACCAAGGGTTGTGGCAGCAAGATCGACAGTAGGCATGGGGGATCGGGTCGATCCCTGGCTTGTGCATTCTGCCTCTCCGGTCGGCTGAGCGTCTGCACGCTCGTTTCGTGGGTTGGCTTAGGCATACAGAGTTCATTCCATGTCTAAGCATACGGAGCTCATTCCCAGTCTAAGATTTTAAGCCATGGTGCACATGCTGGGCTCGGGCATGTGTTGGTGCCGTATTTTTTTCACCCGGGGCACCATCGTCGGAGCATCACCGCAGAGCCTAATCGGCGACATTGGGGGTTCTAGCAATTTGGGGGGCCGGGGGGTGTGCGCACATGATGTGTGATGGGTGCTGGTAATTGGCCCTTATATTGGCCCCCTATCCCTCATCAAACCTCAAGAACTCACACCCCCTTAAAGAGCATTTGAGATTTTATAGGTTTGCTGCCAGTAGCCATTAAAGTTTCTGAAATGGGGACACTTTTTTCAAACGGTCACAAAATCTTCTCCACTTCGAGTTTTTAGCTGAATTGTTTTTTTGCATGCCAAAAAAAATAAAAGGATCACCTCTACCAAATTTGGGGACAAAAATCTTTCTAAAAAAATTTTAAAAAATCCCAAACCGTAAAATGTTTTGAAAATCGTGAAAAATAGAAAATGGGTTGTCTTGCCATGAAACTTCACATGAAGGCTTAGGGGACCATTGTATGAATTTAGAAGCCAAAAAAATGGCATTGGCATGGCAGAAATATGAAGATGTGCTTGAACCCACCTACCACCCGTTCGATCCACGGCTTGTGCATCCTGCCTCTCCGATCGGCTGAGCGTCCGCACGCTTGTTTCGTGGGTTGACTTAGGCATACGGAGTTCATCTCCAGTCTAAGCATACGGAGTTCATTCCCAGTCTAAGAGCGAATCGGATTGAGGGTTGCGGCAGCAAGATCGACAGCAAGTAAGGGGGATCGGGCCGATCCCCTGCTTGCGCATTCTGCCTCTCCGGTCGGCTGAGCGCCCGAACGCTCATTTCATGGGTTGGCTTAGGCATACGGAGAACATTCCATGTCTAAGCCCCAGCTGGACCGAAGGTTGTGGCAGCAGGACCGACAGCGGGATCGGTAGCACGGAGAGAGCTGATCCCCGACTTGCGCATTATGCCTCTCCGGCCGGCCTCTCCTACCGGTTGAGCACCCGCACGCTCATTTCGTGGGTTGACTTACGCATACAGAGTTCATCCCCAGTCTAAGCATGCGGAGTTCATTCCCAGTCTAAGATCGGACCAGACCGAGGGTTACGATAGCATGCAGGGGGGACCGGGCCGATCCCCAGCTTACGTATTTTGCCTCTTCGGTCGACTGAGCGCCCGTACGCCTGTTTCGTGGGTTGGCTTAGGCATAGAGAGCTCATTCCATGTCTAAGCCCTAGTCGGATCGAGGGTTGTGGCAACGGGACTGGCAGCACGTAGAGGGGGATCGAGCCGATCCCTGGATTGCGCATTATGCCTCTTCAGCCGGCTCAGTGCCCGCACGTTCGTTTCATGGTTTGACTTATGGATACGGAGTTCATTCCCAGTCTAAGATCAGATCAGACTGAGGGTTGCGGCAATGGGATCAATAGCATGCAGGGGGCACGGGGTCGATCCCCGGCTTGCGCATTCTGCCTCTCCGGCTGGTCGAGCGCCCGCACGCTCGTTCCGTGGGTTGGCTTAGGCATACGGAGTTCATTCCATTTCTAAGCATACGGAGCTCATTCCCAGTCTAAGATTTTGAGCCACGGTGCACATGCTAGGCTCAGGCATGTGCTGGTGCCACATTTTTTTCGCCCGGGGCACCATCTTCGGAGCATCACCTGAGAGCCTAACAGATGGCGTTGGGGGTTCCAACGATTGGGGGGCAAGGGGGTGTGCACACAAGATGTGCGATGGGTGCCCTTATATTGGCCCTCTATCCCTCATCAAACCTCGAGAACTCACACCACCTTAAAGAGCATTTGAGATTTTATAGGTTTGCTGCCAGTAGCCATTAAAGTGTCTGAAATGGGGACACTTTTTTCAAACGGTCACAAAATCTTTTCCACTTCGAGTTTTTAGCTGAATTTTTTTGTGCATGCCAACAAAATTACAAGGATCTCCTCTACCAATTATGGGGACAAAACGCTTTGTAAAAAAATTTAAAAAAATCCTAAATCGTAAAAAGTTTTAAAAATCGTGAAAAATAGAAAACGGGTCGTCTTGCCACGAAACTTCACATGAAGGCTTAGGGGACCTTTGTATGAATTTAAAAGCCATAAAAATGGCATTGGCACGGCAAAAATATAAAGATGTGCTTGAAGCCACCTACCACCCGTTCGATCCCCGGCTTGCGCATCTTGCCTCTCTAGCCGACTGAGCGCCTGCACGCTCGTTTCATGGGTTGACTTAGGCATATGGAGTTCATCCCCAGTCTAAGCATACGGAGTTCATTCCCAATCTAAGATTGGACTAAATTGAGGGTTACGACAGCAGGATCGATAGCACGCAGAGGGGATCGGGCCGATCCCCGGCTTGCGCATTCTGCCTCTCTGGCCGGGTGAGCACCCACACGCCTATTTTGTGGGTTGGCTTAGGCATAGGGAGTTCATTCCATGTTTAAGCCCCAGCCGGACCGAGGGTTGTGCCAGCGGGACCGGTAGCCCGTAAAGGAGGATCGGGTCGATCCTCGGCTTACGCATTATGCCTCTTCGGTCGGCTCAATGCCCGCACGTTCTTTTCGTGGGTTGACTTATGTATACGAAGTTCATTCCCAGTCTAAGATGAGACCGAGCTGAGGGTTGCGGTAGCAGGATCGGTAGCACACAGGAGGGGACCGGGTCTACTCCGGCTTGCACATGTCGTGGGTTGGCTTAGGCATACGGGGTTCATTCCATGTCTAAGCATGTGGAGCTCATTCCCAGTCTAAGATTTTGAGCCACCGTGCACACGCTTTGCTCAGGCATGTGCCGGTGCCGCATTTTTTTTGCCCGGGGCACCATCGTCGGAGCATTGTCGGAGAGCCTAACCGGCGACATTGGGGGTTCCGGGGGGTGTGCGCACATGATGTGCCATGGGTGCTGGTACTTGGCCCTTATATTGGCCCCCTATCCCTCATCAAACTTCGAGAACTCACACCCCCTTAAAGAGCATTTGAGATTTTATAGGTTTGCTGCCAGTAGCCATTAAAGTGTCTGAAATAGGGACACTTTTTTCAAATGGTCACAAAATCTTCTCCACTTCGAGTTTTTAGCTGAATTTTTTTTTGCATCCCAAAAAAAATACAAGGATCACCTGTACTAAATTTGGGGACAAAACTCTTTCTAAAAAAATTTTAAAAAATCCCAAACCGTAAAAAGTTTCAAAAATCATGAAAAATAAAAAATGGGTCGTCTTGCCACGAAACTTCACATGAAGGCTTAGGGGACAATTGTATGAATTTACAAGCCATAAAAATGGCATTGGCATGGCAGAAATATGAAGATGTGCTTGAACCCACCTACCACCCGTTTGATCTCCGGCTTGCACATCCTGTCTCTCTGGTCGGTTGAGCGCCCGCACGCTCGTTTCGTGGGTTGACTTAGGCATATGGAGTTCATCCCCATTCTAAGTGTCATGGGCTCTGACCTTAGACTCAGAAACCGTGTGGTCTTAGGCTTAAAATCTCCTCTTTTATGCCTAAGTCAACCTAAAACAGAAGCATGCGAGCACTAGAACAATAGGAAGGGCTAATTATGTAAGTTAAAGAGAAACAGGATAACAAGACAGAATTCTGGAAATGCTCTTGTATTCACTGAAACAGAAGTGTTTGATGGTGTACAAATGAAGGTGGAGCAGCCCTCTATTTATAGTTGAGGCTCTAGCTACAACTTAATGGCATATCCCTAGAATAAAGGCTAAAATCATGGGATTATACAGATTACAATCAATCAGGATGCTAACTCCTGATTTTTAGGGTCAACCAAATCTACCAGGATGCTCCAGCTGATCCTGCCTACTTCCAGAAGCTTCCCTTACATGTCTAGCACCTTGGGCCCTTCTGGATATGGTACAGAAAGCTTGTATGCTAGGCCTTGGTCTCACGGGTTGGCCTACAAGTTGGGCGGGCATTCTGAACTCGTTTGCTAGGCTTTGCGCACTGATACCCTCCAGCACACCTGGTCTGCGGGCCTCAATCTCTGGTTCACCTGCTGGTCTGCCTGATGTACCTGGCATGCCCGACCAGGGCATGACATTCTCCCCACCTGATTGCGCAATGCCCTCATTGCATCTTCTGCATGGTACTACCTGATCTAGTCCCCAAACTGCCATAAGTCATCTGTTGGTTCCTAGCTCACCCCACTATCTGGAAGTCCCTTCCAGCGCACCAAGTACTCATGTCTTGGTTGATAATTCTTCCGTCTCACCTCTCGGTCAGCCATGATGCTGTGGACCCCCTTCTCATATGAGGCCCTTGCTCCCAATGGTGCACGCTTTGACTCTGTCCATCCTGGATCTCCCTCATCCTCATGGAACGGTTTGAGCATGCTCACATGGAACACCGAGTGTACCCTTAGCTTGGGTTGCATATCCAGCTTGTAGGCAACCTTGCCTACCCTCTTGACTACTCGAAAAGGTCCCTCATACCTCTGGACTAGGCCTTTGTATAGCCCCTTATGGTGCACAATGGGATGTAGCTTCACCAACACCAAGTCTCCAACCTGGAACTGTACATCCCACCTCTTCTGGTCTGCCCACTTCTTCGACCTCTTAGCCGTCTTGTGTAAACAAACTCTGGCCAAGTCAGTTTGCTCTTGCCATGCCTTAGCAAACTTGTATGCTGCTGGATTCAGCCTTGTATAACCTACAGCAATCGAACTGGGTGTTAGTGGTTGTTGCCCTATCACAACCTTAAATGGGCTCTGGTTCGTTACCTCGCTCCTTTGCAAGTTGTAGGAAAACTGTGCAATATCTAGCAGCTTTGGCCAGTCCCTTTGTGTGGCACTCACATAGTGCCTGAGGTAAACCTCTAATAGTCCATTTACTTGCTCTGTCTACCCATCAGTCTGTAGATGCATGCTAGTGGAAAAGTTTAGGTCTGACCCCAATAGTTTGAACAACTCAATCCAGAACCTGCCCGTGAAATGCCCGTTCTGATCACTAACAATGGTCCTCGACACTCCTCAGTACTTAACCATGTTTTTCAAGAACAATCAAGCTGCCTCCTCAGCTGGGCACTCCTTGGTTGCTGGAATGAAGATTCCATACTTGGAAAACCAATCCACCACTACCATGATGCTTCCAAACCCTTTTTCTTTGGGTAGATCGACTATAAAGTCTAGAGAAACACTCTCCCATGGTCGCTCTGGCACTGGCAATGACTCTAAGAGACCGCCTGGTTTCTTGAGCTCCACCTTGTCCTATTGGCACACAAGATAAGTCTTCGCATAGGCCTCCACATCATCCCTCATGTGTGGCCAGTAGTACTGGTCCTCGATCAGCGCTAAGGTGCGGCTCACTCTGGGTGTCCAGCCCACCTTGAATCATGACACTCTTGCAAAACTTCCTTATGGAGCTTTTTGTGCTATGGCACAAACAGTCTACTACCCTTGGTGTACAGCAAGCCATCCTGTAACCAAAATCACCTAGTCTTACCTTACTGGGCGTACTCCATCAAAGCTTTGGCTGTAGGATCATGCGTAAGTCCCTCCTTGATACGCGGCACTAGTGACCCCTCTGGTTGGCTAATGGCAGCAAGGTTAGCCTTCCTGTTCAGGGCGTCTGCCACTAGGTTCACCCATCCTGGCTTGTACTCCATCTGAAAGTCAAATTTCGTAAGAAAATCTTACCATCTCGCCTGCTTGAGGATAGCTTCTTCTGCGTCTGGAAGTAGCTGGTCACCACATTGTCCGTCCTCACCATGAACCTCGACCCCAACAAGTAATGGCGCCAAGTGCGTAAATAGTGCACCACTGCAGTCATCTCTTTCTTTTGGACCGTGTACTTGCGTTTAGTCTCGTTTAGCTTCCTACTCTCGAACGTGACTGGACGTCCCTCTTGCATCAACACGCCCCTTATGGCAAAGTTTGATGCATCCGTATGCACCTCATACAGCTTGGCATGGTCTGGCAAGGCCAAGACTGGCTCCTCGGTCACAGCCCGCTTTAACCTGTCAAAAGCTTCTTGGCACCCTGCGCTCCACTCCCATGCTCTCCCTTTCTTGAGCAAGTCAATCAATGGTGTGGCTATTGCTAAGTGACCTTTGATGAAGTGCCTGTAGTAGTTGACCAGCCCAAGGAACGATCTCAACTCAGTGACCTTGGCTGGCAGTTGCCACTTCAGGATGGCGTGTATCTTGCCTTAATCCATGCGTATCCTGCCACCTCCCACTATATGGCCAAGGAACGGGATCTCCTACTAGGCGAATGAGCACTTCTCTCTCTTGACAAACAGCTTGTGCACCCGTAACACCTCAAACACTTGTCTCAAGTGGTCTACATGCTCTCCCAAAGTCTAGCTGTAGATCACAATGTCATCCAAATAAACCATAACAAACCGATCAAGGAATGACTGAAGTACCTTGTTCATAAGGGTGCAGAATGTTGCTGGGGCATTCGTGAGCCTGAAAGGCATCACTAAGAACTCATACGAACCATACCGAGTGACACATGCTATCTTTGGCTCATCTCCCTCCGCGATCCTAACTTGATAGTAGCCCGACCTCAAATCCAACTTGTTGAACCACCTTGCGCTTCCAAGTTGATCGAACAAGTTCGCAATGAGTGGGATGGGGTACTTGTTCTTGATGGTTAGCTTGTTCAAAGCCCGGTAGTCTATGCATAGTCACAACGACCCATCATGCTTGCACTGGAATAGAACCGGTGCACCATAGGGTGCCTTCGATGGCCTGATGAAGCCAGCATCAACTAACTCCTTGAGTTGCTTCCTTAACTCCTCCAACTCTGATGGAGACATTCAGTAAGGGGCTTTGGCTGGTGGCTTGGCCTCGAACACCAGCTCGATCTTGTGGTCTACCTCCCTCTTAGGTGGTAGCTTGCTAGGTAGCTTTGTGAGCATTACATCACTAAAGGTCTTCAGCACCTTTAGCACCTCCAAGGGTGACTCGGTCTCCTTCTCCCTTGGCTCATCATATTTCAGGGCTACCAAGAAGGTGTCTTCTTGTCTGCTTATCACCTTGGCAAATTGGATGGCTGACACCACTCGCGACCCAACTCCAGACCCTCTCTTCAATGGCACTAGGCATTGGCACCGTGCATCCAAGATGCAAACACAATCGACAAAAGGCACAAGGAGGGCGTTAATCCGAACAAGGAAATCCAACCCAATCACAAACTCATAGTCATCAAGGGGTATTACCTCAACGATCTCCTTGCCTTTCCAGTCTCCAAGCTGCAACTCCACTCCCCGTGCTACTTCAATGGCTGGAACTTCCTTGGAGTTCACCGTTTTAATGGTACCAGTCCCTTTCTGCACCTTTAGTCTGAGCTTTCGGGCTCCATCACCTGAAATAAAAAGATGTGAGGCACCTGTGTCCACCAGTGCACTCACCTTCTGACCCACAACCATCAAATCCACAAACATCAAGCCCTTTGGCTTGTGGCTCCCCTTACTTTGGACAGCATTGAGCACCAATGACCCAAGCTTTGCTGCTCTTGACTCTAGTTCTTCATCAGAATCCTTGTCTACAGCAGCCAGCTTGCCCTTCTACAGGCAATTGCGCTATGTGGCTCCCTCCACATAGGTAGCATGCTAGTGGCTCTTGGTCCCCTTTTGCTTTCCATTTGCCTGCTGGTGGCTTCCTCTCGCCATCCTTGGTTGAACGATCTCGGTCTCCATCCTTGGACTCCTGGTCATGCTTTTTCCCTTTGGACTGCTTCTTTCGGTCCCCATTGTCCCCGTCCTTACCTTTGGGCTTAGTAGACTCGAACTTGTTCAGAGGCTTGAACTCTATCAAGGCCTCGACAGTAGTCATGGCTTTAGCTAAGTGATGAACTCTTTTCCTTTGTAGCTCATGCTTCACCCATGGCTCCAGCCCATCCATGAAAGTAAAGAAGGCATCCTTCTCGCCTAGATCTGAGATCTGTAGCATCAGTTCAAAAAATTTTTGGACATACTCCCTTATGTCCCCTTGCTGGCTTAGCCTGCGTAACTTTGCCCGTGCCTCATCATCGATATACTTCGGGTAAAATTGTTCTCTAAACTCCTTTTGGAACTCTACCTAGGTTCCAATCTTGGCGCTCCCACGCCTGACATCATCACACCTGTGCCTCCACCACAATAAGGCTACATCAGTGAGATACATAGCAGCGATGCTTACCTTTATCGCCTCATCTTGCATGCCCATGGCCTGGAAGTACTACTCCATACCCCAAAGGTAGTTGTCTACTTCCTTGGCCACCCTAGTCCCCTTGAACTCCTTAGGCTTGGGGACATCCAATTTGGACTTGGACACTCCAGTAAACATGCCATTCCTAATGGCAGTCTTGCAAGTAACGAGCTCACTAGCAAACTCTTCCATCCACTGGCGCATAGCCTCCATGCCATCACGCAAGGTCAGCACTTCAGCCTTCAAGGTCTGATTCTTTCAGATGAACACGTCCAAGCCTTTGTTGAAAGCAGCTTCCAACTTACTTTGGATCTCCTTCCCCATGGAGTCTAGCGATGCAATGTGAGTCTCTACCTCCTCAAGCTTCTCCCCTATGTTGCCTACGGTCACCTCCCCCTTGGCTAGCCTACCGTCCATGGTAGACCAGATATCTCTAGAACTGGCTTTCTTGCCTCTTCCACGCCCATGCTCTTGGGCCTCTGGTTGTTGGCTAGCAACATCGCTTTGGGATGCCATCTCCTCAATCACGATCTAACCTGCACAACACAAACATGCAGAATCAAACTTGCTCTGATACCAACTGTCACAGGCTTCGACCTTAGACTCAGAAACCGTGCGGCCTTAGGCTTGGAATCTCCTCCTTTATGCCTAAGTCAGCCTAAAACACAAGCGTGCGGGCACTAGAACAATAGGAAGGGCTAATTACACAAGATAAAGAGAAACAGGATAACAAGACAGAATTCTAGAAATGCTCATGTATTCACTGAAACAAAAGTGTTTGATGGTGTACAAATGAGGGTGGAGCAATCCTCTATTTATAGTTGAGGCTCCAGCTACAACTTAATGGCATATCCCTAGAATAAAGGCTAAAATCATGGGATTATATAGATTACAATCAATCAAGATTCTAACTCCTGATTTTCAGGGACAACCAAATCTACCAGGATGCTCCAACTGATCCTGCCTACTTCCAGAAGCATCCCTTGCGTGTCCAGCACCTTGGGCCCTTCTGGATGGGGTACGGGCAGCTTCTATGCCAGGCCTTGGTCTCATGGGCTGGCTTGCAAGTTGGGTGGGCGTTCTGAACTCTTTTGCTAGGCTTTGCGCATAGATACCCACCAGCACGCTTGGTCTGTGGGCCTCAACCACTGGCTCACCTGCTGGTCCGCCTGATGTGCCTAGAGCGCCCGCCTAGGGCATGACATAAGCATACGAAGTTCATTCCTAGTCTAAGATCAGATCGGATCGAGGGTTGCGGTAGCAGGATCGACAACACGCAGGAGGCCGATCCCCGGCTTACGCATTCTGCCTTCCAGCCGACTGAGCACCCGCACGCTCGTTTCATGGGTTGGCTTAGGCATACGGAGTACATTCCATGTCTAAGCCCCAGCCGAACCAAAGGTTCTAGCAGCAGGATCGGCAACGGGATCTGCAGCACGTAAAGGGGGACCGGGCTGATCCCCGGCTTGCCATTATGCCTCTCCGACCGGCCTCTTCAGTCGGCGAGCGCCCGTACGCTCATTTCGTAGGTTGACTTAGGCATACGGAGTTCATCCCTAGTCTAAGCATACGGAGTTCATTACCAGTCTATGATCAGACCAGATCGAGGGTTGCGGTGCAGGATCGGCAGCACGCTGGGGGGACCGGGCCGGTCCCTGACTTGCACATTCTGCCTCTCCGATCGACTGAGCACCCGCACGTTCATTTCATGGGTTGGCTTAAGCATACGGAGTACATTCCACGTCTAAGCCCCAGTCGGACCGAGGGTGTGGCAGCAGGACCGGCAGCGGGATCGATAGCAAATAGAGGGGGATCGAGCTGATCCCCGGCTCGTGCATTATGCCTCCCCTATCGGCTGAGCGCCCACACGCTCGTTTCGTGGGTTCACTTAGGCATGCGGAATTCTTCCCCAGTCTAAGGATATGGAGTTCATTCCCAGTCTAAGATCAAACCGGATCGAGGGTTGCGGTAGTAGGATCGACAGCATGCAAGGGGGACCAAGCCGATCCCCGGCTTGCACGTTCTACCTCTCCGGTCGGTTGAGCACCCGCACGCTCGTTTCATGGGCTGGCTTAGGCATACGGAGTACATTCCACGTCTAAGCCCCAGCCAGACCGAGGGTTGTGGTAGTAGGACCGAAAGTAGGATCGACAGCACACAGAGGGGGACCAAACTGATCCTCGACTTATGCATTATGCCTCTCCGGTCGACTTAGCGCCTGCACACTCTTTTTCGTGGGTTGACTTAGGCATACGGAGTTCATCCCCAGTCTAAGAATACGGAGTTCATTCCCAGTCTAGGATCAAACCGGATCGAGGGTTCGGCAGCAGGATCGATAGCACGCAGGGGAGACCAGGCCGATCTTCGGCTTATGCATTTTGCCTCTCCGGTCGGCTGAGTGCCCGCATGCCCGTTTCGTGGGTTGGCTTAGGCATAGGGAGCTCATTCCATGTCTAAGCCCCAGCCAGACCGAGCGTTATGGCATCGGGACCGGCAGCACGCAGAGGGGACTGGGGGGTGTGCGCACATGATGTGCAATGGGTGCTGATACTTGGCCCTTATATTGGTCCCTTATCCCTCATCAAACCTTGAGAACTCACACCCCCTTAAAGAGCATTTAAGATTTTATAGGTTTGCTGCCAGTAGCCATTAAAGTGTCTGAAATGGGGACACTTTTTTCAAACGGTCAAAAAATCTTCTCCACTTTGAGTTTTTAGCTGAATGTTTTTGTGCATGCCAACAAAAATACAAGGATCACCTCTACCAAATTTGCGGACAAAACTCTTTCTAAAAAAA
Organism: Durio zibethinus; assembly: GCF_047325235.1. Classification (NCBI taxonomy): domain Eukaryota; kingdom Viridiplantae; phylum Streptophyta; class Magnoliopsida; order Malvales; family Malvaceae; genus Durio; species Durio zibethinus. The sequence goes on from NC_143165.1 coordinate 26,933,287, forward strand.
TTTTAAAAAATCCTGAACCTCAAAAAGTTTCGAAAATCATGAAAAATAGAAAACGGGTCGTCTTGCCATGAAACTTCACATGAAGGCTTAGGGGACCATTGTATGAATTTACAAGCCATAAAAATGGTGTTGGCGTGGCAAAAATATAAAGATGTGCTTGAACCCACCTACCACCCGTTCGATCCCCGGCTTGTGCATCTGCCTCTCTGGTCGTCTAAGCGTCTGCACGCTCGTTTCGTGGGTTGACTTAGGCATACGGAGTTCATCCCCAGTCTAAGCATACGGACTTCATTCCCAATCTAAGATCGGACCAATCGAGGGTTGCAGTAGCAAGATCGGTAGCACGCAGGAAGGATCAGGCCGATCCTTGGCTTGTGCATTTTGCCTCTCCGGTCGGCTGAGAGCTTGCATGCTCGTTTCGGGGGTTGGATTAGGCATACGAAGTACATTCCACGTCTAAGCCCCAGCCATACCGAGGGTTGTGGTAGCGGGATCGGTAGCAGGATCGACAGCACACAGAGGGGGATCGGTTTGATCCCCAGCTTGTGCATTATGCCTCTCCGATCGACCTCTCTAGTTGGCTGAGCACCCACACACTCGTTTCATGGGTTGACTTAGGCATACGGAGTTCATTCCCAGTCTAAGCATACGGAGTTCATTCCCAGTCTAAGATCAGACTGAATCGAAGGTTACGATAGCAGGATCGGTAGCATGCAGAGGGGACCAGACCAATCCCCGGCTTGCGCAATCTACCTCTCCGATCGGTTGAGTTCCCATACGCTCATTTCGTGGGTTGGCTTAGGCATATGGAGTACATTCCACGTCTAAGCCCCAGCTGGACCGAGGTTTGTGGTAGTAGGACAGGCAGCGGGATCGGCAGTACGCAGAGGGGGACTGGGCTGATCCTCGACTTACGTATTATGCCTCTCCGACTGGCCTCTCCGATCGACTGAGTGCCCGCACGCTCGTTTCTTCGATTAACTTAGGCATATGGAGTTCATCCCCAGTCTAAGCATACGAAGTTCATTCCCAGTCGAAGATCGAACCAGACCGAGGGTTGCGACAGCAGGATCAACAACACGCAAGGCGGACCGGGCCCATCCCCGACTTGCGTATTCTGCCTCTCTGGCCGGTTGAGTGCCCGCACGCCCATTTCCTGGGTTGGCTTAGGCATAGGGAGGTCATTCCATGTCTAAGCCCCAGCCAGACTGAGGGTTGTGGCAGCGGGACTGGCAGCACGCAGAGGGGGATCGGGCCGATCCCCGACTTACGCATTATGCCTCTTCGGCCGGCTCAGTGCCTGCACGCTCGTTTCGTGGGTTGACTTATGCATACAGAGTTCATTCCCAGTCTAAGATCGAACCCGACCGAGGGTTGCGGTAATAGGATCGACAGTACGCAGGGGGGGACCGGGTCGATCCCTGGCTTGTGCATTCTGCCTCTCTGGCCGGTTGAGCACCCGCACGCTCGTTTTATGGGTTGGCTTAGGCATACAGAGTTCATTCCATGTCTAAGCATACGGAGCTCATTCCCAATCTAAGATCTTGAGCCACGGTGCACATGCTGGGCTCGGGCATGTGCTGGTGCCACATTTTTTTCTCTCAGGGAACCATCGTCGTAGCATCGCCTGAGCATCGCCAGAGAGCCTAACCAGCGACATTAGGGGTTCCGACGATTGGGGGGGCCGGGGGATGTGTGCACATGATGTGAGATGGGTGCTGGTACTTGGCCCTTATATTGGCCCCCTATCCCTCATCAAACCTCGAGAACTCACGCCCCCTTAATGAGCATTTGAGATTTTATAGGTTTGCTATCGGTAGCCATTAAAGTGTCTGAAATGGGAACACCTTTTTCAAACGATCACAAAATCTTCTCCACTTGGCATTGGCACGACAAAAATATGAAGATGTACTTGAACCAACCTACCACCCGTTCGATCCTCGGCTTACGAATCCTGCCTCTCTGGTCAATTTGCGCATTTTGCCTCTCCGGCCTGCTGAACGCCCGCACGCTCGTTTCATGGGTTAGTTTAGGCATATGGAGTACATTCCATGTTTAAGCCCCAGCTAGATCGAGGGCTATGGCAGTAGGACCGACAGCGAGATCGACAACATGCAAAGGGGGATCGGGTTGATCCCCGGCTTATGCATTATGCCTCTTTGACCGACTGAGCATCCACACGCTCGTTTCATGGGTTGACTTAGCCATACCGAGTTCATCCCTATTCTAAGCATACAGAGTTAATTCCCAGTCTAAGATCGGACCGGACCGAGGGTTGTGGCAGTAGGATCGGCAGCACGCAGGGGGGACCGTGCCGATCCCCGGCTTGGGCATTCTACCTCTTCGATCGATTGAGTGCCTGCACGCCTGTTTCGTGGGTTGGCTTAGGCATAGGGAGCTGATTCCATGTCTAAGCCCTAGCCGGGCCGAGGGTTGTGGCAGTGGGACCGACAGCACACAAAGGGGGACCGGGCCGATCCTCGGCTTACGCATTATGCCTCTTCGACCGGTTCAATGCCCGCATGCTCATTTTGTGGGTTGACTTATGCATACAGAGTTCATTCTCGGTCTAAGATCGGACCAAATCGAGGGTTGTGGCAGCAGGATTGACGACACACAGGGGTGGATCGGGTCGATCCCCAGCCTGCGTATTCTACCTCTCCAGCCAGTTGAGTGCCCGCACGCTCGTTTCGTGGGTTAGCTTAGGCATACGGAGTTCATTCCATGTCTAAGCATACGGAGCTCATTCCCAATCTAAGATTTTAAGGCACGGTGCACATACTGGGCTCGGGCATGTGCTGGTGCCATGCTCGTTTCACCTGGGGCACCATCGTCGGAGCATCGTCGAAGAGCCTAACTAGCGGCATTGGGGGTTCTGACGATTGGGGGGCTGGGGGGTGTGCCCACATGATGTGCGATGGGTACTGGTACTTGGCCCTTATGTTGGCCCCCTATCCCTCATCAAACCTCGAGAACTCACACCCCCTTAAAGAGCATTTGAGATTTTATAGCTTTGCTGCCAGTAGCCATTAAAGTGTTTGAAATGGGGACACTTCTTTCAAACGGTCACAAAATCTTCTCCACTTCGATTTTTTTGCTGAAATTTTTTGTGCATGCCAACAAAAATACAAGGATCACATCTAACAAATTTGGAGACAAAACTCTTTCTAAAAAAATTTAAAAAAATCCCGAACCACAAAAAGTTTTGAAAATCATGAAAAATAGAAAATGGGTTATCTTGCCAAGAAACTTCACATGAAGGGTCAGGGGACCATTGTATGAAATTACAAGCCATAAAAATGGCATTGGCATGATAGAAATATGAAGATGCACTTGAACCCACCTACCACCCGTTCGATCCTTGGCTTGCGTATCCTGCCTCTCTGGTCGGTTGAGCACCCGCACGCTCGTTTCATGGGTTGACTTAGGCATACGGAGTTCATCCCCAGTCTAAGTATAAGAAGTTCATTCCCAGTCTAAGATCGGACCAGATCGAGGGTTACGGAGTTCGTGGGTTAGCTTAGGCATACGAAGTTCATTCCATGTCTAAGCATATGGAGCTCATTCCCAATCTAAGATTTTGAGCCATGGTGCACTTGCTGGGCTTGGGCATGTGCTGGTGCCACGCTCGTTTCACCCGGGGCACCATCGTCGAAGCATCGCCAGAGAGCCTAACCGACGACATTGAGGGGGTGTGATTGGGGGGGTCGGGGGGTGTACGCACATGATGTGCGATGGGTGCTGGTACTTGGCCCTTATATTGGCCCCTTATCCCTCATCAAACCTTGAGAACTCACACCCCCTTAAAGAGCATTTGAGATTTTATAGGTTTGCTGCCACTAGCCATTAAAGTGTTTAAAATGGGGACACTTTTTTCAAACGGTCACAAAATCTTCTCCACTTCCAGTTTTTAGCTGAATTTTTTTGTGCACCCAAAAAAAATACAAGGATCACCTCTACCAAATTTTGGGGCAAAAGACCTTCTAAAAAAATTTAAAAAAATCTTGAACTGCAAAAAGTTTCAAAAATCGTGAAAAATAGAAAACAGGTCATCTTGCCACAAAACTTCACATGAAGGCTTAGGGGACCATTGTATGAATTTACAAGTAATAAAAATGGCATTGGCATGGCAGAAATATGAAGATGTGCTTGAACCCACCTACCACCCGTTCGATCCCCGGCTTGCGCATCCTGCCTCTCTGGTCAGCTGAGCACCCATACGCTCGTTTCGTGTGTTGGCTTAGGCATACGAAGTAGATTCCACATCTAAGCCCTAGCCCGATCGAGGGTTGTGGCAGCTGGACCGACAACGGGATCGACAGCACGCAGAGGGGGATCGGGCTGATCCCCGGCTTACGTATTATACCTCTTCATGGGTTGACTAAGGCATCCGAAGTTCATCCCCAGTCTAAGCATATGGAGTTCATTCTATCTAAGATCGGATCGAGGGTTGTGACAGTAGGATCGATAGCACACAGGGGGGATCGAGTCGATCCCCGGCTTGCCCATTCTACCTTTTCGATAGGCTGAGCGTCCGCACGCTCGTTTAATGGGTTGGCTTAGGCATACGGGGTACATTCCGCGTCTAAGCATCAGCCGGACCGAGGGTTGTGGCAACAGGTCTGACAACAGAATCGACAGCACACAGAGGGGGACCAGGTTGATCCCCGACTTGCGCACTATGCCTTTCCAGTCGGCCTCTCCGGTCGACTGAGTGCCCATACGCTCATTTTGTGGGTTGACTTAGGCATACGGAGTTCATCCCCAGTCTAAGCATACGGAGTTCATTCCCAGTCTAAGATCAAACCAGATCGAGGGTTGCGGTAGCAGGATCGGTAGCACATAGGGGGGACCGGACCGATCCTCGACTTGCGCATTCTGCCTCTCCAGTCGGCTGAGCGCTCGCATGCTTATTTCGTGGGTTGGCTTAGGCATACGGAGTTCATTCCATGTCTAAGCATATGGAGCTCATTCCTAATCTAAGATTTTGAGCCAGGGTGCACATTCTGGGCTTTGGCATGTGCTGGTGCCATATTTTTTTCGCCCGAGGCACCATCGTCGGAGCATCATCGGAGCATCCCCGAAGAGCCTAATTGGTGACATTAGGGGTTCCGACGATTGGGGGGCCGGGGGGTGTGCGCACATGATATGCGAAGGGTGCTGGTACTTGGCTTTTATATTGGCCCCCTATCCCTCATCAAACCTCAAGAACTCACACCCCCTTAAAGAGCATTTGAGATTTTATAGGTTTGCTGCCAGTAGCCATTAAAGTGTCTAAAATGGGGACACTTTTTTCAAACGTTCACAAAATCTTCTCCACTTTGACTTTTTAGCTGAATTTTTTTGTGCATGCCAAAAAAAATACAAGCATCACCTCTACCAAATTTGGGGACAAAACGCTTTTTAAAAAAAATTAAAAAAATCCTGAACTGCAAAAAGTTTTCAAAAATCGTAAAAAATAGAAAATGGGTCATCTTGCCATGAAACTTCACATGAAGGCTTAGGGGACCATTGTATGAATTTACAAGCCAGAAAAATGGCATTGGTATGACAGAAATGTGAAGATGTGCTTGAACCCACCTACCACCCGTTCGATCCCCGGCTTACGCATCCTACCTCTCTGGTCGGCTGAGCACCCGCACGCTTGTTTCGTGGGTTGACTTAGGGATACGGAGTTCATCTCCAGTCTAAGCATACGGAGTTGATTCCCAGTCTAAGATCAGACTGGATTGAGGGTTACGGTAGCAGGATCATAGCAAGCAGGAGGGACCGAGTCGATCCGCGACTTGCGCATTCTGCCTCTTCGGTCAGCTGAGCGCCTGCACGCTCGTTTCATGGGTTGGCTTAGGCTTACGGAGTACATTCCACATCTAAGCCCCAGTCAGACTGGGGGTTGTGGCAGTAGGACTGATAGCGGGATCGACAACACGCAGAGGGGGACCGAGCTGATCCTTGACTTACACATTATGCATCTCCGACCGATCTCTCCGATCGATTGAACGCCTGTATGCTCGTTTCGTGGGTTGAGTTAGGCATACGGAGTTCATCCCCAGTCTAAGCATACGGGGTTCATTCCCAGTCTAAGATCGAACTGGACCGAGGGTTTCGGTAGTAGGATCAGCAGCACACAGGGGGTATCAGGCCGATCCCTGGCTTACGCATTCTGCCTCTCCGGCCGGCTGAGCGCCCGTACGCCCGTTTCATGGATTGGCTTAGGCATAGGGAGCTCATCCATGTCTAAGCCCTAGCTGGACATAAGGTTGTGCCAGTGGCACCGACAGCCTGTAAAGGGGGCTCGGGCCGATCCCTGACTTATGCATTATGCCTCTTCGGCCGGCTCAGCGCCCACACGCTCATTTTGTGGGTTGACTTATGCATACAAAGTTCATTCTCAGTCTAAGATCGGAACAGACCTAGGGTTGTGACAGCAGGATCGACAGCATGCAGGGGGGACCAGGTCGATCCCCTACTTGTGCATTCTACCTCTCCGATTGGCTGAGCAATAGCACGCTCGTTTCGTTGGTTGGCTTAGGCATACGGAGTACATTCCACGTCTAAGCCCCAGCTGGACCGAGGGTTATGGCAGCAGGATCGGTAGTGGGATCGGCAGCACGCAGAGGGGGATCGGGTTGATCCCTGACTTACGTATTATGCCTCTTCGGTTAGCCTCTTCGGCCGACTGAGTGCCCGCACGCTCGTTTCATGGGTTGACTTAGACATATAGAGTTCATCCCTAGTCTAAACATACGGAGTTCATTCCCAGTCTAAGATCAGACTGGATCAGGGGTTGTGATAGCAGGATCGACAGCACGCAAGTGGGACCGAACCGATCCCTGGCTTTCGCATTCTGCCTCTCCAATCGGTTGAGCGCCCGCACGTTCGTTTCGTGGGTTGGCTTAGGCATATAGAGTACATTCCACGTCTAAGCCCTAGTCGGACTGAGGGTTATGGCAGCAGGACCAGCAGCAGTATTGGCAGCACACAGAGAGGGATCAGGGTTGATCCCCAGCTTGCGTATTATGCCTCTCTGGCCGGCCTCTCCAGTCGACTGAGTGCCCGCACGCTCATTTCATGGGTTGACTTAGGCATACAGAGTTCATCCCTAGTCTAAGCATATGGAGTTCATTCCCAGTCTAAGATCAGATTGGACTAAGGGTTGTGGCAGCAGGATCGATAGCATGCAGGGGGGACTGGGTCGATCCCCGACTTACGTATTCTGCCTCTCCGGTCAACTGAGTGCCCGCATGTCCATTTCATGGGTTACCTTAGGCATAGGGAGCTCATTCCATGTCTAAGCCGTAGGCAGACCGAGGGTTGTGGCAGCAGGACCGACAGCACGTAGAGGGGGACCGAGCCGCTCCTGGACTTACGCATTATGCCTCTTCGGTCGGCTCAGTGCCAGCAAGCTCGTTTCGTGGGTTGACTTATGCATACGGAGTTCATTCCTAGTCTAAGATCAGACCAGACTGAGGGTTGCAGCATAAGGATCGAAAACATCAGGGGGGGACCGGGTCGATCCCTGGCTTGTGCGTTCTACCTCTCCGGTCGACTAAGCGCCCGCACGCTCGTTTCGTGGGTTGGCTTAGGCATACGGAGTTCATTCCATGTCTAAGCATACGGAGCTCATTCCCAATCTAACATTTTGAGCCACGGTGCACATGCTGGGCTCGAGCATGTGCTGGTGCGGTATTTTTTTCACTCGGGGCACCATCGTCGGAGCATCGCCGGAGAGCCTAACCGGTGGCATTGGGGGTTCCGACGATTGGGGGGCCAGGGGGTGTGTGCACATGATGTGCGATGGGTGCTGGTACTTGGCCCTTATATTGGCCCCCTATCCCTCATCAAACCTCGAGAACTCAGACCCCCTTAAAGAGCATTTGAGATTTTATAGGTTTGCTGCCAGTAGCCATTAAAGCGTCTGAAATGGGGACACTTTTTTCAAACGGTCACAAAATATTCTCCACTTCGAGTTTTTAGCTGAATTGTTTTGTGGATGCCAACAAAAATACAAGGATCACCTCTACCAAATTTGGGGACAAAACTCCGTCTAAAAAAATTAAAAAAAATCCCGAACCGTAAAAAGTTTTGAAAATAATGAAAAATAGAAATCAGGTTGTCTTGCCATGACACTTCACATGAAGGCTTAGGGGACCATTGTATGAATTTTAAAGCAATAAAAACGGCATTGGCACGGTAGAAATATGAAGATGTGCTTGAACCCACCTACCACCTGTTCGATCCCCGGTTTACATATCCTGCCTCTCTGGTCGGTTAAGCGCCCGCACGCTCGTTTCGTGGGTTGACTTAGGCATACGGAGTTCATCCCCAGTCTAAGCATATGGAATACATTCCCAATCTAAGATTGGATCGGATCGAGGGTTGCAGCAGCAGGATCGGCAGCACGTAGGGGGGACCGGGTCGATCCCCAACTTACGCATTCTGCCTCTCTGGTCGGCTGAGTGCCCGCACGCTCGTTTCATGGGTTGGCTTAGGCATACGGAGTACATTCCACATCTAAGCCCCAGCCGGACCGAGTGTTGTGGCAGCAGGATCGGCAGCGGGATCGACAGTACGCAGAGGGGGACCGAGCTGATCCCTGACTTGCGCATTATGATTTTTTGACCGACCTCTTCGACCGGCTGAGCACTCGCACGCTCGTTTCATGGGTTGACTTAGGCGTACGGAGTTCATCCCCAGTCTAAGCATACGAAGTGCATTCCCAGTCTAAGATCAGATTAGACCGAAGGCTGCGGCAGCAGGATCGGCAGGACACAGAGGGGACCGAGCCAATCCTTAGCTTGAGCTTTCTGCCTCTCCGACCGGCTGAGTGCCCGCACACCCGTTTCGTGGGTTGGCTTAGGCGTAGGGAGCTCATTCCATGTCTAAGCCCCAGTCGAATCGAGGGTTGTGGCAGCGGGACCTGCAGCCCGCATAGGGGGATCAGGCCGATCCCCGACTTGCGCATTACGCCTCTTCGGCCCGCCCAGCACCCGCACGCTCGTTTCATGGGTTGACTTTTGCATACGGAGTTCATTCTCATTCTAAGATCGGATCGGATTGAGGGTTGTGGCAGCAGGATCGACAGCATGCAGGGGGGGATCGGGTCGATCCCCGGCTTGTGCATTTTGCCTCTCTGGTCGGCTGAGCGCCCGCACGCTCGTTTCATGGCTTGGCTTAGGCATACGGAGTTCATTCCATATCTAAGCATATGGAGCTCATTCCCAATCTAAGATTTTGAGCCACGATGCACATGCTGGGTTAGGGTATGTGTTGGTGCTGCATTTGTTTCTCTCGGGGCACCATCGTCGGAGCATCACCAGAGAGCCTAACCGACGAGATTTGGGGTTCCGACGATTGGGGCGGTCGGGGGGTGTGCACACATGATGTGCGATGGGTGCTAGTGCTTGGCCCTTATATTGGCCTCCTATCCCTCATCAAACCTCCAGAACTCATACCCCCTTAAAGAGCATTTGAGATTTTATAGGTTTGCTGCCAGTAGCCATTAAAGTGTCTGAAATGGGGACACTTTTTTCAAACGATCACAAAATCTTCTCCACTTCGTCTTTTTAGTTGAATGTTTTTGTGCATGCCAACAAAAATACAAGGATCACCTCTACCAAATTTGGGGACAAAACTCTTTCTAAAAAAATTTTAAAAAATCTCAAACCGTAAAAAGTTTTAAAAATCACGGAAAATAGAAAATAGGTCATCTTGCCACGAAACTTCACATGAAGGCAGCAGGATCGACAGCACGTAGGGGGGACCGGGCCGATCCCCGACTTGCACATTCTACCTCTCTGATCGGCTGAGCGCCCGCACGCTAGTTTCATGGGTTAGCTTAGACATACGGAGTACATTCCATGTTTAAGCCCCAGTCAGACCGAGGGTTGTGACAGCAAGAACCGGTAGCTGGAATGGTAGCACGTAGAGAGGGACCGGGCTGATCCCCGACTTACGCATTATGCCTCTCCGATTGACCTCTTCGGCTTGCTAAGCACCCGTACACTCGTTTCATGGGTTGTCTTAGGCATACAGAGTTCATCCCTAGTCTAAGCATACGGAGTTCATTACCAGTCTAAGATCAGACCAGACCGAGGGTTGCGACAATAGGATCGACAGCACGTAGGGGGGATCGGGCCGATCCCCGGCTTGCGCATTCTGCCTTTCCGACCGACTGAGCACCCATACACCCATTTCGTGGGTTGCCTTAGGCATAGGGAGCTCATTCCATGTCTAAGCCCCAGTCAGACTGAGAGTTGTGGTAGCGGGACCAACAGTACGCAGAGGGGGACTGGGTCGATCCCCGGCTTACGCATTATGCCTCTTCGACCAGCTCAGCACTCGCACGCTCATTTAGTGGGTTGACTTATGCATACGAAGTTCATTCCCAGTCTAAGATCAGACCGGACCGAGGGTTGTGACCGCAGGATCGGTAGCATGCAGGGGGGACCAGACCGATCCCCAGCTTACGCATTCTACCTCTCCGGTCGACTGAGCGCCTGCATGTCCGTTTCGTGGGTTGGCTTAGGCATAGGGAGCTCATTCCATGTCTAAGCCCCAACCGGACTGAGGGTTGTGGCAGCGAGACCGACAGCACATAGAGGGGGACCAGGCCGATCCCCGACTTGCAGATTATGCCTCTTCGACTGACTCAGCGCCCGCACGCTCGTTTCGTGGGTTGACTTATGCATACGGAGTTTATTCCCAGTCTAAGATCAGACTGGACTGAGGGTTTCGGTAGCAGGATCGATAGCACGTAGGGGGGGATCGGGTTTATCCTCGGCTTGCGCATTCTACCTCGCCGGCTGACTGAGCACCCGTACGCTTGTTTCGTGTGTTGGCTTAGGCATACGGAGTTCATTCAATGTCTAAGTATACGAAGCTCATTCCCAGTCTAAGATTTTGAGCCATGGTGCACATGCTGGTCTTGGGCATGTGCTGGTGCTACATTTTTTTTGCCCGGGGCACCATCGTCGGAGCATCGCCAGAGCATCACCGGAGAGCCTAACCGGCGACATTGAGGGTTCTGGCAATCGGGGGGGCCGGGGTGTGTGCGCACATGATGTGCGATGGGTGCTGGTACTTGGCCCTTATATTGGCCCCCTATCCCTCATCAAACCTCAAGAACTCACGCCCTTTAAAGAGCATTTGAGATTTTATAGGTTTGCTACCAGTAGCCATTAAAGTGTCCGTAATGGGGACACTTTTTCCAAACGGTCACAAAATCTTCTCCACTTTGAGTTTTTAGCTGAATTTTTTTGTGCATGCGAAAAAAAATACAAGGATCACCTCTACACAATTTGGGGACAAAACGCTTTCTAAAAAAATTTAAAAAAATCCCGAACCGCAAAAAGTTTCAAAAATCATGAAAAATAGGAAACCGGGTCCTCCTACCACGAAACTTCACATGAAGGCTTAGGGGACCATTGTATGAATTTACAAGCCATAAAAATGGCATTGGCATGGCAGAAATATGAAGATGTGCTTGAGCCCACCTACCACCCGTTCGATCCCCGGCTTGCGCATCCTGCCTCTCTGGTCGGCTGAACGCCCGCACGCTCGTTTCATGAGTTGACTTAGGCATACAAAGTTCATCCCCAGTCTAAGCATACAGAGTTCATTCCCAGTTTAAGATCGGTTCAGATCGAGGGTTGCGGCAACAGGATCGATAGCATGTAGGGGGGACCGTGTCGATCCTCGGTTTGCGCATTCTACCTTTCCAGCTGGCTGACCTCCCACACGCTTGTTTTGTGGGTTGGCTTAGGCATACGGAGTATATTCCACATCTAAGCCCCAACAGGATCGAGGGTTGTGGCAGCAGGACTGGTAGCGAGATCGACAACATGCAGAGTGGGACCGACTTGATCCCCGACTTGTGCATTACGCCTTTTCGGTCGGCCTCTCTGGCCGACTGATCTCCCGTACGCTCGTTTTATGGGTTGACTTAGGCATACGAAGTTCATCCCCAGTCTAAGCATACGGAGTTCATTCCCAGTCTACGATCGAATCGGATCGAGGGTTGCGGTAGTAGGATCAACAGCACGTAGGAGGGATTGAACGGATCCCCAGCTTGCACATTCTGCCTCTTCGGTCGACTGAGCGCCCGTACACTCGTTTCGTGGGTTGTCTTAGGCATAGGGAGCTCATTCCATGTCTAAGCCCCAGCCGGACCGAGGGTTGTGGCAGTGGGACTGGCAGCACGCAGAGGGGGACCAGGCCGATCCTCGACTTACGCATTATGCCTTTTCAGCCGGCTCAACGCCCGCACGTCCGTTTCGTGAGTTAACTTATGCATACGGAGTTCATTCCTAGTCTAAGATCGGATCGGACCGAGGGTTGTGGCAGCAGGATTGACAGCATGTAGTGGGGGACCGAGTTGATCCCTGGCTTGCGCATTCTGCCTCTCCGGCCTGCTGATCGCTCGCACGCTCGTTTCGTAGGTTGGCATAGGCATATGGAGTTCATTCCATGTCTAAGCATACGGAGCTCATTTCCAATCTAAGATTTTGAGCCACGGTGCACATGCTGGGCCCAGGCATGTGCTGGTGCCATATTTTTTTTTCCCTGGGCACCATCGTCGGAGCATCACCGGAGAGCCTAACCGACGGTATTGGGGGTTCCGATGATTGGGGGGGCCGGGGGGTGTGCGCACATGATGTGCGATGGGTGCTGGTACTCGGCCTTTATATTGGCCCCCTATCTCTCATCAAACCTCGAGAACTCACACCCCCTTAAAGAGCATTTGAGATTTTATAGGTTTGCTGCCAGTAGCCATTAAAGTGTCCGAAATGGGGACACTTTTTTCAAACGGTCACAAAATCTTCTCCACTTTGAGTTTTTAGCTGAATTGTTTTGTGCATGCCAACAAAAATACAAGGATCACGTCTACCAAATTTGGGGATAAAACTCTTTCTAAAAAAATTTAAAAAAATCCCGAACCATAAAAAATTTTGAAAATCATGAAAAATAGAAAACGGGTCGTCTTGCCACGAAACTTCACATGAAGGCTTAGGGGACCATTGTATGAATTTACAAGCCATAAAAATGGCATTGGCATGACAGAAATATGAAGATGTGCTTGAACCCACTTACCACCCGTTCGATCCCCGGCTTACGCATCCTGCCTCCCTGGTCGGCTGAGCACCCGCACGCTCATTTTACGGGCTGACTTAGGCATACAGATTTCATCCCCAATCTAAGCATACAAAGTTCATTCCCAGTCTAAGATCAGACCGGGTCGAAAGTTGTGACAGCAAGATTGACAGCACGCAAGAGTGATCGGGTCGATCCCCGGCTTATGCATTCTGCCTCTCCGACCTGCTGAGCACCCGCACGCTCATTTTGTGGGTTGCCTTAGGCATACAGAGTACATTCCACGTCTAAGCCCCAGCCGGACCGAGGGTTGTGGCTGCAGGACCGACAGTAGGATTGGCAGCACGAAGAGGGGGACCGGGCTGATCCCTGGCTTGGGCATTATGCCTCTCCGTTCGGCTGAGCACCCGCACGCTTGTTTCATAGGTTGACTTAGGCATACGGAGTTCAGCCCCAGTCCAAGCGTACGGAGTTCATTCCCAGTCTAAGATCAGACCGGATCGAGGGTTGCGGCAGTAGGATTCGCAGCACACAAGGGGGATTGAGTCGATCCCCGACTTGTGCATTCTGCCTCTCCGGCTGGTTGAGCACCTGCACGCTTGTTTTATGGGTTGGCTGAGGCATACGAAGTACATTCCATGTCTAAGCTCCAGCCAGACCAAGGGTTGTGGTAGCAGGACCGGTAGCGGGATCGACAGTACATTGATCGGGCTGATCCCTGGCTTGTGCATTATCCCTCTCCGACTGGTTGAGTGCTCGCACGCTCGTTTTGTGGGTTGACTTAAGGATACGGAGTTCAACCCCAGTCTAAGCATACGGAGTTCATTCCCAGTCTAAGATCAGACCGGATCGAGGGTTGCAACAGTAGGATCGATAGCATGCAGGGGGGACCTGGTCGATCCTTGGCTTACGCATTCAGCCTCTCCGACCGGTTGAGCACCCACACGTACGTTTCATGGGTTGGCTTAGTCATAGGGAGCTCATTCCATGTTAAGCCCCAGCCAGACCGAGGGTTGTGGCAGCGGGACCGACAGCACACAGAGGGCAAACGGGTCGGTCCTTGGCATGCATGCTGGCTTAGTCGGTCCCAGTCACGCCCGCACGCTCGTTTTGTGGGTTGACTTATGCATACGGAGTTCATTCCTAGTCTAAGATCGGACCGAATAGAGGTTTGCGGCAGTAGGCTCGACAACACGCAGGGGGGACCGGGTCGATCCCCGACTTGAGCATTCTGCCTCTCCGACCGACTGAGCGCCCGCATGCTCGTTTCGTGGGTTGGCTTAGGCATACAGAGTTCATTCCATGTCTAAGCATACGGAGCTCATTCCCAAACTAAGATTTTGAGCCACGGTGCACATGTTGGGCTCGGGCATGTGCTGGTGCCGCATTATTTTCGCTCGAGGCACCATCACCAGAGCATCGTCGGAGAGCCTAACCGGCAGCATTGGGGGTTCCGGCGATTGGAGGGGCCGGGGGGTGTGCGCACATGATGTGCGATGGGTGCTGGTACTTGGCCCTTATATTGGCCCCCTATCCCTCATCAAATCTCGAGAACTCACACCCCTTTAAAGAGCATTTGAGATTTTATAGGTTTGCTGCTAGTAGCCATTAAAGTGTCTGAAATGGGGACACTTTTTTCAAACGATCACAAAATCTTCTCCACTTCGTCTTTTTAGTTGAATGTTTTTGTGCATGCCAACAAAAATACAAGGATCACCTCTACCAAATTTGGGGACAAAACTCTTTCTAAAAAAATTTTAAAAAATCTCAAACTGTAAAAAGTTTCAAAAATCGTGAAAAATAGAAAACGGGTCATCTTGCCACGAAACTTCACATGAAGGCTTAGGGCACCATTGAATCAATTTACAAGCCATAAAAATGGCATTGGCACTGCAGAAATATGAAGATGTGCTTGAACCCACCTTCCACCCGTTCGATCCCCGATTTACGCATCCTGCCTCTCTGGTCGGCTGAGCATTCGCACGCTCGTTTCTTGGGTTGACTTAGGCATACAGAGTTCATCCCCAGTCTAAGCATACAGAGTTAATTCCCAGTCTAAGATCGGATCAGATCGAGGGATGCGGCAGCAGGATCGGTAGCACGTAGGGGGGATCGACCCGATCCCCGGCTTGCGCATTCTGCCTCTCTGGCCGGCTGAGCACCCGCACGCTCGTTTCATGGGTTGGCTTAGGCATACAGAGTACATTCCACGTCTAAGCCCCAGTCAGACCGAGAGTTGTGGTAGCAGGACCGGCAACGAGATCGACAGCACGCAGAGGGGGATCGAGCTGATCCCCGGGTTGTACATTATGCCTCTCCGGCCAGCTGAGCACTCGCACGCTCGTTTAATGGGTTGACTTAGGCATACAAAGTTCATCCCCAGTCTAAGCATATGGAGTCCAGTCCCAGTCTAAAATCGGACCAGATTAAGGGTTGCGGCAGTAGGATTGACAGCACGTAGGGGGGATCGAGTCGGTCCCCGGCTTGCGCATTCTGCCTCTCCGGCCGGCTTAGTGCCCGCACACTCGTTTCGTGGGTTTGCTTAGGCATACGGAGTACATTCCATGTCTAAACCCCAGCCGGATCGAGGGTTGTGGCAGCAGGACTGGCAGCAAGATCGGCAGCATACAGAGGGGGATCGGGCTGATCCCCGGCTTGTTTATTATGCCTCTCCAGTCGGCTGAGCACCCGCACGTTCGTTTCATGGGTTGACTGAGGCATACGGAGTTCATCCCCAGTATAAGCATACGAAGTTCATTCCTAGTCTAAGATCAGACCAGATCGAGGGTTGTTGCAGCAGGATCGACAGCACGCAGGGGGGATCGGGCTGATCCCCGGCTTACGCATTCTACCTCCCCGACCGACTGAACGCCTGCACGCTCGTTTGATGGGTTGACTTAGGCATAAGGAGTTCATCCCCAGTCTAAGCATACGGAGTTCTTTCACAGTCTAAGATCAGACCGGATCGAGGGTTACGACAGCAGGATCGGTAGAACGCAGGGGGGACCGGGTCGATCCCTGGCTTGTGCATTCTACCTTTCCAGTCGGCTGAGCACCTGCATGCTCGTTTCATGGGTTGGCTTAGGCATACAGAGTACATTCCACGTCTAAGCCCCAACCAGACCGAGGGTTGTGGCAGCAGGACCGGCAGCATGCAGAGGGGGACCGAGCTGATCCTCGGCTTGCGCATTATGCCTCTTCGATCGGCTTAGTGCCCGCACACTCATTTCGTGGGTTGACTTAAGCATACGAAGTTCATTCCCAGTCTAAGATCAGACCAGACCGAGGGTTGCGACAGCAGGATCGGCAGCACGCAGGAGGGATCGAGCTGATCCCTGGCTTGTGCATTCTGCCTCTTCGGTCAGCTGAGTGCCCGCACGCTCATTTCATGGGTTGGCTTAGGCATAGAGAGCTTATTCCACGTCTAAGCCCCAGCCGGATCGAGGATTATGGTAGTGGGATCGGCAGCTCGTAGAGGGGGACTAGGCCGATCCCAGGCTTGCGCATTACGCCTCTTCGGTTGGCTCAGCACCCGCACGCTCATTTCCTGGGTTGACTTATGCATACGAAGTTCATTCCAAGTCAAAGATCAGACCGGACCGAGGGTTACAGCAGCAGGATCGATAGCACATAGGGGGGACCGGGTCGATCCCCGACTTGAGCAATCTGCCTCTCCGACCGGCTGAGCGCCTGCACGCTCGTTTTGTGGGTTGGCTTAGGCATATGGAGTTCATTCCATGTCTAAGCATATGGAACTCATTCCTAATCTAAGATTTTTTGATACACGGCGCACATGCTGGGCTTGGCATGTGCTGGTGCTGCATTTTTTTTCGCCCGGGGCACCATCGTCGGAGCATCGTCAAAGAGCCTAACCGGTGGCACTAGGTGTTCCGACGATTGGAGGGGTCGGGGGGTGTGCGCACATGATGTGCAATGGGTGCTGGTACTTGGCCCTTATATTGGCCCCCTATCCCTCATCAAACCTTGAGAACTCACACCCCCTTAAAGAGCATTTGAGATTTTATAGGTTTGCTGCCAGTAGCCATTAAAGTGTCTGAAATGGGGACACTTTTTTCAAACGGTCACAAAATCTTCTCCACTTTGAGTTTTTAGCTAAATTATTTTGTGCATGCCAACAAAAATACAAGGATCACCTCTACCAAATTTGGGGACAAAACTCCTAAAAAAATTTAAAAAAATCTCGAATCGCAAAAAGTTTCAAAAATTATGAAAAGTAGAAAACGGGTCGTCTTGCCACGAAACTTCACATGATGGCTTAAGGGACCATTGTATGAATTTGCAAGCCATAAAAATGGCATTGGCATGGCAAAAATATGAAGATGTGCTTGAACCCACCTACCACCAGTTCGATCCCCGGCTTGCACATCCTACCTCTCTGGTCGACTGTGCGTCTGCACGCTCATTTCGTGGGTTGACTTAGGCATACGGTGTTCAACCCCAGTCTAAGCATACGGAGTTCATTCCCAGTCTAAGATCAGACTGGATCGGGGATTGCAATAGTATAATCGGTAGCACGCAGGGGGGACCAGGCCGATCCCTGGCTTGTGCATTCTGCCTCTCTGATCGACTGAGCGCCTGTACGCTCGTTTCGTGGGTTGGCTCAGGCATACGGAGTACATTCCATGTCTATGCCCCAGTCGGACCGAGGGTTGTGGTAGCAGGATTGACAGCGGGATCGGCAACATGTAGAGGGGGATCGGGCTGATCCCCGGCTTGCGCATTATGCCTCTCCAACCGACCTCTCTAGTCGGCTGAGCGCCCGTACGCTCGTTTCGTGGGTTGACTTAGGCATACGGAGTTCATCCCCAGTACAAGCATACGGAGATCATTCCCAATCTAAGATTTTGTGCCACAGTGCACATGCTGGGCTCGGGCATTTGCTGGTGCCGTATTTTTTTCACCTGGGGCACAATCGCCGGAGCATCGTCGGAGAGCCTAACCGGTGGCATTAGTGGTTCCAGCGATTGGGGGGGCCGAGCGGTGTCCGCACATGATGTGCAATGGGTGCTGGTACTTGGCCCTTATATTGGCCTCCTATCCCTCATCAAACCTCAAGAACTCACACCCCCTTAAAGAGCATTTGAGATTTTATAGGTTTGCTGCCAGTAGCCATTAAAGTGTCTGAAATTGGGACACTTTTTTCAAACGGTCACAAAATCTTCTCCACTTCGAGTTTTTAGCTGAATTTTTTTGTGCATGTGAACAAAAATACAAGGATCACCTCTACCAAATTTGGGGACAAAACTCTTTCTGAAAAAAGTTTAAAAAATCTTGAACCGTAGAAAGTTTTGAAAATCATGAAAAATAGAAAACGGGTCGTCTTGCCACGAAACTTCACATGAAGGCTTAGGGGACCATTGTATGAATTTACAAGCCATAAAAATGGCATTGGCATGGTAGAAATATGAAGATGTGTTTGAACCCACCTACCACCCGTTCGATCCCCGGCTTGCACATCCTGCCTCTCTGGTCAGTTGAGCGCCCGCACTTTCATTTCGTGGGTTGACTTAGGCATACGGGGTTCATCCCCAGTATAAGCATACAGAGTTCATTCCCAGTCTAAGATCAGACCAGATCAAAGGTTGTTGCAGTAGGATTAATAGCACGTAGGGGGGATTGGGCTGATCCCCGGCTTGTGCATTCTACCTCTCCGGTCGACTGAGCGCCCGCACGCTCGTTTTGTGGGTTGGCTTAGGCATATGGAGTACGTTCCATGTCTACACCCCAGCCGGACCAAGGGTTGTGGCAGGACGACCGGCAGCGGGATCGACAGCATGCAGAGAGGGACCGGGCTGATCCTTGGCCTGCGCATTATGCTTCTCTGACCGGCTGAGCGCCCCGCACGCTCGTTTCATGGGTTGACTTAGGCATACGGAGTTCATCCCTAGTCTAAGCATACGGAGTTCATTCTCAGTCTAAGATCGGATCGGATCGGATCGAGGGTTACGATAGCAGGATGGACAGCACGCAGGGAGGGCTGGGTCGATCCTCGGCTTGTGCATTCTACCTCTCCCGGCCGGCTGAGCGACCGCACGCTCGTTTCATGGGTTGACTTAGGCATACGGAGTTCATCCCCAGTCTAAGCATACAGAGTTCATTCCCAGTCTAAGATAGGACCGGATTGAGGGTTGCAGCAGCAGGATCGATAGCATGCAGGGGGGACCGGGCTGATCCCCGGCTTGCGCATTCTGCCTCTCCGGTCGGCTAAGCGCCCGCACGCTCGTTTCATGGGTTAGCTTAGGCATAGGATGCTATTTCCATGTCTAAGCCCTAGCCAGATCGAGGGTTGTGGCAGCGGGACCAGCAGCATGTAGAAGGGGACTGGGCCGAACCCGAGCTTGCGCATTATGCCTCTTTGACCGGCTTAACGCCCGCACGCTTGTTTCGTGGGTTGACTTATGCATACGGAGTTCATTACCAGTCTAAGATCGGACCGGGCTGAGGGTTGCAGTAGCAGGATCGACAGCACGCAGGGGGGGACCGGGTCGATCCCCGGCTTGCACATTCTCCTCTCCGATCGGCTGAGCGCCCACACGCTTGTTTCATGAGTTGGCTTAGGCATACGGAGTTTATTCCATGTCTAAGCATACGGGGCTCATTCCCAACCTAAGATTTTGAGCCACGGTGCACATGCTGGGCTTGGGCATGTGCTGGTGCCACTTTTTTTTCGCTCGGGGAACCATCGCTGGAGCATCACCGGAGAGCCTAACCGGCGGCATTGGGGGTTCCGACGATTGGGGGGGCCGGGGGGTGTGCGCACATGATGTGCGATGGGTGCTGGTACTTGGCCCTTATATTGGATGCCTATTGCTCATCAAACCTCGAGAACTCACACCCCCTTAAAGAGCATTTGAGATTTTATAGGTTTGCTGCCAGTAGCCATTAAAGTGTCTGAAATGGGGACACTTTTTTCAAATGGTCACAAAATCTTCTCCACTTCGAGTTTTTAGCTGAAGTTTTTTATGGATGCCAACAAAAATACAAGGATCACCTCTACCAAATTTGGGGACAAAACGCTTTCTAAATAAATTTTAAAAAATCTCGAACTGCAAAATGTTTCAAAAATCAAAACGGGTCGACTTGCCACGAAACTTCACATGAAGGCTTAGGGGACCATTGTATGAATTTACAAGCCATAAAAATGGCATTGGCATGGCAGAAATATGAAGATGTGCTTGAACCCACCTATCACCCGTTCGATCCCCGGCTTACGCATCCTGCCTCTTTGGTCGGCTGAGCTCTCGCATGCTCGTTTCGTGGGTTGAGTTAGGCATACAGAGTTCAACCCCAGTCTAAGCATACGGAGTTCATTCCCAGTCTAAGATCGGATCGGATCGAGGGTTGCGGTAGCAGGATCGACAGCACGCAGGGGGGGCCAAGCCGATCTCTGGCTTGTGCATTCTGCCTCTCCGACTGGCTGAGCGCCCGCACGCTCATTTCATGGGTTGGCTTAGGCATACGGAGTACATTCCATGTCTAAGCCCCAGTTAGACCGAGGGTTATGGCAGCAGGACTGGCAACGGGATTGGCAGCAGGACCGGCAACGGGATTGGCAGCACGTACAGGGGGACCGGACAGATCCTAGGCTTGAGCATTATGCCTCTCCGGTCGACTGAGCACCCACACGCTCGTTTCGTGGGTTGACTTAGGCATATAGAGTTCATCCCCAGTCTATGCATACGAAGTTCATCCCCAGTCTATGCATACGAAGTTCATCCCCAGTCTAAGATCGGACCAGACCGAGGGTTGCGGCAGTAGGATCGGTAGCACGCACGGGGGGATCGGGCTGATCCCTGACTTGTGGATTCTGCCTCTCCGGCCGACTGAGCGCCCGCATGCTCGTTTTGTTGGTTGGTTTAGGCATAGGGAGCTCATTCCATGTCTAAGCCCCAGCTGGACCAAGGGTTGTGGCAGTGGGACCGACCGCACGCAGTGGGGGACCGAGCCAATCCCCAGCTTGCACATTATGCCTCTTCGGTCGGCTCAGCGCCCGTACGCTCATTTCGTGGGTTGACTTATGCATACGGAGTTCATTCCCAGTCTAAGATCAGACCGGACTGAGAGTTTTGGTAGCAGGATCGACAGCACGTAGGGGGGACCGGGTCGATCCCCGGCTTGTGCATTAAGACTCTCTGGTCGGCTGAGCGCCCGTAAGCTCGTTTCATGGGTTGGCTTAGGCATACGAAGTTCATTCAAAGTCTAAGCATATGAAGCTCATTCCTAGTCTAAGATTTTGAGCCACGGTCCACATGCTGGGCTCGGGCATGTGTTGGTGCTGCATTTTTTTCACCCGGGGCACCATCGCCGGAGAGCCTAACTGGCGGCATTGGGGGTTCCGACGATTGGGGGGCCGGGGGTGTGCGCACATGATTTGCGATAGGTGCTGGTACTTGGCCCTTATATTGGCCCCCTATCCCTCATCAAACCTCGAGAACTCACACCCCCTTAAAGAGCATTTGAGATTTTATAGGTTTGCTGCCAGTAGCCATTAAAGTGTTTGAAATGGGGACACTTTTTTCAAATGGTCACAAAATCTTCTCCACTTCGAGTTTTTAGCTGCAATTTGTTTTGCATGCCAACAAAAATACAAGGATCACCTCTACCAAATTTGGGGACAAAACTCTTCCTAAAAAAATTTAAAAAAATCCCAAACTACAAAAAGTTTTGAAAATCATGAAAAATAGAAAACGGGTTGTCTTGCCACGAAACTTCACATGAAGGCTTAGGGGACCATTGGATGAATTTACAAGCCATAAAAATGGCATTGGCATAGCAGAAATATGAAGATGTGCTTGAACCCACCTACCACCCAATCGATCCCCAGCTTGGGCATCCTGCCTCTCTGGTCGGTTGAGCGCCCGCATGCTTGTTTCGTTGGTTGACTTAGGCATACGACGTGTATCCCCAGTCTAAGCATACGAAGTTCATTCCTAGTCTAAGATCAAACCGGATCGAGGGTTGCGGCAGCAGGATCGACAACATGCAAGGGGGATCGGGCCGATCCCCAGCTTGCGCATTTTGCCTCTCTGACCGGCTGAGCACCCAGACGCTCGTTTCGGGGGTTGGCTTAGGCATACGAAGTACATTCCATGTCTATGCCCCAGTCAGACCGAGGGTTGTGGCAGTAAGACCAACAGGGAGATCGGTAGCACGCAGAGGGGGATCGGGCTGATCCTCAGCTTGCGTATTATGCCTCTCTAACCGGCCTCTCCGGCCGACTGAGTGCCCGTACGCTCGTTTCGTGGGTTAACTTAGGCATACGGAGTTCATCCCCAGTCTAAGCATACAGAGTTCATTCCCAGTCTAAGATTAGACCAAATCGAGGGTTACGGCAACAAGATCGACAGCACACAGGGGGGACCGGGCCGATCCTCGGCTTACGCATTCTGCCTCTCCGGCCGATTGAGTGCCCATACGCTCATTTCATGGGTTGGCTTAGGCATACGGAGTACATTCCATGTCTAAGCCCCAGTCGGACCAAGGGTTATTGTAGCAGGATCGACAGCACGCAAAGGGGGACCAGGCTGATCCCTGACTTACGCAATATGCCTCTCCAGTTGGCCTCTCCGGCCGATTGAGTGCCAGCACGCTTGTTTCGTGGGTTGACTTAGGCATACAGAGTTCATTCCCAGTCTAAGATTCGACCGGACCGAGGGTTGCGGTAGCAGGATCGACAGCACGTAGGGGGGATCGGACCAATCCCCGGCTTGTGCATTCCGCCTCTCCGACCGGCTGAGCGCCCGCACGTCCATTTCGTGGGTTGGCTTAGGCAGAGGGAGCTCATTCCATGTCTAAGCCCTAATCGGACTGACGGTTGTGGCAGTGGGACCGACAGCACGTAGAGGGGGACCAGGCCAATCCCTGACTTACGCATTATGCCTCTTCGGTCGGCTCAGCGCACGCACGCTCGTTTCATGGATTGACTTATGCAAATGGAGTTCATTCCCAGTCTAAGATTGGACCAGACCGAGGGATGCGTTAGCATGATCAACAGCGCATAGGGGGCATCGGGTCAATCCCTGACTTGCACATTCTGCCTCTCTGGCCAGCTGAGCGCTCGCACGCTCGTTTCGTTGGTTGGCTTAGGCCTACGGAGTTCATTCCATGTCTAAGTACACGGTGCTCATTCCCAGTCTAAGATTTTGAGCCACGGTGCACATGCTGGGCTCGGGCATGTGCTGGTGCCACATTTTTTTCACCTGGGGCACCTTCATCGGAGCATCGCCGGAGAGCCTGACCGGTGACATTGGGGGTTCCAACGATTAGGGGGGCCGAGGAGTGTGTGCGCATGATGTGCGATGGGTGCTGGTACTTGGCCCTTATATTGGCCCCCTATCCCTCATCAAACCTCAAGAACTCACACCCCTTTAAAGAGCATTTGAAATTTTATAGGTTTGCTGCCACTAGCCATTAAAATGTCTGAAATGGGGATACTTTTTTCAAACGGTCACAAAATCTTCTCCACTACGAGTTTTTAGCTGAATTTTTTTGTACATCCCAAAAAAAATACAAGGATCTCCTCTACCAAATTTGGGGACAAAACTCTTTCTAAAAAAATTTAAAAAAATCTCGAACCATAAAAAGTTTTAAAAATCATGAAAAATAGAAAACGGGTCGTCTTGCCACGAAACTTCACATGAAGGCTTAGGGGACCACTGTATGAATTTACAAGCCATAAAAATGGCATTGGCATGGTAAAAATATGAAGATGTGCTTGAACCCACCTACCACATGTTCGATCATCGACTTGTGCATCCTGTCTTTCTGGTCGGTTAAGCGCCCGCATGCTCGTTTCGTGGGTTGACTTAGGCATACGGAGTTCATCCCCAGTCTAAGCATACGGAGTTCATTCCCAGTGTAAGATCAAACTGGATCGAGGGTTACGGCAGCAGGATCACAGCACGCAGGGGGGACCGGGTCAGTCCCCGACTTACGCATTCTGCCTCTCTGGCTGATTGAGCACCCGCACGCTTGTTTCCTTGGTTGGCTTAGGCATACAGAGTACATTCCATGTCTAAGCCCCAGCCGGACTGAGGGTCGTGGTAGCAGGACCGGTAGCAGGATCTACAACACACAGAAGGGGACCGAGCGGATCCCTTGCTTGCGCATTCTACCTCTCTGGTTGGCTGAGCGCCCACACGCCCATTTCGTGGGTTGGCTTAGGCATAGGGAGCTCATTCCATGTCTAAGCCCTAGTAGGATTGAGGGTTGTGGCAGCGGGATCGACAGCAGGCAGAGGGGGATCGGGCCGATCCCTGACTTGCGCGTTATGCCTCTTCGGTCGGCTCAGCGCCCGCACGCTCATTTCGTGGGTTGACTTATGCATACGGAGTTCATTCCTAATCTAAGATCAAACCAGACCGAGGGTTGTAGAGGCTAGATCGACAGCACACAAGGGGGGACCAGATGGATCCCCAGCTTGCACATTCTGCCTCTCCGGTTGACTGAGCGCCCGTACGCTCATTTCGTGGGTTGGCTTCGGCATACGGAGTTCATTCCATGTCTAAGCATATGGAGCTCATTCCCAGTCTAATATTTTGAGCCATGGTGCACATCCTGGGCTCGGGCATGTGCTGGTGCTGCATTTTTTTTGCCCGGGGCACCATCACCGGATCATCGCCGGAGAGCCTAACCGGCGGCATTAGGCGGGCCGGGGGGTGTGCGCACATGATGTACGATGGGTGCTGCTACTTGGCCCTTATATTGGCCCCCTATCCCTCATCAAACCTCGAGAACTCACACCCCTTTAAAGAGCATTTGAGATTTTATAGGTTTGCAGCCAGTAGCCATTAAAGTGTCTGAAATGGGGACACTTTTTTCAAACGGTCACAAAATCTTCTCCACTTCGATTTTTTAGCTGAATTTTTTGTGCATGCCAAAAAAAATACAAGGATCACTTCTACCAAATTTGGGGACAAAACTCTTTCTAAAAAAATTTAAAAAAATCCAGAACCGTAAAAAGTTTCAAAAATCGTGAAAAATAGAAAACGGGTCGTCTTGCCATGAAACTTCATATGAAGGCTTATGAGACCGTTGTATGAATTTACAAGCCATAAAAATGGCATTGGCATGGCAGAAATATGAAGATGTGCTTGAACCCACCTACCACCCATTCGATCCCCGGCTTACGCATCTTGCCTCTCTGGTCGGATGAGGGCCCGCACATTCATTTCATGGGTTGAATTAGGCATCCGAAGTTCATTCCTAGTCTAAGCATACGGAGTTCATTCCTAGCCTAAGATCGGATCGGATCGAGGGTTGCGGCAGCAAGATCGACAGCACGTAATGGGGACCAGGTCGATCCCCGGCTTTCGCATTCTACCTTTTCGATCGGCTGAGCACCCGTACACTCATTTCGTGGGTTGGCTTAGGCATATGGAGCATATTCCATGTCTAAACCCCAGCCGGACTGAGGGTTGTGGCAGTAGGACCGGTAGTAGGATAGGCAGCACGTAGAGGGGGACCGGACAGATCCTCGGCTTGCGCATTATGCCTCTCCGACCGACTGAGCGCCCGCATGCTCGTTTCATCGGTTGACTTAGGCATACGAAATTGATCCCCAATCTAAGCATGCGGAGTTCATTCCTAGTCTAAGATCAGATCGGATCAAGGGTTGCGGCAGTAGGATCGACAGCACGCAGAAGGGACCGAGCCGATCCCCGTCTTGAGCATTTTGCCTCTTCGGCTGGCTGAGTGCCCGCACACTCATTCTGTGGGTTGGCCTAGGCATACGGAGTACATTCAATGTCTAAGCCCTAGCCGAAACGAGGGTTGTGGCAGCAGGACTGGCAGCGGGATCGACAGTACGCAGAGGGGGATCGGGCTGATCCCCGACTTGCATATTATGCCTCTCCGATCGACCTCTCCGATCGGTTGAGCGCCCGTACGCTCGTTTTGTGGGTTGACTTAGTTATACGGAGTTGATCCCCAATCTAAGCATATGGAGTTCATTCCCAGTCTAAGATCAGACCAGATCAAGGGTTGCTGTAACAGGATCGATAGCACGTAGGAGGGACCGGACCGATCCTCGACTCGCGCATTCTACCTCTTCGGTCGGCTGAGCGCCCGTACGCCCGTTTCGTGGGTTGGCTTAGGCATAGGGAGCTCATTTGATGTCTAAGCCCCAGTCGGATCGAGGGTTGTGGCAACGGGACCGGTAGCATGCAGAGGGGGACCGGGCTGATCCCCGGCTTACGCATTATGCCTCTTCGACCGACTTAGCATTAGGTTGACTTATGCATACGGAGTTCATTCCTAATCTAAGATCGGACCAGACCGAGGGTTGTAACAGCAAGATCGACAGTACGTAGGGGGGATCGGGTTGATCCCCGGCTTGCGCATTCTATCTCTTCGGCCGGCTGAGCGGCCGCACGCTCGTTTTGTGGGTTGCCTTAGGCATACGGAGTTCATTCCATGTCTAAGCATACGGAGCTCATTCCCAATCTAAGATTTTGAGCCACGGTGCACATGCTAGACTTGGGCATGTGCTGGTACCGTATTTTTTTTGCCTGGGGCACCATCGTCGGAGCATCGTCGGAGAGCCTGACCAACGGCATTGAGGGTTCCGACGATGGGGGGTCGGGGGTTGTACGCACATGATGTGCGATGGGTGCTGGTACTTGGCCCTTATATTGGCCCCATATCCCTCATCAAACCTCGAGAACTCACACCCCCTTAAAGAGCATTTTGAGATTTTATAGGTTTGCTGCCAGTAGCAATTAAAGTGTCTGAAATGGGGACACTTTTTTCAAACGGTCACAAAATCTTCTCCACTTCAAGTTTCTAGCTGAATTTTTTTGTGCATGCCAACAAAAATACAAGGATCACCTCTACCATATTTTGGGCAAAACTCTTTCTAAAAAACTTTAAAAAAATCCTGAACTACAAAAAGATTCAAAAATCGTGAAAAATAGAAAACTGGTCGTTTTGCCATGAAACTTCACATGAAGGCTTAGGGGACCATTGTATGAGTTTACAAGCCATAAAATTGGCATTGGCATGGCAGAAATATGAAGATGTGCTTGAACCCCCTACCACCCGTTCGATTTCCGGCTTGCGCATCCTGCCTCTCTAGTCGGTTGAACGCCCGCACGCTCGTTTCATGGGTTGACTTAGGCATACGGAGTTCACCCCTAGTCTAAGCATACGAAGTTCATTCCCAGTCTAAGATCGGATCGGATCGGAGGTTGCGGTCGTAGGATCGATAGCACGCAAGAGGGATCGGGCCGATCCCCGGCTTGCATATTCTGCCTCTCCGGTCGGCTGGGCGGGCGCGCGCTTGTTTCGTGGTTTGGCTTAGGCATACGAAGTACATTCCACGTCTAAGCCCCAGTCAGACCGAAGGTTGTGGCAGCAGGACCGGCAGTGAGATTGGCAGCATGTAGAGGGGGATCGGGCTGATCCTCGGCTTGCGCATTTTGCCTCTCCAGCCAGCTGAGCGCCCGCACGCTCGTTTCGTGGGTTGACTTAGGCATACGGAGTTCATCCCCAATCTAACCATACGGGCTTCATTCCCAGTCTAAGATAGGATCGGATCGAGGGTTGCGGTAGCTGGATTGATAGGACACAGGAGGGACTAGGTCGATCCCCGGCTTTTGCATTCCGCCTCTCTGGCCGGCTGAGCGCCCGCGTGCTCGTTTCGTGGGTTGGCTTAGGCATACGGAGTACATTCCACGTCTAAGCCCCAGCCGAACCGGGGGTTATGGTAGCAAGACTAGTAACGGGATTGACAACATGTAGAGGGGGATCAGACTGATCCCTGGCTTGCGCATTATGCCTCTCCGGCCGGCTGAGCGCCCGCACACTCGTTTCGTGGGTTGACTTAGGCATACGGAGTTCATCCCCAGTCTAAGCATACGGAGTTCATTCCCAGTCTAAGATCGAACCGAATCGAGGGTTGTGGTAGCAGGATCTACAGCCCACAGGGGGGATCGGGTCGATCCCTAGCTTGCACATTCTGCCTCTCCGACCGGCTGAGCACCCGCACGCTCATTTTGTGCATTGGCTTAGGCTTACAGAGTACATTCCACGTCTATGCCCCAGTCGGACCGAGGGTTGTGGTAGCAGGACCGACAGCGGGATCGACAGCATGCAGAGGGGGATCGGGCTGATCCCCGGCTTATGCATTATGCCTCTCCGGCCGACTGAGCGCTTGCACGCTCGTTTCGTGGGTTGGCTTAGGCATACGGAGTACATTCCACGTCTAAGCCCCAGTCGTACCGAGGGTTGTGGTAGCACGACCTGCAGTGGGATCGATAGCACGCAGAAGAGGATCGGGCGGATCCCTGACTTGCGCATTATGCCTCTCCAGCTGGCCTCTCTGGTTAGCTAAGCGCCCACACGCTCGTTTCGTGGGTTGACTTAGGCATACGGAGTTCATCCCTAGTCTAAGCATACGGAGTTCATTCCCAGTCTAAGATCAGACTAGATCGAGGGTTGCGGCAGCAGGATCAACAGCATGCAGGGGGGATTGTGCCAATCCTCGGCTTGCTCATTCTGCCTCTCTGGCCAGCTGAGCGCCCGCACGCTCATTTCATGGGTTGGCTTAGGCATACAGAGTACATTCGATGTCTAAGCCCCAGTCGGATCGAGGGTTGTCACAGTAGGATCGACAGCGAGATCGACAGCACGTAGAGGGGGACCGAGCTGATCCCCAGCTTGCACATTATGCCTTTTCAACTGGCCTCTCCGATCGGTTGAATGCCCCCACGCTCGTTTCGTGGGTTGACTTAGGCATACAAAGTTCATCCCCAGTCTAGGCATACGGAGTTCATTCCCAGTCTAAGATCAAATCAGATCGATGGTTGCGGTAGCAGGATCGATAGCACGCAGGGGGGATCGAGCCGATCCCCGACTTACGCATTCTGCCTCTCTGGCCGGTTGAGCGCTTGCACGTTCATTTCGTGGGTTGGCTTAGGCATAGGGAGCTCATTCCATGTCTAAGCCCCAGTCAGACCGAGGGTTGTGGTAGTGGGACCGACAGCACGTAGAGGGGGACCAGGTCGATCCCTGACTTGCGCATTATGCCTCTGCGATCGGCTCAGCACCCGTGCGCTCGTTTCATGGGTTGACTTAGGCATACGGAGTTCATTCCATGTCTAAGCATACAGAGCTCATTCCCAATCTAAGATCGGACCGAAACGAGGGTTGCAGCAGCAGGATCGACAGCAAGCAGGGGGGGACCAGGTCAATCCCCGGCTTGCCCATTGTGCCTCTCCAGCCGGCTGAATGCCTGCACGTTTGTTTCGTGGGTTGCCTTAGGCATACGGAGTTCATTCCATGTCTAAGCATACGGAGCTCATTCCCAATCTATGATTTTGAGCCACGGTGCACATGCTGGGCTCGGGCATGTGTTGGTGCCACTTTTTTTTCGCTCGGGGCACCATCGTCGGAGCATCGTTTGAGAGTCTAACCGGCGACCTTGGGGTTCCGGCGATTGGGGGGGCCGAGGGGTGTGCGCACATGATGTGTGATGGGTGCTTGTACTTGGCCCTTATATTGGCCCCCTATCCCTCATCAAACCTCGAGAACTCACACCCCCTTAAAGAGCATTTGAGATTTTATAGGTTTGCTGCCAGTAGCCATTAAAGTGTCTGAAATGGGGACACTTTTTTCAAACGGTCACAAAATCTTCTCCACTTCGAATTTTTAGCTGAATGTTTTTTTGCATGCCAACAAAAATACAAGGATCACCTCTACCAAATTTAGGGACAAAACCCTTTCTAAAAAAATTTAAAAAAATCCCAAACCGCAAAAAGTTTTGAAAATCGTGAAAAATAGAAAACGGGTCATCTTGCCTCGAAACTTCACATGAAGGCTTAGGGTACCATTGTATGAATTTACAAGCCATAAAAATGGCATTGGCATAGCAGTAATATGAAGATGTCCTGCAACCCACCTACCACCCGTTCGATCCCCGGCTTACGCATCCTGCCTCTCTGGCCGGCTGAGTGCCCGTACGCTCGTTTCGTGGGTTGACTTAGGTATACGGAGTTCATCCCTAGTTTGAGCATACGGAGTTCATTCCCAGTCTAAGATTGGATTGGATCGAGGGTTGCGACAAAAGGATCGGCAGCACGCACGGGGGAATGGGCTAACCCCGGCTTGCGCATTCTACCTCTCCGGTCGGTTGAGCACCTGCACGCTCGCTTCGTGGGTTGGCTTAGGCATACGGAGTACGTTCCACATCTAAGCTGCAGTCAGACTAAAGGTTGTGGCAGCAGGACCGGTAGTGGGATTGACAGCATGCAGAGGGGGATAAGGTTGATCCCCGACTTGCGGATTATGCCTCTTCGACCGGCCTCTCCCGTCGGCTAAGCACCCACACGCTCGTTTCGTGGGTTGACTTAGGCATACAAAGTTCATTCCCAGTCTAAGATCGGATCGGATCGAGGGTGGCGGCAGCAGGATCGGTAACACATCAAGGGGATCAGGCCGATCCCCATCTTGCGCATTCTACCTCTCTGACTGGCTGAGCACTCGCACGCTCGTTTCATGGGTTGGCTTAGGCATACGGAGTACATTCCACGTCTAAGCCCCAATCGGACTGAGGGTTGTGGTAGCAGGACCGGCAAGGGGATCGACAGCGCGTAGAGGGTGTCCAGGCTACTCCCTGACTTGCTCATTATGCCTCTCCGATCGGTTGAACGCCCACACGCTCGTTTCGTGGGTTGACTTAGGCATACGGAGTTCATCCCTAGTCTAAGCATACGGAGTTCATTCCCAGTCTAAGATCAGATTAGATCGAGGGTTGCGGCAGCAGGATCGATAGCACGCTGGGGGGACCGAGTTGATCCTCGGCTTGCGCATTCTGCCTCTCTGGCCAGCTTAGCACCCGTACGCCCATTTCGTGGGTTGGCTTAGGCATAGGGAGCTCGTTCCATGTTTAAGCCCCAGTCGGACCGAGGGTTGTGGCAGCGGGACCGACAACATGCATAGGGGGACCAGGCCGATCCTCGACTTATGCATTATGCTTCTTCAGTCGGCTCAGCGTCCGCACGCTCGTTTCATGGGTTGACTTATGCATAAGAAGATCATTCCCAGTCTAAGATCGGACCGGATCGAGGGTTGTGGCAGCAGGATCGATAGCACGCAAGGGGGACCGAGTCGATCCCCGGCTTTTGCATTCTGCCTTTCCAATCGGTTGAGCGCGCGCACGCTTGTTTCATGGGTTGGCTTAGGCATACAGAGTTCATTCCATGTCTAAGCATACGGAGCTCATTCCCAATCTAAGATTTTGAGCCACGACGCACATGCTGGGCTCGGGCATGCCAACAGAAATACAAGGATCCCCTCTACCAAATTTGGGGACAAAACTCTTTCTAGAAAAATTTTAAAAAATCCTGAATCGTAAAAAGTTTTGAAAAACATGAAAAATAAAAATGGGTCATCTTGCCACGAAACTTCACATGAAGGCTTAGGGGACCATTGTATGAATTTATAAGCCATAAAAATGGCATTGGCATGGTAGAAATATGAAGATGTGCTTGAGCCCACCTACCACCCGTTCGATCCCCGGCTTGCGCATCCTGCCTCTCTGGTCGACTGAGCGCCCGCACGCTCATTTCGTGGGTTGACTTAGGCATACGGCATTCATCCCTAGTCTAAGCGTACGGAGTTCATTCCCAGTCTAAGATCAGACTGGATCAAGGGTTGCGGTAGCAGGATCGACAGCACGCAGCGGGGACCTGGCCGATCCCCGGCTTGCACATTCTGCCTCTCCAGTCGATTAACCGCCCGCACGCTCGTTTCGTGGGTTGGCTTAGGCATACGAAGTACATTCCATGTCTAAGCCCCAGTCAGACCGATAGTTGTGGCAGCAGGACCGGCAGCGGGATCGACAGCACGCAGAAGGGGACCGAGCTGATCCCTGGCTTGCGCATTATGCCTCTGCAGTCGGCCTCTCAGGTCGGCTGAGCATCCGCACGCTCATTTCGTGGGTTGACTTAGGCATACGAAGTTCATCCCCAGTCTAAGCATATGGAGTTCCTTCCCAGTCTAAGATCAGACCGAATCGAGGGTTACGGTAGTAGGATTGGCAACACGCAGGGGGGATCGGGCCGATCCCCGGCTTGTGCATTCTGCCTTTCCGATCGACTGAGCGTCCGTACGCTCGTTTCGTGGGTTGGCTTAGGCATAAGGAGTACATTCCATGTCTAAGCCCCAGCCGGATCGAGGGTTGTGGCAGCAAGATCGACAGCATACAGAGGGGGATCGGGCTGATCCTCAGCTTACGCATTATGTCTCTCCGACCGGCTGAGCACCCGTACGCTCATTTTATGGGTTGACTTAGGCATACGGAGTTCATCCCCAGTCTAAGCATACAGAGTTCATTCCTAGTCTAGGATCAGATCAGACCAAAGGTTACGACAGCAGGATCGGTAGCA
Organism: Durio zibethinus; assembly: GCF_047325235.1. Taxonomy (NCBI): domain Eukaryota; kingdom Viridiplantae; phylum Streptophyta; class Magnoliopsida; order Malvales; family Malvaceae; genus Durio; species Durio zibethinus. Next base: position 26,965,785 of record NC_143165.1, read on the forward strand.
CGCAGGGGGGACTGGGCCGATCCTCGGATTGCGCATTCTGCCTCTCTAGCCAACTGAGCGCCTGCACGCCTATTTCATGGGATGGCCTAGGTATAGGGAGCTCATTCCATGTCTAAGCCCTAGCGGGACCGAAGGTTGTGGTAGCGAGACCGGCAGCACGTAGAGGGGGATCAGGCCAATCCCTGACTTACGCATTATGCCTCTTCAGTCGGCTCAACACCCGCACGCTCATTTTGTGGGTTGACTTATGTATACGGAGTTCATTCCCAATCTAAGATCGGATCGGACTGAGGGTTGTAGTAGCAGGATCGACAGCACATAGGGGGAGATCAGGTCGATCCCCGACTTTCGCATTCTACCTCTCCGATCGGCTGAGCGCCCGCACGCTCATTTTGTGGGTTGGCTTAGGCATACGGAGTTCATTCCATGTCTGAGCATACGGAGCTCATTCCCAATATAAGATTTTGAGCCATGGTGCACATGCTGGGCTCAGGCATGTGCTGGTGTCGCATTTTTTTTGCCCGGGGCACCATCGCCAGAGCATCGTCGGAGCATCACCGGAGAGCCTAACCGATGGCATTGGGGGTTCCGACGATTGGGGGGGCTGGGGGGTGTGCGCACATGATGTGTGATGGGTGTTGGTACTTGGCCCTTATATTGGGCCCCTATCCCTCATCAAACCTTGGGAACTCACACCCCCTTAAAGAGCATGTGAGATTTAATAGGTTTGCTGCCAGTAGCCATTAAAGTGTTTGAAATGGGGACACTTTTTTCAAACGGTCACAAAATCTTCTCCACTTCGAGTTTTTAGTTAAATTTTTTTATGCATGCCAAAAAAAATACAAGGATCACCTCTACCAAATTTAGGGACAAAACTCTCTCTAAAAAAATTAGAAAAAAACCTGAATCACAAAAAGTTTCGAAAGTCATGAAAAATAGAAAGCGGGTTGTCTTGCCACGAAACTTCACATGAAGGCTTAGGGGACCATTGTATGAATTTACAAGCCATAAAAATGGCATTGGCATGGCAAAAATATGAAGATGTGCTTGAACCCACCTACCACCCATTCGATCCTCGGCTTGCACATCCTACCTCTCTGGTCAGTTGAGCACCCGCTCGCTCGTTTTGTGGGTTGACTTAGGCATATGGAGTTCATCCCTAGTCTAAGCATACAGAGTTCATTCCCAGTCTAAGATCAAACTGGATTGAGCGTTGTGGTAGCAGGATCGGCAGCACGCAGGGGGGACCGGGCCTATCCCCAAATTGCATATTCTGCTTCTTCGGTCGGTTGAGCGCCCGTACGCTCGTTTTATGGGTTGGCTTCGGCATACGGAGTAGATTCCATATCTAAGCCCTAACCGAACCGAGGGTTGTGGCAGTAGGATCGACAACATGTAGGGGGGATCGGGCTGATCCCCGGCTTGTGCATTATGCCTCTCCGACCGGCTGAGCGCCCGCATGATCATTTCGTGGGTTGACTTTGGCATATGGAGTTCATGCCCAGTCTAAGTATACGAAGTTCATCCCCAGTCTAAGATTGAATTTGACCGAGGGTTGCGACAGTAGGATCGGCAGCACGAAGGGGGGATCAGGCCGATCCCAGGCTTGCGCATTCTGCCTCTCCGGTCGGTTGAGCGCCCGCACGCCCGTTTCGTGGGTTGGCTTAGGCATAGGGAATGCATTCCATGTCTAAGCCCTAGTCAGACTGTGGGTTGTGGCAACGGGATCGGCAGCACGCAGAGGGGGATCGATCGATCCTCAGCTTGTGCATTATGCCTCTTCGGTCGGCTCAACACCCGCACGCTCGTTTCATGGGTTGACTTATGCATACGGAGTTCATTCCCAGTCTAAGATCAGACTAGACTGAGGGTTACAGCAGCAGGATTGATAGCATGCAACGGGGACCGGGTCGATCCCCGACTTGCGCATTCTGCCTCTCCGACCAGCTGAGCGCCCGCACACTCGTTTTGTGGGTTGGCTTAGGCATACGGAGTACATTCCACATCTAAGCCCCAGTCGGATCGAGGGTTGTGGTAGCAGGACCGGCAGTGGGATCGACAGGACGCAGAAGGGGATCGGGTTGATCCCGGACTTACACATTATGCCTCTCCAATCGGCCTCTCTGATCGGCTGAGCGCCCGCACGCTCGTTTCATGGGTCGACTTAGGCATACAGAGTTCATCCCCAGACTAAGTGTATGGAGTTCATTCCCGGTCTAAGATTAGATCGGATCGAGGGTTGCGACAGCAAGATCGACAGTACGCAGGAGGGATCGAGCCAATCCTCAACTTGCGCAATTTGCCTCTCCGACCGTCTGAGTGCCCGCATGCCCGTTTCATGGGTTGGCTTAGGCATAGGGAGCTCATTCCATGTCTAACCCCCAGTCGGACTGAGGGTTGTGGCAGCGGGACCGACAGCACGCAGAGGGGGACTGGGCTGATCCTCGACTTACGTATTATGCCTCTTCGGCTGGCTCAGCACCCGCACACTCGTTTCATTGGTTAACTTATGCTTACGGAGTTCATTCCCAGTCTAAGATCAGACCAGATCGAGGGTTGCAGCAGCAGGATCGACAGCATGCAGGGAGGGACTGGGTCGATCCCCGACTTGTGCATTCTACCTCTCTGGTCGACTGAGCGCCTGCACACTCATTTCATGGGTTGACTTAGGCATACGGAGTTCATTCCCAATCTAAGATCGGATCAGATCAAGGGTTGCGATAGCAGGATCGACAGCATGTAGGGGGGATCGGGCCGATCCCCGGCTTGTGCATTATGCCTCTCTCACCGGTTGAGTGCCTGTACGCTCGTTTCATGGGTTGGCTTAGGCATACGGAGTACATTCCACGTCTAAGCCCCAGCCAGACTAAGGGTTGTGGCAGCAGGATTGGCAGTGAGATCGGCAGCATGCAAAGAGGGACTGGGCTGATCCTCAACTTTCGCATTATGCCTCTCCGATCGGCTTAGCGCCCGTATGCTCGTTTCGTTGGTTAACTTAGGCATACAGAGTTCATCCCCAGTCTAAGCATATGGAGTTCATTCCTAGTCTAAGATCGAACCGGATCGAGGGTTGCGGCAGCAGGATCGGTAGCACATTCTGCCTCTTCGATCGGCTAAGCGCTCGTACGCTCATTTCATGGGTTCGCTTAGGCATACGAAGTACATTCCATGTTTAAGCTGGATCGAGCATTGTCGTAGCAGGATCGGCAGCAGGATCGACAACATGCAGAGTAGAACCGGGTTGATCCCCAGCTTACGCATTATGCCTTTTCGGTCAACCTCTCCGGTCGGCTGAGCGCTCGCACATTTTTTTCATGGGTTGACTTAGGCATACGGAGTTCATCCCCAGTCTAAGCATACGGAGTTCATTCCCAGTCTAAGATCGGACTAGATCGGGGGTTGCGGTAGTAAGAGTGGTAGCACGTATGGGGGACCGGGTCGATCCTCGACTTACGCATTCTGCCTCTTCGACCTGCTGAGGGACCGCACACCCGTTTCATGGGTTAGCTTAGGCATAGGGAGCTCATTCCATGTTAAGCCTCAGTCGGACCGAGGGTTGTGGCAGCGGGACCGGAAGCACGTAGATGGGGACTGGGTCGATCCCCGGCTTGCGCAATATGCCTCTTTGGTTGGCTTAACACCCGTACGCTCGTTTTATGGGTTAACTTATGCATACGAAGTTCATTCTCAGCCTAAGATTGCATCAGACTGAGGGTTGTAGTAGCAGGATTGACAGCACGTAGGGGGGACCGGGTCGATCCTCGGCTTGTGCATTCTACCTCTCCGACCGGCTGAGCGCCCGTACGCTCATTTCGTGGGTTGGCTTGGGCATACGGAGTTTATTCCATGTCTAAGCATACGGAGCTCATTCCCAATCTACTATTTTGAGCCACAGTGCACATGCTGGGCTCGGGTATGTGCTGGTCCCACATTTTTTTCGCCTAGGGCACCATCGCCGGAGCATCACCGGAGAGCCTAACCGGCGGCAATAAGGGTTCCGACGATTGGGAGGGCTGGGGGGTGTGCACACATGATGTGCGATGGGTGCTGGTACTTGGCCCTTATATTGGCCTCCTATCCCTCATCAAACCTCGAGAAGTCACACCCCCATAAAGAGCATTTGAGATTTTATAGGTTTACCGCCAGTAGCTATTAAAGTGTCTGAAATGGGGACACTTTTTTCAAACAGTCACAAAATCTTCTCCACTTCGAGTTTTTAGCTGACTTTTTTTATGCATTCCAACAAAAATACAAGGATTACCTCTACCAAATTTGGGGACAAAACACTTTCTAAAAAAATTTTAAAAAATCCTGAACCGCAAAAAGTTTTGAAAATCATGAAAAATAAAAAACGGGTCGTCTTGCCACGAAACTTCACATGAAGGCTTAGGGGACCATTGTATGAATTTACAAGCCATAAAAATGGCATTGGCACAGTAGAAATATGAAGATGTGCTTGAACCCACCTACCACCCATTCGATCCCTAGCTTACGCATCCTACCTCTCTGGTCAGCTGAGCGTTAGAACACTCGCTTCATGGGTTGACTTAGGCATACAGACTTCATCCCAGTCTAAGCATATGGAGTTCATTCCCAGTCTTAGATTGGACCAGATCGAGGGTTACCGTGCAGGATCGGTAGCACATAGGAGGGACCGAGCCGATCCTCGGCTTGTGCATTCTGTCTCTCCGGTCGGTTGAAAGCCCGCACGCTCGTTTCTTGGGTTGGCTTAGGCATACGGAGTACATTCCATGTCTAAGCCCCAGCCGGACCGAGGGTTGTGGCAGCAGGGCCGGCAGCGGGATTGACAGCACGTAGAGGGGGACCGGGCTGATCCTCGACTTACACATTATGCCTATTTAGCCGACCTCTCCAATCGGTTGAGAGACTGCATGCTCGTTTTATGGGTTGACTTAGGCATACGGAGTTCATCCCCAGTCTAAGCATACGAAGTTCATTCCCAGTCTAAGATCGGACCGGACCGAGGGTTGCAGCAGCAGGATCGGCAGCACGTAAGGGGGACCGGGTCGATCCCCGGCTTGCGCATTCTACCACTCCGGCCAGCTGAGCGTCGTTTCATGGGTTGGCTTATGTATAGGGAACTCATTCCATCTATAAGCCCCAGGCGGACTGAGGGTTGTGGGAGCGGGACCGATAGCATGTAGAGGGGGTTCCGGTAGCACGTAGTGGGACTGGTAGCATGCAGAGGGGGTCGGGGGGTGTGCGCACATGATGTGTGATGGGTGCCGATACTTGGCCCTTATATTGGCCCCCTATCCCTCATCAAACCTCGAGAACTCACACCCCCTTAAGGAGCATTTGAGATTTTATAGGTTTACTGCCAGTAGCCATTAAAGTGTCTGAAATGGGGACACTTTTTTCAAATGGTCACAAAATCTTCTCCACTTCGAGTTTTTAGTTGAAGTTTTTTGTGCATGCCCACAAAAATACAAGGATCATCTCTACCAAATTTGGGGAGAAAACTCTTTCTAAAAAAATTTTAAAAAATCCCGAACCACAAAAAGTTTTGAAAATCGTGAAAAATAGAAAACGGGTCATCTTGCCACGAAACTTCACATGAAGGCTTCGGAGACCATTGTATGAATTTACAAGCCATAAAAATGGCATTGGCATAGCAGAAATATGAAGATGTGCTTGAACCCACCTACCACCCGTTCGATCCCCGGCTTGCACATCCAGCCTCTCTGGTCGGCTAAACGCCCGCACACTTGTTTCGTGGGTTGACTTAGGCATACAGAGTTCATCCTCAGTCTAAGCATACAGAGTTCATTCCCAGTCTAAGATCAGACTGGATCGAGGGTTACGACAACAAGATCGACAGCACGCAGGGGGGACCGGGTCAATTTTCGGCTTGTACATTCTGCCTCTCTGGTCGGCTGAGCGCCCACACGCTTGTTTCGTTGGTTAGCTTAGGCATACGAAATACATTCCATGTCTAAGCTAGAGCTGGACCGAGGGTTGTGATAGCAGGACCGACAGCGAGATCAGTAGCATGCAGAGGGGGACTGGGCTGATCCTCGGCTTGCGCATTATGCCTCTCTGGTCGACCTCTTCGACTGACTGAGCACCCGCACGCTCATTTCATGGGTTGACTTAGGCATACAGAGTTCATCCCCAGTCTAAGCATACGGAGTTCATTCCTAGTCTAAGAGCGGATCGGACCGAGGGTTGCGATAGCAGGATCGGCAGCACGCAGGGGGGATCGAGCCGATCCTCGGCTTGTGCATTCTGCCTCTCTGGCCGGTTGAGTGCCCGCACGCCCGTTTCGTGGGTTGGCTTAGGCATAGGGAGCTCATTGCATGTCTAAGCCCCAACCAGATCGAGGGTTGGGGCAGCAGGACCGACAGTACACAAAGGGGGATCGAGCCGATCCCCGGCTTACGCGTTATGCCTCTTCGGCTGGCTCAGTGCCCGTACGCTCGTTTCGTGGGTTGACTTAAGCATACGGAGTTCATTCCCAGTCTAAGATCAGATCGGATCGAGGGTTACGACACCAGGATCGATAGCACACAGGGGGGACCGGGCCGATCCCCAACTTGCGCATTCTGCCTCTCCGGCCGATTGAGCGCCCGCACGCTCGTTTTATGGGTTGGCTTAGGCATATGAAGTACATTCCATGTGTAAGCCCCAGCCAGTCCGAGGGTTGAGGCAGCAGGACCGACAGCGAGATCGGTAGCATGTAGAGGGGACCGGGCCGATACTCGGCTTGTGCCTTATGCCTCTTCGATCGGCTCAGCACCCGCACGCTCGTTTCGTGAGTTGTCTTATGCAAACGGAGTTCATTCCCAATCTAGGATCAGACCAGACTGAGGGTTGTGATAGCAGGATCGACAACAAGCAGGGGGGATCGGGTCGATACCCGGCTTGCGCTTTCTGCGTCTCCGACCGGTTGAGCGCCTGTACGCTCATTTCGTGGGTTGGCTTAGGCATACAGAGTTCATTCCATGTCTAAGCATACGGAGCTCATTCCCAGTCTAAGATTTTAAGCCACGGTGCACATGTTGGGCTCGGGCATGTGCTGGTGCCGCATTTTTCTCACCCGGGGCACCATCGTCGGAGCATCGTGGGAGAGCCTCACCGGCGATATTGGGGTTTTCGACGATTAGGGGGGCCGGGGGTGTGCGCACATGATGTGCGGTGGGTGCTGGTACTTGGCCCTTATATTGGCCCCTTAGCCCTCATCAAACCTTGAGAACTCACACCCCCTTAAAGAGCATTTGAGATTTTAGAGGTTTGCTGCTAGTAGCCATTAAAGTGTCTGAAATGGGGACACTTTTTTCAAATGGTCACAAAATCTTCTCCACTTTGAGTTTTTAGATGAAGTTTTTTGTGCATGCCCACAAAAATAAAAGGATCATCTCTACCAAATTTGGGGACAAAACTCTTTCTAAATAAATTTAAAAAAATCTTGAACAGTAAAAGTTTTGAAAATCGTGAAAAATAAAAAACGGGTCATCTTGCCACGAAACTTCACATTAAGGCTTAGGGGACCATTTTATGAATTTACAAGCCATAAAAATTGCATTGGCATAGCAGAAATATGAAGATGTGCTTGAACCCACCTACCACCTGTTCGATCCCCGGCTTGCGCATCCTGCCTCTTTGATCGGCTGAGTGCCCGCACGCTCATTTCGTGGGTTGACTTAGGCATACGGAGTTCATCCCCAGTCTAAGCATACGAAGTTCATTCCCAGTCTAAGATCAGACTGGATCGAGGGTTGCGATAGCAAGATCGACAGTACACAGGGGGGATCAGGTCGATCCTCGATTGTGCATTCTGCCTCTCCGGTCGGCTGAGCACCCGCACGGTCGTTTCATGGGTTGGCTTAGGCATACGGAGTACATTCCATGTCTAAGCCCCAGTTGGACCGAGGGTTGTGGCAGCAGGACCGGTAGCAGGATCGACAGCACGCAGAGGGGGATCGGGCTGATCCTCGACTTGCGCATTTTGCCTCTCTGGCTGGCCTCTCCGACCGACAGAGCGCCCGCACGCTCGTTTCATGGGTTGACTTAGGCATACGGAGTTCATCCCTAGTCTAAGCATACAGAGTGCATTCCCAGTCTAAGATCAGACTGGATCAAGGGTTGTGGCAGCAGGATCGGTAGCACACAGGGTGGACAGGGCCGATCCTCGGCTTACGCATTCTGCCTCTCCGGCCGGCTAAGCGCCCGCACGCTCATTACGTGGGTTGGCTTAGGCACACGGAGTGCATTCCATGTCTAAGCCCCAGTCGGACCGAGGGTTGTGGCAGTAGGACTGACAGCGAGATCGGCAGCACGCAGAGGGAAACCGGGCTAATCCCCGACTTACGCATTATGCCTCTCCGGTTGGCTGAGAGTCCGCACACTAGTTTCATGGGTTGACCTAGGTATACGGAGTTCATCCCCAGTCTAAGCATACGGAGTTCATTCCCAGTCTAAGATCAGACCGCACCGAGGGTTGTGACAGTAGGATCGGCAGCACGCAAGGGGGACCGGGTCGATCCCTGGCTTGCGCATTCTGCCTCTCGGGGTGGCTGAGTGCCCGCACGCTCGTTTCGTGGGTTTGCTTAGGCATAGGGAGCTCATTCCATGTCAAAGCTCAAGCCGGACTGAAGGTTGTGGCAGCAGGACCGACAGCACGCAGAGGGGGACCGGACCGATCCCTGACTTCAGCATTATGCCTCTTCGGTCAGCTCAGCGCCCGCACGCTCGTTTTGTGGGCTGACTTATGTATACGGAGTTCATTCCTAGTCTAAGATCAGACCGGACTGAGGGTTGTGGCAGCAGGATCGATAGCACACAGGGGGGGACTGGGTCGATCCCCATTTGCGCATTCTGCCTCTCCGACTGGCTGAGCGCCTGCACGCTCATTTCGTGGGTTGGCTTAGGGATACAGAGTTCATTCTATATCTAAGCATACGGAGTTCATTCCATATCTAAGCATACGGAGCTCATTCCCAGTCTGAGATTTTGAGCCACGATGCACATGCGGGGCTCAGGCATGTGCTGGTGCCATATTTTTTTCTCCCGGGGTACCATCGTCGGAGCATCACTGGAGAGCCTAACCGGCGACATTGGGGGTTCCGATGATTGGGGGGTCGGGGGGTGTGCGTACATGATGTGCGAAGGGTGCTGGTACTTGGCCCTTATATTGGCCCCCCCTCATCAAACCTCGAGAACTCACACATCCTTAAAGAGCATTTAAGATTTTATAGGTTTACCGCCAGTAGCCATTAAAATGTCTGAAATGGGGACACTTTTTTCAAACGGTCACAAAATCTTCTCCACTTCGAGTTTTTAGTTGAATTTGTTTGTGCATGGCAACAAAAATACAAGGATCACCTCTACCAAATTTGCTGACAAAAATCTTTCTAAAAAAATTTAAAAAAATCACGAACAGCAAAATTTTCAAAAATCGTGAAAAATAGAAAATGGGTCGTCTTGCCACGAAACTTCAAATGAAGGTTTAGGGGACCATTGTATGAATTTACAAGACATAAAAATGGCATTGGCATGGCAGAAATATGAAGATGTGGTTGAACCCACCTACCACCCGTTCGATCCCCGACTTGCACATCCTGCCTCTCTGGTTGACTGAGCACCCGCACGCTCGTTTTGTGGGTTGACTTAGGCATACGGAGTTCATCCCCAGTCTAAGCAAACTTCGAGAACTAACACCCCCTTAAAGAGCATCTGAGATTTTATAGGTTTGCTGCCAGTAGCCATTAAAGTTTCTGAAATGGGGACACTTTTTTCAAATGGTCGCAAAATCTTCTCCACTTCGAGTTTGTAGCTAAATTTTTTTGTGCATGCCAACAAAAATACAAGGATCACCTCTACCAAATTTGGGGAGAAAACTCTTTCCAAAAAAATTAAAAAAAATCCCAAACAGTAAAAGTTTCAAAAATCGTGAAAAATAAAAAATGGCTCGCAGCAGGATTGGCGGCACGCAAGGGGGATCGGGTCGATCCTTGGCTTGCACTTTTGCCTCTCCAGCCAGCTGAGCGCCCGCACACCCATTTCATGGGTTGGCTTACGCATAGGGAGCTCATTCCATGTCTAAGCCCCAGTCGGACCGAGGGTTGTGGTAGCGGGACCAACAGCATGCAGAGGGGGACTGGGCTGATCCCCCGCTTACGCATTATGCCTCTTCGACCGGTTTAGCGCCCGCACACTCGTTTCGTGGGTTGACTTATGCGTACGGAGTTCATTCCCAGTCTAAGATCGTATTGGACCGAGGGTTGTCACAGCAGGATCGACAGCACGTAGGGGGGACCGGGTCGATCCCCGGCTTGGGCATTCTACCCCTTCGACCGGCTGAGCGCCCCACGTTCATTTCGTGGGTTGGCTTAGGCATACGGAGTTCATTCCATCTCTAAGCATACGGAGCTCATTCCCAGCTTAAGATTTTGAGCCACGGTGCACATGTTGGGCTCAGGCATGTGCTGGTGCCGTATTTTTTTCGCCCGGGGAACCATCGTCATAGCATCGTCGGAGAGCCAAACCGACGGCATTGGGGGTTCCGACGATTGGGGTGCCGGGGGATGTGCACACATGATGTGCGATGGGTGCTGGTAGTTGGCCCTTATATTGGCCCCCTATCCCTCATCAAACCTCGAGAACTCAGACCCCCTTAAAGAGCATTTGAGATTTTATAGGTTTACTGCCAGTAGCCATTAAAGTGTTTGAATTGGGGCACTTTTTTCAAACGGTCACAAAATCTTCTCCACTTCGAGTTTTTAGCTGAATTTTTTTGTGCATGCCAAAAAAAATATAGGGATCACCTCTACCAATTTTGGGGACAAAATGCTTCCTAAAAAAATTAAAAAAAATCCCGAACCACAAAAAGTTTTGAAAATCGTGAAAAATAAAAAACGGGTCATCTTGCCACGAAACTTCACATGAAGGCTCAGGGGACCACTGTATGAACTTACAAGCCATAAAAATGGCATTGCCATGGGAGAAATATGAAGATGTGCTTGAACCCACCTACCACCCGTTCGATCCTCGGCTTGCGCATCCTGCCTCTCTGGTCGACTGAGCACCCGCACGCTCGTTTCATGGGTTGACTTAGGCATACAGAGTTCATCCCCAATCTAAGCATACAGAGTTCATTCCCAGTCTAAGATCGGACTGGATCGAGGGTTGCGACAGCAGCATCGACAGCACGTAGGGGGGATCGGGTCAATCCTCGGATTGCGCATTCTACCTTTTCGACCGACTGAGTGCCCGTACGCTCGTTTCATGGGTTGGCCTAGGCATACGGAGTACATTCCATGTCTAAGCCCCTACCAGACCGAGGGTTGTGGTAGCAGGACTGGCAGCGGGATCAACAGCATGCAGAGGGGGACTAGGTTGATCCTCGACTTGCGCATTATGCCTCTTCGACTGGCTGAGCGCCCGTACGCTCATTTCATGGGTTGACTTAGGCATACGGAGTTCATCCCCAGTCTAAGCATACGAAGTTCATTCCCAGTATAAGATCGGACTGGACCGAGGGTTACGACAACAGAATCGACGGCACGCAGGGGGGACCGGGTCGATCTTTGGCTTACACATTTGCCTCTCCAGTCGGCTGAGCGCCCGCATGCCTGTTTCGTGGGTTGGCTTAGGCATAGGGAGCTCATTCCATGTCTAAGCCCCAGCCGAACCGAGGGTTGTGGCAGTGGGACCGGCAGCACGCAAAGGGGGACCGGGTTGATCCCCTGCTTACGCATTATGCCTCTTCAGCCGGCTAAACGCCCGCATGCTCGTTTCGTGGGTTGACTTATGCATACGGAGTTCATTCCCAGTCTAAGATTGAATTGGACCGAGGGTTGTGGCAGCAGGATCAACAGCATGCAGGGGGGATCGGGTTGATCCCCGGCTTGCGCATTCTACTCCTCTGATCGGCTGAGCGCCCCACGCTCGTTTTGTGGGTTGGCTTAGGCATACGGAGTTCATTCCATCTCTAAGCATACGAAGCTCATTCCCAGTCTAAGATTTTGAGCCATGGTGCACATGCTGGGCTCAGGCATGTGTTGGTGCCGTATTTTTTTACCCATGGCACCATCGTCAGAGCATCGCCGGAGAGCCTAATCGACGGCATTAGGGGTTCCGGCGATTAGGGGGGCCGGGGGGTGTGCGCACATGATGTGCGATGGGTGCTGGTACTTGGCCCTTATATTGGCCCCCTATCCCTCATCAAACCTTGAGAACTCACACCCCCTTAAAGAGCATTTGAGATTTTATAGGTTTGCTGCCAGTAGCCATTAAAGTGTATGAAATGGGGACACTTTTTTCAAACGGTCACAAAATCTTCTCCACTTCGAGTTTTTAGCTGAATTTTTTTATGCATGTCAAAAAATATATAGGGATCACCTCTACAAATTTTGGTTGCAAAACTCTTTCTAAAAAAATTTAAAAAAATCCTGAACTGCAAAAAGTTTCAAAAATCATGAAAAATACAAAACGGGTCATCTTGCCACGAAACTTCACATGAAGCCTTAGGGGACCATTGTATGAATTTACAAGCCATAAAATGGCATTGCCACAGGAGAAATATGAAGATGTGCTTGAACCCACCTACCACCCGTTCGATCCCCGGCTTGCGCATCCTGCCTCTCTGGTCGGTTGAGCGCCCGTAGCTCGTTTCGTGGGTTGACTTAGGCATACGGAGTTCATCCCTAGTCTAAGCATACGGAGTTCATTCCCAGTCTAAGATCGGACCGGATCGAGGGTTGCGATAGTAGGATTGACAGCATGTAGGTGGGACCGGGCTGGTCCCTAGGTTGCGCATTCTACCTCTCTGGCCGGTTGAGCGCCCGTGCGCTCGTTTCATTGGTTGGCTTAGGCATACGGAGTACATTCCATGTCCAAGCCCCTACCAGACCGAGGGTTGTGGTAGCAGGACCGGCAACAGGATCGGCAGCACGCAAAGGGGGATCGGGCTAATCCCCAGCTTACGCATTATGCCTCTCTGGCCGGCCTCTTCGGTCGGTTGAGCGCCCCCATGCTCATTTCATGGGTTGACTTAGGCATACGGAGTTCATCCCTAGTCTAAGCATACGAAGTTCATTCCCAATCTAAGATTGGACCAGACCGAGCGTTGCGGCAGCAGGATCGGCAGCACGTAGGGGGGACTGGGCCGATCTCTAACTTACGCATTCTGCCTCTCCGACTGGCTGAGTGCCCGTACGCCCGTTTCGTGGGTTGGCTTAGGCATAGGGAGCTCATTCCATGTCTAAGCCCCAGCTGAACCGAGGTTGTGGCAGCGGGACCGACAGCATGTAGAGGGGGACCGGGTCGATCCCCGGCTTGCGCATTATGCCTATTCGACCGGCTCAGTGCCCGCACGCTTGTTTCTTGGGTTGACTTATGTATACGGAGTTCATTCTCAGTCTAAGATCGGATCGGACCAAGGGTTGTGGTAGCAAGATCGACAGCATGCAGGGGGGATCGAGTTGATCCTTGGCTTGCGCATTCTGCCTCACCGGTCGGCTGAGCGCCCGCACGCTCGTTTCGTGGGTTGGCTTAGCCATAGGGAGCTCATTCCCAGTATAAGATTTTGAGCCACGATGCACATGCTGGGCTCGGGCATGTGCTGGGTCACATTTTTTTCACCCTGGGCACCATCCTCGGAGCATCGTCGAAGAGCCTAACCGGCGGCATTGGGGGTTCCGATGATTAGGGGGCCGGGGGGTGTGCGCACATGATGTGCGATGGGTGCTGGTACTTGGCCCTTATATTGGCCCCCTATCCCTCATCAAACCTCAAGAACTCACACCCCCTTAAAGAGCATTTGAGATTTTGTAGGTTTGCTGCCAGTAGCCATTAAAGTGTCTGGAATGGGGACACTTTTTTCTAACGGTCACAAAATCTTCTCCACTTCGAGTTTTTAGCTGTATTTTTTTGTGCATGCCAAAAAAAATACAAGGATCACCTCTACCAAATTTGAGGACAAAATTCTTTCTAAAAAAATTTTAAAAAATACCGAACAGCAAAAAATTTCAAAAATCATGAAAATTAGAAAAGAGGTCGTCTTGCCACGAAACTTCACGTGAAGCCTTAGGGGACCATTGTATGAATTTACAAGCCATAAAAATGGCATTGGCATGGCAGAAATATAAAGATGTGCATGAACCCACCTACCACCCGTTCAATCCTCGGCTTGCGCATCCTGTCTCTCTGGTCGGCTGAGTGCCCGCACGCTCGTTTCGTGGGTTGACTTAGGCATACGGGGTTCATCCCCAGCCTAAGCATACGGAGTTCATTCCTAGTCTAAGATCAGACTGGATCGAGGGTTGCGACAGTAGGATCGACAGCACGCAGGGGGAACCAGGCCGGTCCCTAGCTTACGCATTCTGACTCTCCAGCCGGCTGAGCGCCCGCGTGCTAGTTTCATGGGTTGGTTTAGGCATATGGGGTACATTCCACGTCTAAGCCCAAGTCAGAGGGGGACCGGGCTGATCCTCGGCTTGCGCATTATGCCTCTCTGACCGGCCTCTCCGGTCGGCTGAGCGCCCGTAGACTCGTTTCATGGGTTGACTTAGGCATACGGAGTTCATCCCCAGTCTAAGCATACAAAGTTCATTCCCAGTCTAAGATCAAACCGGATCGAGGGTTACGGCAGCAGGATCGATAGCACGCAGGGGGGACCGGGCCAATCCCCGGCTTGCGCATTCTAACTCTCGATCGACTGAGGGCCCGCACGTTCGTTTCGTAGGTTGGCTTAGGCATACAGAGTACATTCCATGTCTAAGCCCTAGTCGGATCGAGGGTTATGGCAGCAGGATCGGCAGCGGGATCGACAGAATGCAGAGGGGGATCGTGCTGATCCTCGGCTTGCGCATTATGCCTTTCCGGTTGGTTGAGCACCCGCATGCTTGTTTCGTGGGTTGACTTAGGCATACGAAGTTCATCCCTAGTCTAAGCATACGGAGTTCATTCCTAGTCTAAGATCAGACTGGATCGAGGGTTGCGACAGTAGGATCGACAGCACGCAGGGGGAACCAGGCCGGTCCTTGGCTTACGCATTCTGACTCTCCAGCCGGCTGAGCGCCCGCGTGCTAGTTTCATGGGTTGGTTTAGGCATATGGGGTACATTCCACGTCTAAGCCCAAGTCAGAGGGGGACCGGGCTGATCCTCGGCTTGCGCATTATGCCTCTCTGACCGGCCTCTCCGGTCGGCTGAGCGCCCGTACACTCGTTTCATGGGTTGACTTAGGCATACGGAGTTCATCCCCAGTCTAAGCATACAAAGTTCATTCCCAGTCTAAGATCAAACCGGATCGAGGGTTACGGCAGCAGGATCGATAGCACGTAGGGGGGACCGGGCCAATCCCCGGCTTGCGCATTCTAACTCTCGATCGACTGAGGGCCCGCACGTTCGTTTCGTAGGTTGGCTTAGGCATACAGAGTACATCCCATGTCTAAGCCCTAGTCGGATCGAGGGTTATGGCAGCAGGATCGGCAGCGGGATCGACAGAATGCAGAGGGGGATCGTGCTGATCCTCGGCTTGCGCATTATGCCTTTCCGGTTGGTTGAGCACCCGCATGCTTGTTTCGTGGGTTGACTTAGGCATACGAAGTTCATCCCTAGTCTAAGCATACGGAGTTCATTCCTAGTCTAACATCGGATCAGACCGAAGGTTGCGGTAGCAGGACCGGTAGCACGCAGGGAGATCAGGCCGATCCTCGATTTACGTATTCTACCTCTCTGGCCAACTGAGCGCCCGCACGCCCGTTTCGTGGGTTGGCTTAGGCATAGGGAGCTCATTCCATGTCTAAGCCCCACTCGGACCGAGGGTTGTGGCAGCGGGATCGACAACACGCAGAGGGGGACCGGGCTGATCCCCAGTTTGCGTATTATGCCTTTTTGGTCGACTCAGCGCCCGCACGTTCATTTCGTGGGTTGACTTATGCATACGGAGCTCATTCCCAGTCTAAGATCAGACTGAACTGAGGGATGTGGCAGCAGGATTGACAGCACGCAAGGGGGGACCAAGTTGATCCCCAACTTGCGCATTCTGCCTCTCCGGTCCGCTGAGCGCCCACACGCTCGTTTCGTGGGTTGGCTTAAGCATACGGAGTTCATTCCATATCTAAGCATACGGAGCTCATTCCCAGTCTAAGATTTTGAGCCATGGTGCACATGCTGGGCTCGGGCATCTGCTGGTGCCGCATTTTTTTCGCCCGGGGTACCATCGCCGGAGCATCACCAGAGAGCCTAACCGGCGGTATTGGGGGTTCCGACGATTGGGGGGGCCGGGGGTGTGCGCACATGATATGCGATGGGTGCTGGTACTTGGCCCTTATATTGGCCCCCTATCCCTCATCAAACCTCGAGAACTCACACCCCCTTAAAGAGCATTTGAGATTTTATAGGTTTGCTGCCAGTAGCCATTAAAGTGTTTGGAATAGGGACACTTTTTTCAAATGGTCACAAAATCTTCTCCACTTCCAGTTTTTAGCTGAATTTTTTTGTGCATGCCAAAAAAAATAGAAGGATCACCTCTACCAAATTTGGGGACAAAACTCTTTCTAAAAAAATTTAAAAAAAATGCCAAACCGTAAAAAGTTTCAAAAATCATGAAAAATAGAAAACGAGTCGTCTTGCCACAAAACTACACATGAAGGCTTAGGGGACCATGGTATGAATTTACAAGCCATAAAAATGGCTATGGCATGGCAGAAATATGAAGATGTGCTTGAACCCATCTACCATGCATTCGATCTCTCGCTTGTGCATCCTGCCTTTTTGGTCGGCTGAGCGCCCGCACGTTCGTTTCATGGGTTGACTTAGGCATACGGAGTTCATCCCCAGTCTAAGCATACAGAGTTCATTCCAAGTCTAAGATCAGACTGGATCAAGGGTTGCGACAGGAAGATTGACAGCACACAGGGGGGATCGGGTCGATCCCCCGGTTACGCATTTTGCCTCCCCGCTCGGCTGAGCACCCGCACGCTCGTTTCATGGGTTGGCTTAGGCATACGGAGTACATTCCACGTCTATGTCCCAGTGGAATCAAGGGTTGTGGCAGCAGGACCGACAGCGCGATCGGCAGCATGCAAAGGGGGACCAAGCTGATCCTCGGGTTACGCATCATGCCTCTCCGGTCAACCTCTCCGGTCAGCTGAGTACCCGCACGCTTGTTTCATGGGTTGAGTTAGGCATACGAAGTTCCTCCCCAGTCTAAGCATACGAAGTTCATTCCCAATCTAAGATCTGATCAAACCGAGGGTTACGACAGCAGGATCGACAGCACGTAGGGTGGACCGGGTCGATCCTCGGCTTGCACATTCTGCCTCTCCGGCCAGCTGAGCGCCCGCACGCCCGTTTCGTGGGTTGGCTTAGGAATAGGGAGCTCATTCCATGTCTAAGCCCCAGCTGGACTGAGGGTTGTGGCAGTGGGACCGGCAACACGCAGAGGGGGACAGGGTCGATCCCCGGCTTGCGCATTATGCCATTTTAGCCGGCTCAGCGCCCGCACGCTCATTTTGTGGGTTGACTTATGCATATGGAGTTCATTCCCAGTCTAAGATCAGATCAGACCGAAGGTTGCGGTAGCAAGATCTACAGCACGCAGGGGGGACCAGATCGATCCCCAGCTTGCGCATTTAGCCTCTCCGGCCTGCTGAGCGCCTGCACGCTCGATCCATGGGTTGGCTTAGGCATACGGAGTTCATTCCATGTCTAAGCATACGGAGCACATTCCTAGTCTAAGAATGTGAGTGACGGTGCACATGCTGGGCTTGGGCATGTGCTGGTGCCGCATTTTTTTCGCTCGGGGCACCATTGTCGGAGTGCCTAACCGGCGGCATTAGGGGTTCCGACGATTGGGGGGCCAGGGGTGTGCGCACATGATGTGCGATGGGTGCTGGTACATGGCCGTTATATTGGCCCCCTTTCCCTCATCAAACCTTGAGAACTCACACCCCCTTAAAGAGCATTTGAGATTTTATAGGATTGCTGCCAGTAGCCATTAAAGTGTCTGAAATGGGGACACTTTATTTAAACGGTCAAAAATCTTCTCCACTTCGCGTTTTTAGCTGAATTTTTTTTGCATGCCAAAAAAATACAAGGATAACCTCTACCAAATTTGGGGACAAAACTATCTGTAAAAAAATTTAAAAAAATCCCGAACCGCAAAAAGTTTCAAAAATCCTAAAAAATAGAAAACGGGTCGTCTTGCCACGAAACTTCACATGAAGGCTTAGGGGACCATTGTATGAATTTACAAGCCATAAAAATGGCATTGGCATGGCAGAAATATGAAGATGTGCTTGAACCCACCTACCACCCGTTCGATCCCCAGCTTGCGCATCCTACCTCTCTGCTCGGCTGGGCACCCGCATGTTTGTTTCATGGGTTGACTTAGGCATACGGAGTTTATCCCCAGTCTAAGCATACAGTGTTCATTCCCAGTCTAAGATCAGATCAGCTCGAGTGTTACGGCAACAGGATCGGTAGCACACAGGGGGGACCGGGCTGATCCCTGGCTTGCACATTTTGTGTGCATTCTGCCTCTCCGGTGGGTTGAGCGCCCGTACGCCCGTTTCATGGGTTGGCTTAGGCATAGGGAGCTCATTCCATGTCTAAGCCCCAGCTAGACCGAGGGTTGTGGCAGCAGGATCGACAGCACACAGAGGGGGATCGGGTCGATCCCCGACTTGCGCATTATGCCTCTTCAGCTAGCTCAGCGCCCGTACGCTCGTTTCGTGGGTTGACTTATGCATACGAAGTTCATTCTCAGTCTAAGATCGGACCAGACCAAGGGTTACAACAGTAGGATCGACAGCACGTAGGGGGGACCGGGTCGATCCCTGGCTTGCGCATTCTGCCTTTCCAGCTGGCTGAGCACCCGCACGCTCGTTTCGTGGGTTGGCTTAGGCATACGGAGTTCATTCCATGTCTAAGCATACGGAGCTCAATCCCAATCTAAGATTTTGAGCCACAGTGCACATGCTGGGCTCGGGCATGTGCTGGTGCCACATTGTTTTGCTCGGGGCACCATTGCCGAGCATCGTCGGAGCATCGTCGGAGAGCCTAACCGACGGTATTGGAGTTTCTAGGGATTGGGATGGCCGGGGGGTGTGCGCACATGATGTGCGATGGGTGCTGGTACTTGGCCCTTATATTGATCCCCTATCCCTCATCAAACCTCGAGAACTCGCACCCACTTAAAGAGCATTTGAGATTTTATAGGTTTGCTGCCAGTAGCCATTAAAGTATCTGAAAAGGGGGCACTTTTTTCAAACGGTCACAAAATCTTCTCCACTTTGAGTTTTTAGCTGAATTTTTTTGTGCATGCCAAAAAAAATACAAGGATCACCTCTACCAAATTTGGGGACAAAACTCTTTGTAAAAATATTTAAAAAAATCTTGAACCGCAAAAAGTTTTTAAAATCGTGAAAAACAGAAAATGGGTCATCTTGCCACGAAACTTAACATGAAGGCTTAGGGGACCATTGTATGAATTTACAAGCCATAAAAATGGCATTGGAATGGTAGAAATATGAAGATGTGCTGGAACCCACCAACCACCCGTTCGATCCTCGGCTTGCGTATCCTACCTCTCTGGTCGACTTAGCGTCGGCACGCTCATTTCGTGGGTTCTCTTAGGCATACGGAGTTCATCCCCATTCTAAGCATACGGAGTTCATTCCCAATCTAAGATCGGGTCGGATTGAGGGTTGCGATAGCAGGATCGGTAGCACGTAGGGGGGACCGAAGCGATCCCTGGCTTACGCGTTCTGCCTCTCCGACCGGTTGAGCACCCGCACGCTCGTTTCGTGGGTAGGCTTAGGCATACGGAGTGCATTCCACGTCTAAGCCCCAGCCGGATCGAGGGTTGTGGCAGCAGGACCGGCAGTGGGATCGATAGCACGCAGAGGGGGATCGGGCTGATCCCCAGCTTACGCATTATGCCTCTCCGACCGGCCTTTCCGATCGACTGAGCACCCGCACGCTCATTTCGTGGGTTGACTTAGGCATACAGAGTTCATCCCCAGTCTAAGCATACAGAGTTCATTCCCAGTCTAAGATCGAATCGGATCGAGGGTTACGGCAGTAGGACTGGTAGCGAAATCGATAACACGCAGAAGGGGACCGAGCTGATCCCCGACTTGTACATTATGCCTCTTCGACCGGCTGAGTGCCCGCACGCTCGTTTCGTTGGTTGACTTAGGCATACGGAGTTCATCCCCAGTCTAAGCATACGGAGTTTATCCCGAGTCTAAGCATACAGAGTTCATTCCCAGTCTAAGATCAGACCAGACCGAGGGTTGTGGCAGCAAGATCGACAACATGCAGGGGGGACCGAGTCGATATCCGGATTTCACATTCTACCTCTCCGGCCAGTTGAGCACCCGTACGCCCGTTTCGTGGGATAGCTTACGAATAGGGAGCTCATTCCATGTCTAAGCCCCAGCCGGACCGAGGGTTGTGGCGGCAGGACTGGCAGCACACAGTGGGGGATCGACCCAGTCCCCGGCTTGCACATTATGCCTCTTCGATCAGCTCAGCGCCCGCACGCTCGTTTTATGGGCTGACTTATGCATACGGAGTTCATTCCCAGTCTAAGATCAGATCGGACCGAGGGTTGCGGCAGCAGGATCAACAGCACGCAGGGGGGATCGGGTCGATCCCCGGCTTGTACATTTTGCCTCTCCGATCGGCTGAGTGCCCGTACGAACGTTTCGTAGGTTGGCTTAGGCATACGGAATTCATCCCCAGTCTAAGCATACGGAGCTCATTCCCAGTCTAAGATCGGACCGGATCGAGGGTTGCGGTAGTAGGATTGATAGTATCCAGGAGGGACCAGGCTATCCCCAGCTTGCGTATTCTACCTTTTTGATAGGCTGAGCGCCCGCACGCTTGTTTCGTGGGTTGGATTAGGCATACGGAGTACATTCCATGTCTAAGCCCCAGTCGGACTGAGGGTTGTGGCAGCAGGACTAGTAGCGAGATCGACAACACGTAGAGGGGGATCGGGCTGATCCTCGGCTTACACATTATGCCTCTTCAGCCGACTGAGCGCCCGCACGCTCGTTTTATGGGTTGACTTAAGGTTACAGAGTTCAACCCCAGTCTAAGCATATAGAGTTCATTCCCAGTCTAAGATCGGACTGAATCGAGGGTTGCGGCAACAGGATCGATAGCATGCCAGGGGGACCGGGCTGATCCCCGGCTTGCGCATGCTGCCTCTTCGGCCAGCTGAGCCCCTGCATGCCCGTTTCGTGGGTTGGCTTAGGCATAGGGATCTCATTCCTTGTCTAAGCCCCAGCTGGATCGAGGGTTATGGCAGCGGGACCGACAGCACGTAGAGGGGATCGGGTCGATCCCTGGCTTGCGCATTATGCCTCTTTAGCCGACTCAACACTCGCACGCTCGTTTCGTGGGTTGACTTATGCATACGAAGTTCATTCCCAGTCTAAGATCAGACCAGACTGAGGGTTACGGCAGGATCGACAGCATGCAAGGGGGGACCGGGTAGATCCTCGACTTGCACATTCTGCCTCTCCAGCCGGTCGAGCGCCCGCACGCTCGTTTAGTGGGTTGACTTAGGCATACGGAGTTCATTCCATGTCTAAGCATACGGAGCTCAATCCCAATCTAAGATTTTGAGCCACGGTGCACATGCTGGGCTCAGGCATGTGCTGGTGCCACATTTTTTTCACCCGAGGCACCATCATCGAGCATCATCGGAGCATCGTCGGAGAGCTTAACCGACGGTATTAGGGGTTCTGGCGATTGGGGGGGCCGGGGGGTGTACGCACATGATGTGCGATGGGTGCTGGTATTTGGCCCTTATATTGGCCCCCTATCCCTCATCAAACCTCGAGAACTCACACCCCCTTAAAGAGCATTTGAGATTTTATAGGTTTGCTGCCAGTAGCCATTAAAATGTATGAAATGGGGACACTTTTTTGAAACGGTCACAAAATCTTCTCCACTTTGAGTTTTTAGCTGAATTTTTTTGTACATGCCAACAAAAATACAAGAATCACCTCTACCAAATTTTGGGAGAAAACTCTTTCTAAAAAAATTTAAAAAAAATTCCGAACCGTAAAAAGTTTTGAAAATCGTGAAAAATAGAAAACGGGTCATCTTGCCATGAAACTTCACATGAAGGCTTAGGGGACCATTGTATGAATGTAAATGCCATAAAAATGGCATTGGCATGGTAGAAATATGAAGATGTGCTTCAACCCACCAACCACCTGTTAGATCCCCGGCTTGTGCATCCTGCCTCTCTGGTCGGCTGAGCGCCCGCACACTCGTTTTATGGGTTGACTTAGGCATACGGAGTTCATCCCTATTCTAAGCATACGGAGTTCATTCGCAGTCTAAGATCGGATCGGATCGAGGGTTGCGATAGCAGGATCGATAGCACGCAGGGGGGACCGGAGCAATCCTCGGCTTGCGCATTCTAGCTCTCCGGCCGGCTAAGCACCTGCACACTCATTTTGTGGGTAGGCTTAGGCATACGGAGTGCATTCCACATCTAATCCCCAGCCGGATCGAGGGTTGTAGTAGGAAGATCGGCAGCAGGATTGATAGCACGCAGAGGGGGATCAGGCTAATCCCCGGCTTGCGCATTATGCCTCTCCGACTGGCCTCTCCGGTCGGCTAAGCACCCGCACGATCGTTTCATGGGTTGACTTAGGCATACGAAGTTCATCCCCAGTCTAAGCATACTGAATTCATTCTCAGTCTAAAATCAAACCGGATTAAGGGTTGCGATAGTAGGATCGACAGCATGCAGGAGTTCATCCCCAGTCTAAGCATATAGAGCTCCCGCACGCACATTTTGTGGGTTACCTTAGGCATAGGGAATCGAGGGTTGTGGCAGCAGGACTGGCAGCGAGATCGACAGCACACAGAGGGGGACCGGGCTGATCCTTGACTTACGCATTATGCCTCTCCGGCCTACTAAGCGCCCGAACGCTCGTTTTATGGGTTGGCTTAAGCATACGGAGTTCATCCCCAGTCTAAGCATACGAAGTTCATTCCCAGTCTAAGATCGGACCGAACAAAGGGTTGTGGCAACAGGATCGACGGCATGCAGGGGGGATCGGTTCGATCCTCGGCTTGCGCATTCTGCCTCTCCGGCTGGTTGAGCGCCCGCACGCTCATTTCGTGGGTTGGCTTAGGCATACGGAGTTCATTCCATGTTTAAGCATACAGAGCTCATTCCCAATCTAAGATTTTGGGACACGGTGCACATGCTGGACTCGGGCATGTGCTGCTGCCACTTTTTTTTCGCCCGGGGCACCATCGTCGGAGTATCGTCGGAGAGCCTATCCGGCGACATTGGGGGTTCCGACGATTAGGGGGCCGGGGGGTGTGCGCACATGATGTGCGATGGGTGCTGGTACTTGGCCCTTATATTGGCACCCTATCCCTCATCAAACCTCGAGAATTCACACCTCCTTAAAGAGCAATTGAGATTTTATAGGTTTGCTGCTAGTAGCCATTAAAGTGTCTAAAATGGGGACACTTTTTTCAAACGGTCACAAAATGTTCTCCACTTTGAGTTTTTAGCTGAATTTTTTTACGCATGCCAAAAAAAATAAAAGGATCACCTCTACCAAATTTGGGGACAAAACGCTTTCTAAAAAAATTTAAAAAAATCCCAAAGCGCAAAAAATTTCAAAAATCGTGAAAAATAGAAAACGGGTCGTCTTGCCACGAAACTTCACATGAAGGCTTAGGGGATCATTATATGAATTTACAAGCCATAAAAATGGCATTGGCACAGTAGAAATATGAAGATGTGCTTGAACCCACCTACCATCCGTCCGATCGTCAGCTTGTGCATCCTGCCTCTCTGGTCGGCTAAGCGCCCGCACGTTCATTTTGTGGGTTGACTTAGGCATACGGAGTTCATCACCAGTCTAAGCATATGGAGTTCATTCCCAGTCTAAGATCAGACTGGATCAAGGGTTGTGGTAGCAAGATCGACAGCATGCAATGAGGACTGGGTCGATCCCCGACTTGCGCATTCTGCCTCTCCGGCCGGCTGAACGCCCGTACACTTGTTTCGTGGGTTGGCTTAGGCATACAGAGTACATTCCACATCTAAGCCCCAGCCGGATCGAGGGTTATGGCAGTAAGACCCGCAGCGAGATCGACAGCACGCAGAGGAGGACCGGGTTGATCCCTGACTTACGCATTAGGCCTCTATGGATGGCTTTTCCAATCGGCTGAGCACTCGCGTGCTCGTTTCATGGGTTGACTTAGGTATACGGAGTTCATCCCCAGTCTAAGCATACGGAGTTCATTCCCAGTTTAAGATCAGATCGGATTGAGGGTTGCGGTAGTAGGATCAA
Organism: Durio zibethinus; assembly: GCF_047325235.1. Taxonomy (NCBI): domain Eukaryota; kingdom Viridiplantae; phylum Streptophyta; class Magnoliopsida; order Malvales; family Malvaceae; genus Durio; species Durio zibethinus. The sequence continues at coordinate 26,990,103 of NC_143165.1, forward strand.
CAGCACGTAGGGGGGATCGGGTCGATCCCTGGCTTGCGCATTCTGCCTCTCCAGCCGGCTGAGCACCCGCATGCTCATTTCGTGGGTCGGCTTAGGCATACGGAGTTCATTCCATGTCTAAGCATACGAAGCTCATTCCCAGTCTAACATTTTAAGCCACGGTGCACATGCTGGGCTCGGGCATGTGCTGGTGCCGTATTTTTTTCACCCAGGGCACTATCGTCGGAGCATCATCGGAGAGCCTAACTGACGGCATTGGGGGTTCCGACAATTGGGGGGGTCGGGGGGTGTGCGCACATGATGTGCGATGGGTGCTGGTACTTGGCCTTATATTGGCTCCCTATCCCTCATCAAACCTCGAGAACTCACACCCCCTTAAAGAGCCTTTGAGATTTTATAGGTTTGCTGCCAGTAGCCATTAAAGTGTTTGAAATGGGGACACTTTTTTCAAACGGTCACAAAATCTTCTCCACTTCGAGTTTTTGGCTGAATTTTTTTGTTCATGCCAAGAAAAATACAAGGATCACCTCTACCAAATTTGGGGACAAAACTCTTTCTAAACAAATTTAAAAAAATCTCGAACCGTAAAAAGTTTTGAAAATCGTGAAAAATAAAAAATGGGTCGTCTTGCCACGAAACTTCGCATCAAGGCTTAGGGAGACCATTGTATGAATTTACAAGCCATAAAAAAGGCATTGGTATGGCAGAAATATGAAGATGTGCTTGAACCTACCTACCACCCGTTCGATCCCCGACTTACGCATCCTACCTCTCTGGTCGGCTGAGCACCCGCACTCTCGTTTTGTGGGTTGACTTAGGCATACAGAGTTCATTCCCAGTCTAAGCATATGGAGTTCATTTCCAATCTAAGATCAGACCGGATCGAGGGTTGCGATAGCAGGATCGACTGCACGCAGGGGGGATCGAGCCGATCCTCGGCTTGCGCATTCTACCTCTCCGGTCGACTGAGCGCCCACGCGCTCGTTTCGTGGGTTGGCTGAGGCATACGGAGTACATTCCATGTCTAAGCTAGGGTTGGCATCAGGTCGGGTTCGGGGCAGGTTTTGCTCGCCCTGAACCCGACCCGACTTTATCATCAATAAACCCGAACCCGACCTGACCCAAATTTTTTTTATTTTTTCATACCCGAGCCCGACCCGAACCTGATACTATATAATCCGTACTCGACCCAACCTGATCCGAAATTAATAAAAAAATATTATTTTTTAAATATAAATATTTAAAAATATCATTATATAAATATATATATATATAAATAAATAATTAAAAAATAATTTTTTAAATAATATCGGGTCGGGTAGGGTCGGGTATGCCTAAAACCCGACCCCGACCCGGCCCTAATTATTTCCTAAGATTACCCGACCCGACCCGAACCTCATAGGGTCGGGTCGGGTCGAAACCCACCGGGGTCGGGTTGAATTCTCATCCCTAGTCTAAGCCACAGCCGGACCGAGGGTTGTGGCAGCAGGATCGGCAGTGGGATCGATAGCACATAGAGGGGGACCGGGCTAATCCTCGGCTTGCGCATTATGCCTCTCCGGTCGGTGTCTTCGGTCAGTTGAGCGCTCGCACACTCGTTTCATGGGTTGACTTAGGCATACGGAGTTCATCCCCAGTCTAAGCATACGAAGTTCATTCAAAGTCTAAGATCGGACTGGACCGAGGGTTGCGACAGCAAGATTGGCAGTACGCAGAGGGGATCGGGCTGATCTCTGGCTTGCGCATTCTGCCTCTCTGGCTGGCTGAGTGCCCGCATGCCCGTTTCATGGGTTGGCTTAGGCATAGGGAGCTCATTCCATGTCTAAGCCCTAGCCGGATAGAGGGTTCTGGCAGCGAGATAGACAACACACAGAGGGGGACCGGGTTGATCCTCGGCTTGTGCGTTATGCCTTTTTGACCGGCTCAGCACCTGCAAGCTCATTTCGTGGGTTGACTTATGCATACGGAGTTCATTCCCAGTCTAAGATCGAACCAGATCGAAGGTTGCATCAGTAAGATCGACAGCACGTAGGGGGGACCGGGTCGATCCTCGACTTGTGCATTCTGCCTCTATGGCCGACTGAGCACCCGCACGCTCGTTTCGTGGGTTGGCTTAGGCATACGGAGTACATTCCATGTCTAAGCCCCAGTCTGATCGAGGGTTGTGGTAGCAGGACCGACAGTGGGATCGACAGCATGTAGAGGGGGATCGGGCTGATCCCCGGCTTGCACATTATGCCTCTCCGGCTGACCTCTCTGGCCGGTTGAGCGCCCGCACGCTCATTTCATGGGTTGACTTAGGCATACGGAGTTCATCCCCAGTCTAAGCATATGGAGTTCATTTCCAATCTAAGATCGAACCAGACCGAGGGCTACAGCAGCAGGATCGACAGCACGCAGGAGGGATCGGGTCGATCCCCGACTTGCACATTCAGCCTCTCCGATCGGCTGAACGCCCGCATGCCCATTTCGTGGGTTGGCTTAGGCATAGGGAGCTCATTCCATGTCTAAGCCCCAGCCAGACCGAGGGTTGTGACAACAGGATGGGCAGCATGCAGAAGGGGACCGGGCCGATCCCTGGCTTGCGCATTATGTCGCTTCGGCCGGCTCAGCACCTGCACACTCGTTTCGTGGGTTGACTTATGCATACAGAGTTCATTCCCAATCTAAGATCAGATCGGACCAAGGGTTGTGGCAGTAGGATTGACAGCATGTAGGGGGGGACCGGGTCGATCTTCGGCTTACGCATTTTGGCTCTCCAGCCGGCTAAGCGCCCGCACGCTCGTTTCGTGGGTTGGCTTAGGCATACGAAGTTCATTCCATGTCTAAGTATACGGAGCTCATTCCCAGTCTAAGATTTTGAGCCACGGTGGACATGCTGGGCTCAAGCCTGTGCTGGTGCAGCATTTTTTTTGCCCAGGGCACCATCGTCGGAGCATCACCGGAGAGCCTAACTGGCGGCATTAGGGGTTCCGACGATTGGGGGGGCCAGGGGGTGTGCGCACATGATGTGTGATGGGTGCTGGTACTTGGCCCTTATATTGGCCCCCTATCCCTCTTCAAACGTCGAGAACTCACACCCCCTTAAAGAGCATTTGAGATTTTATAGGTTTGCTGCCAATAGCCATTAAAGTGTCTAAAATGGAGACACTTTTTTCAAATGGTCACAAATCTTCTCCACTTCGAGTTTTTAGTTGAAGTTTTTTGTGCATGCCAACAAAAATACAAGGATCACCTCTACCAAATTTAGGGACAAAACTCTTTCTAAAAAAATTTTAAAAAATCCTAAACCGTAAAAAGTTTCAAAAATCGTGAAAAATAGAAAACGGGTCGTCTTGCCACGAAACTTCACATGAAGGCTTAGGGGACCATTGTATGAATTAACAAGCCATAAAAAGGACATTGGCTTTTCAGTAATATGAAGATGTGCTTGAACACACCTACCACTTGTTCGATCTCCGGCTTGCGCATCCTACCTCTTTGGTTGGTTGAGCGCCCGCACGCTCGTTTCGTAGGTTGACTTAGGCATACGGAGTTCATCCCCAGTCTAAGTGTCACGGCCTCTAACCTTAGACTCAGAAATCGTGCGGCCTTAGGCTTGGAATCTCCTCCTTTATGCCTACGTCAACCTAAAACACAAGCGTGCGAGCACTAGAACAATGGGAAGGGCTAATTATGCAAGTTAAAGAGAAATAGGATAACAAGACAAAATTTTGGAAATGCTCTTGTATTCACTGAAACAGAAGTGTTTGATGGTGTACAAATGAAGGTGGAGCAGCCTTCTATTTATAGTTGAGCTCTAGCTACAACTTAATGGCATATCCCTAGAATAAAAGCTAAAATCATGGGATTATACAGATTACAATCAATCAGGATGCTAACTCCTGATTTTTAGGGTCAACCAAATCTGTCAGGATGCTCCAGCTGATCCTGCCTGCTTCCAAAAGCTTCCCTTGCGTGTCCAGCACCTTGGGCCCTTCTGGATATGGTGCATGAAGCTTGTATGCCAGGCCTTGGTCTCACGGGCTGGCCTGCAAGTTGGGCGGGCGTTCTGAACTCGTTTGCTAGGCTTTGCGCACTGATACCCGCCAGCAGGCCTGGTCTGCGGGCCTCAATCTCTAACTCCCCTGTTGGTCTACCTGATGTGCCTGGCGCACCCGCCCTGAGCGTGATATTCTCTCCCACCTGATTGTACAATGCCCTCATTATGTCTTCTACATGGTACTGCCTGATCTGGTCCCCAAACTGCCATAAGTCATTATCTGAAAGTCCCTTCCAGCGCACCAAGTACTCATGTCTTAATTGATAATTCTTCCATCTCACCTCCCGATCAGCCATGATGCTGTGGACCTCCTTCTCATATGAGGCCCTTGCTCCCAATGGTGCACGCTTTGACTCTGCCTGTCCTGGATCTCCCTCATCCTCATGGAACGGCTTGAGCATGCTCACATGGAACACTGGGTGTACCCTCGGCTTGGGTGGCATATCCAGCTTATAGGCAACCTTGCCTACCCTCTTGACTACTCAAAAAGGTCCCTCATACCTCTGGACTGGGCCTTTGTGCAGCCCCTTATGGCGCACAATGGGATGTAACTTCACCAACACCAAGTCTCCAACCTGGAACTGTATATCCCGCCTCTTCTGGTCTGCCCACTTTTTCAACCTCTTAGCCGCCTTGTGTAGACAAACTCTGGCCAAGTCAGTTTGCTCCTGCCATGCCTTGGCAAACTTGTATGTTGCTAGATTCGGCCCTGTATAACCTGCAGCAATCGAATCGGGTGTTAGTGGTTGTTGCCCTGTCACAACCTCAAATGGGCTCTGGTTCATTGCCTCACTCCTTTGCAAGTTATAGGAAAATTACGCAATATCTAGCAGCTTTGACCAGTTCCTTTGTGTGGCACTCACATAGTGGCTGAGGTAGACCTCCAATAGTCCATTTACTCGCTCTGTCTGCCCATCGGTTTGCGGATGCATGCTGATGGAAAAGTTCAAGTCTGACCCTAATAGCTTGAACAACTCAATCCAGAAGTTGCTCATGAAATGCCCATCCCGATTGCTAACAATGGTCCTCGGCACTCCCCAGTACTTAACCATGTTCTTCAAGAACAATCAAGCTGCCTCCTCGGCTGGGCACTCCTTGGTTGCTGGAATGAAGATTCCATACTTGGAAAACCTGTCCACCACTACCATGATGCTTCCAAACCCTTCTGCTTTGGGTAGACCTTCTATAAAGTCCAGAGAAACACTCTCCCATGGTTGCTCTGGCACTGGCAATGGCTCTAAGAGACCGCCTGGTTTCTTGAGCTCCACCTTATCCTGTTGGCACACAAGATAAGTCTTCACATAGGCCTCCACATCATCCCTCATGTGTGGCCAGTAGTACCTATCCTCGATCAATGCCAAGGTGCGACTCACTCTGGGTGTCCAGCCTATCTTGAATCATGACACTCCTGCAAAACTTCCTTACGGAGCTTTTCGTGCTACGGCACAAACAGTCTACTACCCCTGGTGTACAGCAAGCCATCCTGTAACCAAAATCGCCTAGTCTTACCTTGCTGGGCGTACTCCATCAGAGCTTTGGCTATAGGATCATGCGCAAGTCCCTCCTTGATGTGCGGCACTAGTGACCCCTTTGGTTGGCTAATTGCAGCAGGGTTAGCCTTCTTGCTCAGGGCGCCTGCCACTAGGTTCGCCCGCCCCGACTTGTACTCCATTTGAAAGTCAAATTCTGTAAGAAAATCTTACCATCTCGCCTGCTTGGGGGACAGCTTCTTTTGCGTTTGGAAGTAGCTGGTCGTCACATTGTCCGTCCTCACCATGAACCTCGACCTCAACAGGTAATGGCACCAAGTGCGGAAATAGTGCACCACTGCAGTCATCTCTTTCTCTTGGACCGTGTACTTGCGTTCAGTCTCATTTAGCTTCCTGCTCTCGAACGTGACTGGACGTCCCTGTTGCATCAGCACACCCCCTATGGCAAAGTTTGATGCATCCGTATGCACCTCATACGGCTTGGCATGGTCTAGCAAGGCCAAGACTGGCTCCTCGGTCACAGCCCGCTTCAACTTGTCAAAGGCTTCCTGGCACCCTGCTCTCCACTCCCATGCTCTCCCTTTCTTGAGCAAGTCAGTCAATGGTGTGGCTATTGCTGAGTGACCTTTGATGCAGCGCTTGTAGTAGTTGACCAGCCCAAGGAACGATCTCAACTCAGTGACCTTCGCTGGCAGTCACCACTCCAGGATCGCGTGTATCTTGCCTTCATCCATGCATATCCTACCACCTCCCACTATGTGGCCAACGAACGGGATCTCCTACTGGGTGAATGAGCACATCTCCCTCTTGACAAATAGCTTGTGCGCACGCAACACCTCGAACACCTGTCTCAAGTGGTCAGTTGAGTGCCCACATGCTCGTTTCATGGGTTGACCTAGGCATACGGAGTTCATCCCCAGTCTAAGCATACAGAGTTCATTCCCAGTCTAAGATTGGACTGGATCGAGGGTTGCAGCAGCAGCATCGATAGCACGTAGGAGGGATCGGGCCAATCCCTGGCTTGTGCATTCTGCCTCCTTGGGTTGGCTTGCGCACACTCGTTTCGTGGGTTGGCTTAGGCATACGAAGTACATTCCATGTCTAAGCCCCAGTCGGACCGAGGGTTGTGGTAGCAGGACCGGTAGCAGGATCAGCAGCATGCAGAAGGGGGATCGAGCTGATCCTCGGCTTCCGTATTATGCCTCTCCGGTCGGCCTCTTCGATCGACTGAGCACCCGCACGCTCGTTTTGTGGGATCACTTAGGCATATGGAGTTCATCCCCAGTCTAAGCATACGAAGTTCATTCCCAGTCTAAGATCAGATCGGACCGAGGGTTGCGATAGTAGGATCGGTAGCATACATGGGGGACCGGGCCGATCCCCAGCTTGTGCATTCTGCCTTTCCAGTCTGTTGAGCGCTTGCATGCCCGTGTCATGGGTTGGCTTAGGCATAGGGAGCTCATTCCATGTCTAAGCCCTAGCCGGACTGAGGGTTATGGTAGCGAGACTGGCAGCATGCAGACGAGGATCGAGCCGATCCCCGACTTACGCATTATGCCTCTTCAATCGGCTCAACGCCCGCACGCTCGTTTCATGGGTTGACTTATGTATACAGAGCTCATTCCCAGTCTAAGATCGGATTGGACTGAGGGTTGAAGTAGCAGGATCAACAGCACACAGGGGGGATCAGGTCGATCCTCGGCTTGTGCATTCTACCTCTCCGATCGACTGAGCGCCTGCACGCTCATTTCATGGGTTGGCTTAGGCATACGGAGTTCATCCCATGTCTAAGCATATGGAGCTCATTCCCAATCTAAGATTTTGAGCCACGGTGCACATGCTGGGCTCGAGCATGTGTTGGTGCCGCATTTTTTTCGCCTAGGGCACCATCGCTGGAGCATCGCTGGAGCATCGCCGGAGAACCTAACCGGTGGCATTGGGGGTTCCAATGATTGGGGGGGCCGAGGGGTGTGCGCACATGATGTGCGATGGGTGCTGGTACTTGGCCCTTATATTGGCCCCCTATCCCTCATCAAACCTCAAGAACTCACACCCCCTTAAACGGCTTTTGAGATTTTATAGGTTTGCTGCCAGTGGCCATTAAAGTGTCTGAAATGGGGACACTTTTTTCAAACGGTCACAAAATCTTCTCCACTTTGAGTTTTTAGCTGAAGTTTTTTGTGCATGCCAACAAAAATACAAGGATCACCTCTACCAAATTTGGGGACAAAACTCTTTCTAAAAAAATTTAAAAAAATCCCGAACAGTAAAATGTTTTGAAAATTGTGAAAAATAGAAAATGGGTCGTCTTGCCACGAAACTTCACATGAAGGCTGAAGGGGACTGGGCTGATCCCTGACTTGCGCATTATGCCTCTCCGACTGGCCTCTTTGGTCGGTTGAGCACCCGCACGCTCGTTTCATGGGTTGACTTAGGCATACGAAGTTCATCCCAAGTCTAAGCATACGGAGTTCATCCCAAGTCTAAGCGTACGGAGTTCATCCCAAGTCTAAGCATACGGAGTTCATTCCCAGTCTAAGATCAGACCAGACCAAGGGTTGTGACAATGGGATCGACAGCACACAGGGGGGACTATGCCGATCCTCGGCTTGCGCATTCTACCTTTTAAGTCGATGAGTGCCCGTACGCCCGTTTCGCAAGTTGGCTTAGCCATAGGGAGCTCATTCCATGTCTAAGCCCCAGTCGGACCGAGGGTTGTGGCAGCGGGACTGACAGCACACTGAGGGGGACCGGGCCTATTCCCGGCTTGCGCATTATTTCTCTTCGGCCTGCTCAGCGCCCGTACGCTCGTTTCATGTGTTGACTTATGGATACAGAGTTCATTCCCAGTCTAAGATCGGATCAGACCGAGGGTTGCGATAGCAGGATCGACAGCACGCAAGATGGGGTTGGGTCGATCCTCGGCTTGCGCATTCTACCTCTCCGTCCGACTGAGCGCCCGTACGCTCGTTTCGTGGGTTCACTTAGGCATACGGAGTTCATCCCCAGTCGAAGCATACGGAGTTCATTCCCAGTAAAAGATCGAACTGGATCAAGGGTTAAGGCAGTAGGATCGGTAGTACACAGGGGGATCGGGCCGATCCCCGACTTGCGTATTCTGCCTCTCCGGTTGGCTGAGCTCCCGCAGGCTCATTTCTTGGGTTGGCTTAGCCATACGGAGTACGTTCCATGTCTAAGCCCCAGCCAGACCGAGGGTTGTGGCAGCAGGACCGACAGTAGGATCGGTAGCATGCAGAGGGGGATCGAGCTGATCCTCAACTTACACATTATGCCTCTCCGACCGGTTGAGTGGCCGCATGCTCGTTTCGTGGGTTGACTTAGGCATACGGAGTCATCACCAGTCTAAGCATACGGAGTTCATTCCCAGTCTAAGATCAGATCGGATCGAGGGTTGCGGCAGCTGGATCGGTAGCATGCAGGAGGGATCGGGCCGATCCCCGGCTTTCGCATTCTACCTCTCCGACCAGCTGAGTGCCCGCTCGCTCATTTCATGGGTTGGCTTAGGCATACAGAGTACATTCCATGTCTAAGCCCCAGTCGGACCGGAGGTTGTGGCAGCAAGACCGGCAGCGGGATCGGTAGCACATAAAGAGGGACTGGGCTTATCCTTGGCTTGTGCATTATGCCTCTCCGATTGGCCTCTCTGGCCGGGTGAACGCCCGCACGCTCGTTTCGTGGGTTGACTTAGGCATACGGAGTTCATCCCTAGTCTAAGCATACGGAGTTCATTAACAATCTAAGATCAGACCGAATCGAGGGTTACGACAGCAGGATCGGCAGCATGCAGGGGGGACCGGGCTGATCCTCAGCTTGTGCATTCTGCCTCTCTGACCTGCTGAGCACTCGTACGCTCGTTTCACGGGTTGGCTTAGGCATACGGAGTACATTCCATGCCTAAGCCCTAGCCGGACCGTGGGTTGGGACAGCAGCACTGGCAGCGGGGTCGGCAGCACGAAGATGGGGACCGGGTTGATCCCCGACTTGTGCATTACACCTCTCCGATCGGCTTCTCCTGCCGATTGAGTGCCCGTACACTCGTTTCGTGGGTTGACTTAGACATATGGAGTTCGTCCCCAATCTAAGCATACGGAGTTCATTCCCAGTCTAAGATTGAACTAAAACGAGGGTTGCAGCAGCAGGATCGACAACACGCAGGGGGGACCGGGCCGATCCTCGGCTTGCACATTCTACCTCTCCGATCGGTTAGGTGCCCGCACGCCCGTTTCGTGTGTTGGCTTAGGCATAGGGAGCTCATTCTAAGTCTAAGCCCTAACCGGATCGAGGGTTGTGGCAGCAAGATTGGCAGTATATAGAGGGGGACCGGGCCGGTCCCCGGCTTGCGCATTATGCCTTTTCGATCGGCTTAGTGCCCGCACGCTCGTTTGGGGATCGGGGTCGATCCCTGACTTTCGCATTATGCCTCTTCGGTCGACTCAGTGCCCGCACGCTCGTTTCGTGGGTTGACTTATGCATACAGAGTTCATTCCTAGTCTAAGATCGGACCAGACCGAGGGTTACGGTAGCAGGATCGACAGCACGCAGGGGAGGATCGGGTCGATCCCCGGTTTGCGCATTCTGCCACTCTAGTCAGTTGAGCGCCCGCACGCTCGTTTCGTCGGTTGGCTTAGGCATACAGAGTTCATTCCATGTCTAAGCATATGGAGCTCATTCCCAGTCTAAGATTTTTTGCCATGGTGCACATGCCGGGCTCGAGCATGTGCTGGTGCCGCATTTTTTTTGCCCGGGGCACCATCACCGGAGCATCGCCGGAGAGCCTAACCGGCGGCACTGGGGGTTCCGGCGATTGAGGGGCTCGGGGGGTGTGCGCACATGATGTGCGATGGGTGCTGGTACTTGGCCCTTATATTGGCCCCGTATCCCTCATCAAACCTCGATAACTCACACCCCCTTAAAGAGCTTTTGAGATTTTATAGGTTTGCTGCCAGTAGCTATTAAAGTGTCTGAAATGGGGACACTTTTTTCAAACGATCACAAAATCTTCTCCACTTCGAGTTTTTAGCTGAATTTTTTTGTGCATGCCAACAAAAATAAAAGGATCACCTCTACCGAGTTCATCCCCAGTCTAAGCATACGAAGTTCATTCCCAATCTAAGATCTGATCGAACCGAGGGTTACGACAGCAGGATCGGCAGCACGTAGGGTGGACCGAGTTGATCTTCGGCTTGTGCATTCTACCTCTCCGGCCAGCTGAGCGCCCGCACGCCCGTTTCGTGGGTTGGCTTAGGAATAGGGAGCTCATTCCATGTCTAAGCCCCAGCTGGACTGAGGGTTGTGGCAGTGGGACCAGCAACACGCAGAGGGGGACAGGGTCGATCCCTGGCTTGCGCATTATGCCACTTTAGCCGGCTCAGCGCCCGCACGCTCATTTTGTGGGTTGACTTATGCATATGGAGTTCATTCCCAGTCTAAGATCAGATCGGACCGAAGGTTGCGGCAGCAAGATCTACAGCACGCAGGGGGGACCAGGTCGATCCCCAGCTTGCGCATTTAGCCTCTCCGGCCTGCTGAGCGCCTGCACGCTCGTTCCATGGGTTGGCTTAGGCATACGGAGTTCATTCCATGTCTAAGCATACGGAGCACATTCCTAGTCTAAGAATGTGAGTGACGGTGCACATGCTGGGCTTGGGCATGTGCTGGTGCCGTATTTTTTTCGCTCAGGGCACCATCGCCGGAGAGCCTAACCGGCGGCATTAGGGGTTCCGACGATTGGGGGGCCAGGGGTGTGCGCACATGATGTGCGATGGGTGCTGGTACGTGGCCGTTATATTGGCCCCCTTTCCCTCATCAAACCTTGAGAACTCACACCCCCTTAAAGAGCATTTGAGATTTTATAGGATTGCTGCCAGTAGCTATTAAAGTGTCTGAAATGGGGACACTTTATTTAAACGGTCAAAAATCTTCTCCACTTCGCGTTTTTAGCTGAATTTTTTTTGCATGCCAAAAAAAATACAAGGATCACCTCTACCAAATTTGGGGACAAAACTATCTGTAAAAAAATTTAAAAAAATCTCGAACCGTAAAAAGTTTCAAAAATCCTAAAAAATAGAAAACGGGTCGTCTTGCCACGAAACTTCACATGAAGGCTTAGGGGACCATTGTATGAATTTACAAGCCATAAAAATGGCATTGGTATGGCAGAAATATGAAGATGTGCTTGAACCCACCTACCACCCATTCGATCCCCAGCTTGCGCATCCTACCTCTCTGCTCGGCTGGGCACCCGCATGTTTGTTTCATGGGTTGACTTAGGCATACGGAGTTTATCCCCAGTCTAAGCATACAGTGTTCATTCCCAGTCTAAGATCAGATCGGCTCGAGTGTTACGGCAGCAGGATCGGCAGCACACCGGGCTGATCCCTGGCTTGCACATTCTGTGTGCATTCTGCCTCTCCGGTGGGTTGAGCGCCCGCACGCCCGTTTCATGGGTTGGCTTAGGCATAGGGAGCTCATTCCCTGTCTAAGCCCCACCTGGACCGAGGGTTATGGCAACGGGATCGACAGCATGCAGAGGGGGATCGGGTCGATCCCCGACTTGTGCATTATGCCTCTTCAGTCGGCTCAGCGCCCGTACGCTCGTTTCGTGGGTTGACTTATTCATACGAAGTTCATTCCCAGTCTAAGATCGGACCAGACCAAGGTTTACAACAGTAGGATCGACAGCACGTAGGGGGGACCGGGTCGATCCCTGGCTTGCGCATTCTGCCTTTCCAGCTGGCTGAGCACCCGCACGCTCGTTTCGTGGGTTGGCTTAGGCATACGGAGTTCATTCCATGTCTAAGCATACGGAGCTCAATCCCAATCTAAGATTTTGAGCCACAGTGCACATGCTGGGCTCGGGCATGTCCTGGTGCCACATTTTTTTGCTCGGGGCACCATTGCCGAGCATCGTCGGAGCATCGTCAGAGAGCCTAACCGGCGGTATTGGAGTTTCTAGGGATTGGGATGGCCGGGGGGTGTGCGCACATGATGTGCGATGGGTGCTGGTACTTGGCCCTTATATTGACCCCCTATCCCTCATCAAACCTCTAGAACTCGCACCCAGTTAAAGAGCATTTGAGATTTTATAGGTTTGCTGCCAGTAGCCATTAAAGTATCTGAAAAGGGGGCACTTTTTTCAAACGGTCACAAAATCTTCTCCACTTTGAGTTTTTAGCTGAATTTTTTTGTGCATGCCAAAAAAAATACAAGGATCACCTCCACCAAATTTGGGGACAAAACTCTTTGTAAAAATATTTAGAAAAATCTTGAACCGTAAAAAGTTTTTAAAATCGTGAAAAACAGAAAATGGGTCATCTTGCCACGAAACTTAACATGAAGGCTTAGGGGACCATTGTATGAATTTACAAGCCATAAAAATGGCATTGGAATGGCAGAAATATGAAGATGTGCTGGAACCCACCAACCACTCGTTCGATCCTCGGCTTGCGTATCCTACATCTCTGGTCGGCTGAGCGCCGGCACGCTCATTTCGTGGGTTGTCTTAGGCATACGGAGTTCATCCCCATTCTAAGCATACGGAGTTCATTCCCAATCTAAGATCGGGTCGGATCGAGGGTTACGATAGCAGGATCGGTAGCACGTAGGGGGGACCGGAGCGATCCCTGGCTTGCGCATTCTGCCTCTCCGATCGGTTGAGCACCCGCACGCTCGTTTTGTGGGTAGGCTTAGGCATACGGAGTGCATTCCACGTCTAAGCCCCAGCCGGATCGAGGGCTGTGGCAGCAGGACCGGCAGTGGGATCGATAGCACGCAGAGGGGGATCGGGCTGATCCCCAGCTTACGCATTATGCCTCTCCGACCGGCCTTTTCGATCGACTGAGCACCCGCACGCTCATTTCGTGGGTTGACTTAGGCATACAGAGTTCATCCCCAGTCTAAGCATACAGAGTTCATTCCCAGTCTAAGATCGAACCGGATCGAGGGTTACGACAGTAGGACTGGTAGCGGAATCGATAACACGCAGAAGGGGACCGAGCTGATCCCCGACTTGTACATTATGCCTCTTCGACCGACTGAGTGCCCGCACGCTCGTTTCGTTGGTTGACTTAGGCATACGGAGTTCATCCTCAGTCTAAGCATACGGAGTTTATCCCGAGTCTAAGCATACAGAGTTCATTCCCAGTCTAAGATCAGACCAGACCGAGGGTTGTGGCAGCAGGATCGACAACATGCAGGGGGGACCGAGTCGATATCCGGATTTCACATTTTACCTCTCCGGCCAGTTGAGCACCCGTACGCCCGTTTCGTGGGTTAGCTTACGAATAGGGAGCTCATTCCATGTCTAAGCCCCAGCCGGACCGAGGGTTGTGGCGGCAGGACTGGCAGCACACAGTGGGGGATCGGCCCAGTCCCCGGCTTGCGCATTATGCCTCTTCGATCAGCTCAGCGCCCGCACGCTCGTTTTATGGGCTGACTTATGCATACGAAGTTCATTCCCAGTCTAAGATCAGATCGGACTGAGGGTTGCGGCAGCAGGATCGACAGCACGCAGGGGGGGATCGAGTCGATCCCCGGCTTACGTATTCTGCCTCTCCGATCGGCTGAGTGCCCATACGATCGTTTCGTAGGTTGGCTTAGGCATACGAAATTCATCCCCAGTCTAAGCATACGGAGCTCATTCCCAGTCTAAGATCGGACCGGATCGAGGGTTGCGGTAGTAGGATCGATAGTATCCAGGAGGGACCAGGCTATCCCCAGCTTGCGTATTCTACCTTTTTGATAGGCTGAGGGCCCGCACGCTTGTTTCGTGGGTTGGATTAGGCATACGGAGTACATTCCACGTCTAAGCCCCAGTCGGACTGAGGGTTGTGGCAGCAGGACTGGTAGCGGGATCGACAACACGTAGAGGGGGATCGGGCTGATCCTCGACTTACACATTATGCCTCTTCAGCCGACTGAGCGCCCGTACGCTCGTTTTATGGGTTGACTTAAGGTTACAGAGTTCAACCCCAGTCTAAGCATATAGAGTTCATTCCCACTCTAAGATCGGACTGAATCGAGGGTTGCGGCAACAGGATCGACAGCACGCCAGGGGGACCGGGCTGATCCCCGGCTTGCACATGCTGCCTCTTCGGCCAGCTGAGCCCCTGCACGCCCGTTTCGTGGGTTGGCTTAGGCATAGGGATCTCATTCCTTGTCTAAGCCCCAGCTGGATCGAGGGTTATGGCAGCGGGACCGACAGCACACAGAGGGGGATCGGGTCGATCCCTGGCTTGCGCATTATGCCTCTTTAGCCGGCTCAACACTCGCACGCTCGTTTCGTGGGTTGACTTATGCATACGAAGTTCATTCCCAGTCTAAGATCAGACCAGACTGAGGGTTACGACAGGATCGACAGCATGCAAGGGGGGATCGGGTAGATCCTCGACTTGCGCATTCTGCCTCTCCAGCCGGTCGAGCGCCCGCACGCTCGTTTAGTGGGTTGACTTAGGCATACGGAGTTCATTCCATGTCTAAGCATACGGAGCTCAATCCCAATCTAAGATTTTGAGCCACGGTGCACATGCTGGGCTCAGGCATATGCTGGTGCCACATTTTTTTCACCCGGGGCACCATCATCGAGCATCATCGGAGCATCGTCGGAGAGCTTAACCGGCGTTATTAGGGGTTCTGGCGATTGGGGGGGCCGGGGGGTGTACGCACATGATGTGCGATGGGTGCTGGTATTTGGCCCTTATATTGGCCCCCTATCCCTCATCAAACCTCGAGAACTCACACCCCCTTAAAGAGCATTTGAGATTTTATAGGTTTGCTGCCAGTAGCCATTAAAATGTATGAAATGGGGACACTTTTTTGAAACGGTCACAAAATCTTCTCCACTTTGAGTTTTTAGCTAAATTTTTTTGTACATGCCAACAAAAATACAAGAATCACCTCTACCAAAATTTGGGACAAAACTCTTTCTAAAAAAATTTAAAAAAATCCCGAACCGTAAAAAGTTTTGAAAATCGTGAAAAATAGAAAACGGGTCATCTTGCCATGAAACTTCACATGAAGGCTTAGGGGACCATTGTATGAATTTACATGCCATAAAAATGGCATTGGCATGGTAGAAATATGAAGATGTGCTTCAACCCACCAACCACCTGTTAGATCCCCGGCTTGTGCATCCTGCCTCTCTGGTCGGCTGAGCGCCCGCACGCTCGTTTTGTGGGTTGACTTAGGCATACGGAGTTCATCCCTATTCTAAGCATATGGAGTTCATTCCCAGTCTAAGATCGGATCGGATCGAGGGTTGCGATAGCAGGATCGACAGCACGCAGGGGGGACCGGAGCAATCCTCGGCTTGCGCATTCTAGCTCTCTGGCCGGCTAAGCACCTGCACACTCATTTTGTGGGTAGGCTTAGGCATACGGAGTGCATTCCACATCTAAGCCCCAGTCGGATCGAGGGTTGTGGTAGGAAGACCGACAACAGGATTGACAGCATGCAGAGGGGGATCGGGCTAATCCCCGGCTTGCGCATTATGCCTCTCCGACTGGCCTCTCCGGTTGGCTAAGCACCCACACGATCGTTTCGTGGGTTGACTTAGGCATACGAAGTTCATCCCCAGTCTAAGCATACTGAATTCATTCTTAGTCTAAAATCGAACCGGATTAAGGGTTACGATAGTAGGATCGGCAGCATGCAGGAGTTCATCCCCAGTCTAAGCATACAGAGCTCCCGCACGCACATTTTGTGGGTTACCTTAGGCATAAGGAATCGAGGGTTGTGGCAGCAGGACTGGCAGCGAGATCGACAGCACGCAGAGGGGGACCGGGCTGATCCTCGGCTTGTGCATTATGCCTCTCCGGCCTACTAAGCGCCCGACGCTCGTTTTATGGGTTGGCTTAGGCATACGGAGTTCATCCCCAGTCTAAGCATACGAAGTTCATTCCCAGTCTAAGATCAGACCGAACAAAGGGTTGTGGCAACAGGATCGACAGCATGCAGGGGGGACCGGTTCGATCCTCGGCTTGCGCATTCTACCTCTCCGGCTGGTTGAGCGCCCGCACGCTTATTTCATGGGTTGGCTTAGGCATACGGAGTTCATTCCATGTTTAAGCATACAGAGCTCATTCCCAATCTAAGATTTTGGGACACGGTGCACATGCTGGACTCGGGAATGTGCTGCTGCGGCTTTTTTTTCGCCCGGGGCACCATCACCGGAGCATCGCCGGAGAGCCTAACCGACGGCACTGGGGGTTCCGGCGATTGAGGGGCTCGGGGGGTGTGCGCACATGATGTGCGATGGGTGCTGGTACTTTTCCCTTATATTGGCACCCTATCCCTCATCAAACCTCGAGAATTCACACCCCCTTAAAGAGCAATTGAGATTTTATAGGTTTGCTGCTAGTAGCCATTAAAATGTCTAAAATGGGGACACTTTTTTCAAACGATCACAAAATGTTCTCCACTTTGAGTTTTTAGCTGAATTTTTTTAAGCATGCCAAAAAAAATAAAAGGATCACCTCTACCAAATTTGGGGACAAAACGCTTTCTAAAAAAATTTAAAAAAATCCCAAAGCGCAAAAAATTTCAAAAATCATGAAAAATAGAAAACGGGTCGTCTTGCCACGAAACTTCACATGAAGGCTTAGGGGATCATTATATGAATTTACAAGCCATAAAAATGGCATTGGCACAGCAGAAATATGAAGATGTGCTTGAACCCACCTACCATCCGTCCGATCGTCGGCTTGTGCATCCTACCTCTCTGGTCGGCTAAGCGCCCGCACGTTCGTTTTGTGGGTTGACTTAGGCATACGGAGTTCATCACCAGTCTAAGCATATGGAGTTCATTCCCAGTCTAAGATCAGACTGGATCAAGGGTTGCGGTAGCAAGATCGACCGCATGCAATGAGGACTGGGTCGATCCCCGACTTGCGCATTCTGCCTCTCCGGCCGGCTGAACGCCCGCACGCTTGTTTCGTGGGTTGGCTTAGGCATACAGAGTACATTCCACATCTAAGCCCCAACCGGATCGAGGGTTATGGCAGTAAGACCCGCAGCGAGATCGACAGCACGCAGAGGAAGACCGGGTTGATCCCTAACTTACGCATTAGGCCTCTATGGATGGCTTTTCCAATCGGCTGAGCACTCGCGTGCTCATTTCATGGGTTGACTTAGGCATACGGAGTTCATCCCCAGTCTAAGCATACGGAATTCATTCCCAGTTTAAGATCAGATCGGATTGAGGGTTGCGGTAGTAGGATCAGTAGCACGTAGGGGGGACCGGGTCGATCCCCGGCTTGCACATTCTACATCTCTGACTGGCTGAGCACCCGCATGCTCGTTTCATGGGTTAACTTAGGCATACGGAGTACATTCCATGTCTAAGCCCCAGCCGGACTGAGGGTTGTGGTAGCAGGACTGGCAGCGGGATCGACAGCATGAAGAGGGGGACTGGGCTGATCCTCGGCTTGCGTATTATGGCTCTCCGACTGGCTGAGCACCCACATGCTTGTTTCATGGGTTGACGTAGCCATACGGAGTTCGTCCCAGTCTAAGCATATGGAGTTCATTCCCAGTTTAAGAACGGATAGGACCGAGGGTTGCTACAGCAGGATCGATAGCACGCAGGGGGGACAGGGCTGATCCTGGGCTTGCGTATTCTGCCTCTCTGGCCGGCTGAGGGCTCGCACGTCCGATTCGTGGGTTGGCTTAGGCATAGAGAGCTCATTCCATGTCTAAGCATACGGAGCTCATTCCCAATCTAAGATTTTGAGCCACGGTGCACATGCTGGGCTCGGGCATGTGTTGGTGCCACATTTTTTTCACCTGAGGCACCATCGTCGGAGAGCCTAATCGACGGCATTGGGGGTTTCGATGATTGGGGGGGCCGGGGGGTGAGTGCACATGATGTGCAACGGGCGCTCAATGCCCGTACGCTCGTTTCATGGGTTGACTTATGTATACGAAGTTCATTCCATGTCTAAGCATACGAAGCTCATTCCCAATATAAGATTTTGAGCCACGGTGAACATGCTGGGCTCGGGCATGTGCTGGTGCCGCATTTTTTTCACTCGGGGCACCATCGTCGGAGCATCGTCGGAGAGCCTAACCGATAGCATTGGGGGTTCCGACGATTGGAGGGGTCGGGGGTGTGCGCACATGATGTGCAATGGGTGCTGGTACTTGGCCCTTATATTGGCCCCCTATCCCTCATCAAACCTCCAGAACTCACACCCCCTTAAAGAGGATTTGAGATTTTATAGGTTTGTTGCCAGTAGCCATTAAAGTGTTTGAAATGGGGACACTTTTTTAAACGGTCATAAAATCTTCTCCACTTCGAGTTTTTAGCTGAATATTTTTATGCTTGCCAAAAAAAATACAAGGATCACCTCTACCAAATTTGGGGACAAAACTCTTTCTAAAAAAATTAAAAAAAATCCCGAACCGTAAAAAGTTTTGAAAATCGTGAAAAATAGAAAACGGGTCGTCTTGCCACGAAGCTTCACATGAAGGCTTAGGGGACCATTGTATGAATTTACAAGCCATAAAAATGGTATTAGCATGGCAGAAATATGAAGATGTGCTTGAAACCACCTACCGCCCGTTCGATCCTCGGCTTGCGCATCATGCCTCTCGGGTCGGCTGAGCGCCCACACGCTCGTTTTATGGGTTGACTTAGGCATACGGAGTTCATCCCCTGTCTAAGCTTGCGAAGTTCATTCCCAGTATAAGACCGGACTAGATCGAGGGTTACGGCAGTAGGATCGGCAGCATGCAGGGGGGACCAGGCCGATCCCCAGCTTATGCATTTTGCCCCTCCGGCCGACTGAGCGCCTACACGCTCGTTTCGTGTGTTGGCTTAAGCATAGTAGTACATTCCACGTCTAAGCCCCAGTCGGACCGAGGGTTGTGGTAGTAGGACCGGCAGCGGGATTGGTAGCATGCAAAGCGGGACCGGGCTAGTCCCCGGCTTGCATATTATGCCTCTTCGGCCTACCTCTCCGATAGACTGAGTGCCCGCACGCTCGTTTCATGGGTTGACTTAGGCATACGGGGTACATTCCCAGTCTAAGATCAGATCAGATCGAGGGTTGTGGCAGCAGGATCGACAGCATGCAGTGTGCATCGGGCCGATCCTCGGCTTCCGCATTCTGCCTCTCTGGCTAGCTGAGTGCCTGTACGTCCGTTTCATGGGTTGGCTTAGGCATAGGGAGCTCATTCCATGTCTAAGCCCCAGCCGGAACGAGGGTTGTGGCAGCGGGACCGGCAGCATGTAGAGGGGGATCGAGCCGATCCCCAGCTTACGCATTACGCCTTTTCAGTCAGCTCAGCGCCTGCATGCTCGTTTCGTGGGTTGACTTATGCATACAGAGTTCATTCCCAGTCTAAGATCAGATCGAAGTGAGGGTTGTTGTAGCAGGATCGACAAGACGCAAGGGGGGACCGGGTCGATCCCCGGCTTGCACATTTTGCCTCTCCAGCCGGCTGAGCACCCGCACGCTCGTTTCGTGGGTTTGCTTAGGCATACGGAGTTCATTCCATGTCTAAGCATATGGAGTTCATTCCATGTCTAAGCATATGGAGCTCATTCTCAATCTAAGATTTTGAGCCACGGTGCACATGCTGGGCTCGAGCATGTGCTGGTGTTGCATTTTTTTCGCCCGACGCACCATCGCCGGAGAGCCTAGCCGACGGTATTGGGGGTTCCGGCGATTAGGGGGGCCGAGGGGTGTGCGCACTGATGTGCAATGGGTCCTGGTACTTAGCCCTTATATTGGCACCCTATCCCCCACCAAACCTCGAGAACTCACACCCCTTTAAAGAGCATTTGAGATTTTATAAGTTTGCTGCCAGTAGCCATTAAAGTGTCTGAAATGGGGACACTTTTTTCAAACGGTCACAAAATCTTCTCCAATTCGAGTTTTTAGCTGAATTTCTTTCTGCATGCCAACAAAAATACAAGGATCACCTCTACCAAATTTGGGGACAAAACTCTTTCTAAAAAAATTTAGAAAAATCCTTATTCGTAAAAAGTTTCAAAAATCGTAAAAAATAGAAAACGGGTCGTCTTGCCATGAAACTTCACATGAAGGCTTAGGGGACCATTGTATGAATTTACAAGCCATAAAAATGGCACTGGCAGGGCAGAAATATGAAGATGTGCTTGAACCCACCTACCACCTGTTCGATCCCCGGCTTGTGCATCCTGCATCTCTGGTCGGCTGAGCGTCCGCACGCTCGTTTCATGGGTTAACTTAGGCACACGGAGTTTATCCTCAAACTAAGCATACAGAGTTCATTCCCAGTCTAAGATCGAATCAGATCGAAGGTTGCTGCAGCAGGATCGATAGCACGCAGGGGGGACCGGACCGATCCCCGACTTCCACATTCTGCCTCTTCGACCGGCTGAGCACCCACACGCTCGTTGCATGGGTTGGCTTAGGCATACAGAGTACATTCCACATCTAAGCCCCAGCCGGACTGATGGTTGTGGCAACGGGACCAGTAGCGGGATCGACAGCACGCAGAGGGGGACCGGGCTGATCCCCGGTTTGCACATTCTGCCTCTCTGACCGGCTGGGCACTTACACGCTCTTTTCGTGGGTTGGCTTAGGCATATGGAGTTCATTCCATGTCTACGCATACGGAGCTCATTCCCAATCTAAGATTTTGAGCCACGGTGCACATGCTGGGCTCGGGCATGTGCTGGCGCCATATTTTTTTAACCTGAGGCACTATCGTCAGAGCATCATCGGAGCATCATCGAAGAGCCTAACCGGTGGCATTGGGGGTTTTGGCGATTGGGGGGGCCGGGGGGTGTGTGCACATGATGTGCGATGGGTGCTGGTACTTGGCCCTTATATTGGCCCCCTATCCCTCATCAAACCTCGAAACTCACATCCCCTTGAAGAGCCTTTCAGATTTTATAGGTTTTCTACCAGTAGCCATTAAAGTGTCTGAAATGGGGACACTTTTTTCAAACGGTCACAAAATCTTCTCCATTTCGTGTTTTTTGCTGAATTGTTTTGTGCATGCAAACTAAACTACAAGGATCACCTCTACAAATTTGGGGACAAAACTCTTTCTAAAAAAATTTTAAAAAATCCCAAACCGTAAAAAGTTTCAAAATCGTGAAAAATAAAAAATGGGTCGTCTTGCCACGAAGCTTCACATGAAGGCTTAGGGGACCATTGTATGAATTTACAAGCCATAAAAATGGCATTGGCACGGTAGAAATATGAAGATGTGCTTGAACCCAACCACCACGCATTCGATCCCCGATTTACGCATCCTATCTCTCTGGTCGGCTGAGTGCCCGCACGCTCGTTCGTGGGTTGACTTAGGCATACGGAGTTCATCCCTAGTCTAAGCATACGGAATTCATTCCCAAACTAAGATCATACTGGATCGATGGTTGTGACAGTTGGATCGGTAGCATGCAGGGGGGATCAGGCCAATCCCCGGCTTGCTTTTTCTGCCTCTCTGGCCGGTTGAGCGCCCGTACGTTCATTTCTTGGGTCGACTTAGGCATACAGAGTACATTCGACATCTAAGCCCCAGCCAAACTAAGAGTTGTGGTAGTGAGACTGACAGTAGGATCGACAGCACGAGAGAGGGACCGGGCTGATCCCCGGCTTGCGTATTATGCCTCTTCGACCGGCCTCTCCGGTCGGTTGAGCACCCGCACGCTCGTTTTGTGGGTTGACATAGGCATATGGAGTTCATCCCAGTCTAAGCATACGGAGTTCATTCCCAATCTAAGATCGGATCGGATCGAGTATTGCGATAGTAGGATCGACAGCACGCAAGGGTGACCGAGCTGATCCCCGATTTGCGCATTTTGCCTCTCTGATCGACTGAGTGCCTACACAGCCGTTTCATGGGTTGGCTGAGGCATAGGGAGCTCATTCCATGTCTAAGCCCCAGTCGGATCGAGGGTTGTGGTAGCGAGACCGATAGCACATAGAGGGGGATCGGTTCGATCCCTGGCTTGCACATTATGCCTCTTCGATCGGCTCTGCGCCCGTGCGTTCATTTCCTGGGTTGACTTACGCATACAGAGTTCATTCCCAGCCTAAGATTAGATCGGACCGAGGGTTGCAACAGCAGGATCGATAGCACGCAGTGGGGGACCAGGTCGATCCCTGGCTTACGCATTCTGCCTCTCCGACCGGTTGAGCACCCGTACCCTCGTTTCGTGGGTTAGCTTAAGCATATGGAGTACATTCCACGTCTAAGCCCCAGTCAGACCAAGGGTTATGGCAGCAGGACCGGCAGCGACATCGGCAGGATGTAAAGGAGGATCGGGCTGATCCCCGACTTGTGCATTATGCCTCTCCGACTAGCCTCTCTGGTCAGCTGAGCACCCACACGCTCGTTTCGTGGGTTGACTTAGGCATACGGAGTTCATCCCCAGTCTAAGCATACGGAGTTCATTCCCAGTCTAAGATCGAACTGAATCGAGGGTTACGGCAGCAGGATTGGCAGCACACAGGAGGGATCGAGCCGATCCCCAGCTTGCGCATTCTGCCTCTCTGGTCAACTGAGTGCCCGAACGCTCATTTCGTGGGCTGACTTAGGCATACGAAGTACATTTGACGTCTCAGCCCAGCCCGACCGAGGGTTGTGGTAGCAGGACTGGCAGCGGGATCGATAGCACATAGAGGGGGAATCGGGCTGATCCTCGGCTTGCGCATTATGCCTCTCCGACCCGCTGAGCGCCCGTACACTCGTTTCATGGGTTGACTTAGGCATACGGAGTTCATCCCCAGTCTAAGCATACGGAGTTCATTCCCAGTCTAAGATCGGACCAGACTAAGGGTTGCAGCAGCAAGATCGATAACATGCAGAGGGACCGGGCCGATCCCTGGCTTGCGCATTCTGCCTCTCTATTCGGCTGAGCGCTCGTACGCCCATTTCGTGGGTTGGCTTAGGCATAGGCAGTAGGCAGAGGGGGACTAGGCCAATCCTCGGCTTGCGTATTATGCCTTTTCGGCTGGCTCAGCGCCCGCACACTCATTTCATGGGTTGACTTATGCATACGGAGTTCATTCCATGTTTAAGCATACGGAGCTCATTCTCAATCTAAGATTTTGAGCCACGGTGCACATGCTGGGCTCGGGCATTTGCTGGTGCCGTATTTTTTCGCCTGAGGCACCATCATCGGAGCATCATCGGAGCATCATCGGAGCATCCCCGGAGAGCCTAACCGATGGCATTGGGGGTTCCGACGATTGGGGGGCCGGGGGGTGTGCGCACATGATGTGCGATGGGTGCTGGTACTTGGCCCTTATATTGGCCCCCTATCCCTCATCAAACCTCGAGAACTCACTCCCCCTTAAATAGCATTTGAGATTTTATAGGTTTGCTACCAGTAGCCATTAAAGTGTCTAAAATGGGGACACTTTTTTCAAACGATCACAAAATCTTCTCCACTTCGAGTTTTTAGCTGAATTTTTTTGTGCAAGCCAACAAAAATACAAGGATCACCTCTACCAAATTTGGGGACAAAAATCTTTCTAAAAAAAGTTAAAAAAATCCCAAACCGTAAAAAGTTTCAAAAATCGTGAAAAATAGAAAACGGGTCGTCTTGCCACGAAACTTCACATGAAGGCTTAGGGGACCATTGTATGAATTTACAAGCCATAAAAATCGCATTGGCATGGCAGAAATATGAAGATGTGCTTGAACCCACCCACCACCCGTTCGATCCTCGGCTTGCGCATCCTGCCTCTCTAGTCGACTGAGCGCCCGTACGCTTGTTTCGTCGGTTGACTTAGGCATACGGAGAACATTCCATGTCTAAGCCCCAGTCGGACTGAGGGTTGTGGCAGCAGGACCGGCAGTGGGATCGACAGCACGCAGAGGGGGATCAGGCTTATCCTCGACTTGCACATTATGCCTCTCCGGCCGACTGAGCACCTGTACGCTCATTTCATGGGTTGACTTAGGCATACGGAGTTCATCTCCAGTCTAAGCATGTAGAGTTCATTCTCAGTCTAAGATTGGACCGGATCGAGGGTTGTGGCAGCAGGATCAACAGCACATAGGGGGGATCGAGCTGATCCCTGACTTGCGCAATCTGCCTCTCCGATCGGTTGAGCACCCACACGCTCGTTTCATGGGTTGGCTTAGGCATATGGAGTACATTCGACATCTAAACCCTAGTCGGACCGAGGGTTGTGGTAGCAGGACCGGCAGTGGGATCGACAGCATACAGAGGGGGACTGGGCTGGTCCTCGGCTTACGCATTATGCCTCTCTGGTCGGCCCTTCCGGTCGGCTGAGCGCCCGTACGCTCGTTTCGTAGGTTGACTTAGGCATACGGAGTTTATCCCAGTCTAAGCATACGAAGTTCATTCCCAGTCTAAGATCAGACCAGACCGAGGGTTGCGGCAGTAGGATCAACAGCACCCAGGGGGGGACTGGGTCGATCCCTGGCTTGCGCATTCTGCCTCTCCGGTGGGCTGAGCGCCCGTACCCTTCTTTCGTTGTTTGGCTTAGGCATATGGAGTTCATTCCATGTCTAAGCATACGGAGCTCATTCTCAATCTAAGATTTTGAGCCATGGTGCACATGCTGGGCTCGGGCATGTGCTAGTGCCACCATCATCGGAGCATCGCCGGAGCATCACTGGAGAGCCTAACCAGCAACATTGGGGGTTCCGACGATTGAGGGGGTCGGGGGGTGTATGCACATGATGTGCGATGGTTCCTGGTTCTTGGCCCTTATATTGGCCCCCTATCCCTCATCAAACCTCAAGAACTCACACCCCCTTAAAGAGCATTTGAGATTTTATAGGTTTGCTGCCAGTAGCCATTAAAGTGTCTGAAATGGGGACACTTTTTTCAAATGGTCACAAAATTTTCTCCACTTCGAGTTTTTAGCTGAATTTTTTTGTGCATGCCAACAAAAATACAAGGATCACCTCTACCAAATTTGGGGATAAAACTTTTACTAGAAAAATTTAAAAGAATCTTGAACCACAAAAAGTTTCAAAAATTGTGAAAAATAGAAAACGGGTCGTCTTGCCACGAAACTTCACATGAAGGCTTAGGGGACCATTGTATGAATTTACAAGCCATAAAAATGGCATTGGCATGGCAGAAATATGAAGATGTGCTTTAACCCACCTACCACTCGTTCGATCCCCAGCTTACGCATCCTGCCTCTCTGGTCGACTGAGCGCCCGCACGCTCGTTTCATGGGTTAACTTAGGCATACGGAGTTAATTTCCAGTCTAAGATTGGATCGGATCGAGGGTTGTGGCAGCAGGATTGACAGCACGCAGGGGGGATCGGGTTGATCCCTGACTTGCGCATTCTTCCTCTCCAGTCGGTTGAGCACCCGCACGCTCGTTTCATGGGTTGGCTTGGGCATATGGAGTACATTCCACATCTAAGCCCCAGCAGGATCGACAGCATGCAGAGGGGGACCGGGCTAATCCTCGGCTTACGCATTACGCCTCTCCGGTTGGCCTCTTAGGCCGGTTGAATGCCCGCACGTTCGTTTCGTGGGTTGACTTAGGCATACGGAGTTCATCCCCAGTCTAAGCATACGGAGTTCATTCCCAATCTAAGATCGAACCAGATCGAGGGTTACGGTAATAGGATCGGCAGCACGCAGGGGGACCGAGTCGATCCCCGGCTTGCGCATTCTGCCTCACTGGTTGGTTGAGCAACTGCACGCTCGTTTCATGGGTTAGCTTAGGCATACAGAGTACAATCGAAGGTTGTGGCAGCAGGATCGGCAGTGGGATCGACAGCACGTAGAGGGGGACTGGGCTGATCCTCGGCTTGCCCATTATGCCTTTCTGACCGGCTGAACGCCCACACGCTCGTTTCATGGGTTGACTTAGGCATACGAAGTTCATCCCCAGTCTAAGCATATGGAGTTCACTCCCAGTCTAAGATCGGACTGGATCGAGGGTTGTGACAGTAGGATCGACAGCACACAGAGGGGACTGGGCTGATCCTGGGCTTGCACATACTGCCTCTCCGACCGGCTGAGCACCCGTACACCCGTTTCATGGGTTGGCTTAGGCATAGGGAGCTCATTCCATGTCTAAGCCCCAGCCAGACCAAGGGTTATGGCAGCGGGACCGATAGCACGTAGAGGGGGACCGGGCCGATCCTCGACTTACGCATTATGCCTCTTCGATCGACTCAATGCCCGCACGCTCATTTCATGGGTTGACTTATGCATAAGGAGTTTATTTGCAGTCTAAGATCAGACGGGACCGAGGGTTGCGGTAGTAGGATCGACAGCCCATAATGAGGGATTAGGTCGATCCCCACCTTGCACATTCTGCCTCTCAAGTTGGCTGAGGGCCCGTACGCTCGTATTGTGGGTTGGCTTAGGCATACAGAGTTCATTCCTTGTCCAAGCATACAGAGCTCATTCCCAATCTAAGATTTTAAGCCACGGTGCACATGCTGGGCTTAGGCATGTGCTGGTGCGCATTTTTTTCGCCCGGGGCACCATCGTTGGAGCATCACCGGAGCATCACCATAGAGCCCAACCGACGGCATTAGGGGTTCCGACGATTGGGGGGGCCGGGGGGTGTACGTACATGATGTGTAATGGGTGCTGGTACTTGGCCCTTATATTGGCCCCCTATCCCTGATCAAACCTCGAGAACTCACACCCCCTTAAAGAGCATTTGAGATTTTATAGGTTTGCTACCACTAGCCATTAAAGTGTCTGAAATGAGGACACTTTTTTCAAAAGGTCACAAAATCTTCTCCGCTTCGAGTTTTTAGCTGAAATTTTTTATGCATGCCAACAAAGATACAAGGATCACCTCTACCAAATTTGGGGACAAAACTCTTTCTAAAAAAATTTAAAAAAATCCCGAACAGCAAAAAGTTTCAAAAATCATGAAAAATAGAAAACGGGTCGTCCTGCCACGAAACTTCACATGAAGGCTTAGGGGACCATTGTATGAATTTACAAGCCATAAAAATGGTATTGGCATGGCAGAAATATGAAGTTGTGCTTGAACCCACCTACCACCGGTTCGATCCTCGGCTTACGCATCCTGCCTCTCTGGTCGGCTGAGCGCCTGCACGCTCGTTTCATGGGTTGACTTAGGCATACGGAGTTCATCCCCAGTCTAAGCATATAGAGTTCATTCCCAGTCAAGATTAGACTGGATCGAGCGTTGCGGCAGTGGGATCGGTAGCACGCAGGGGGGACCGGGTCGATCCTCGACTTGTGTATTCTGCCTCTCCGGCTGGCTGAGCGCCCACACGCTTGTTCGTGGGTTGGCTTAGGCATACGGAGTACATTCCATGTCTAAGCCCCAACCAGATCGAGGGTTGTGGCAATAGGACCGGCAGCAGGATCGACAGCACGTAGAGGGGACCGAGCTGATCTTCGGCTTGCGCATTATGCCTCTCTGGTCGGCCTCTCCAGCCGGCTGAGCGCCCGTACGCTCGTTTCGTGGGTTGACTTTGGCATACGGAGTTCATCCCCAGTCTAAGCATACGGAGTTCATCCCCAATCTAAGCATACGGAGTTCATTCTCGATCTAAGATCAGACCGGATCGAGGGTTACAGCAGCAGGATCGGCAGCACGTAGGAGGGACCGAACTGATCCTCAACTTGCACATTCTGCCTCTCCAACTGGCTGAGCACCCGCACGCTCATTTTATGGGTTGGCATAGGCATACGGAGTACATTCCACGTCTAAGTCCCAGCCAGACCGAGGGTTATGGTAGCAGGACCGGCAGGGGGATCGGTAGCACACAGAAGGGGATCGAGCTGATCCTCGGCTTACGCATTTTGTCTCTCCAACCGACTGAGCACCCGCACGCTCTTTTTCGTGGGTTGACTTAGGCATACGGAGTTCATCCCAGTCTAAGCATACGGAGTTCATTCCTAGTTTAAGATCGGACCGGACCGAGGGTTGTGGCAGCAGGATCGACAGCACGCAAGAGGGACTGGGTCGATCCCCCAGCTTGTGCATTCTGCCTCTCCAATTGGTTGAGCGCCCGCACACCCGTTTCGTGGGTTGGCTTAGGCATAGGGAGCTCATTCCATGTCTAAGCCCCAGCCGGATCGAGGATTGTGGCAGTGGGACTGGCAGCATGCAGAGGGAGACCAGGTCGATCCCCAGCTTGCGCATTATGCCTCTTCGGCCGGCTCAGCGCCTGCACGCTTGTTTCGTGGGTTGAGTTATGCATACAGAGTTAATTCCTAGTCTAAGATCAGACGGGATTGAGGGTTGCAGCAGCAAGATCGATAGCACGCAGGGGGGATCGGGTCAATCCCCGGCTTGCGCATTCTACCTCTCTGGCCGGCTGCATGCCCGCACGCTCGTTTCATGGGTTGCCTTAGGCATACGGAATTCATTACATGTCTAAGCATACGGAGCACATTCCCAATCTTAGATTTTGAGCCACGGTGCACATGCTGGGCTCGAGCATGTGCTGGTGCCGTATTTTTTTCGCCCGGGGCACCATCACCGGAGCATCGCCAGAGCATCGTCGGAGAGCCTAACCGGCGGCATTGGGGGATCTGGCGATTGGGGGGGCCGGGGGTGTGCGCACATGATGTGCGATGGGTGCTGGTATTTGGCCCTTATATTGGCCCCCTATCCCTCATCAAACCTCGAGAACTCACACCCCCTTAAAGAGCATTTGAGATTTTATAGGTTTGTTGCCAGTAGCCATTAAAGTGTCTAAAATTGGGACAACTTTTTCAAATGGTCACAAAATCTTCTCCACTTCGAGTTTTTAGCTGAATTTTTCTGTGCATGCCAACAAAAATACAAGGATCACCTCTACCAAATTTGGAGACAAAACTCTTTCTAAAAAAATTTAAAAAATTCCCGAACCGTAAAAAGTTTTGAAAATCATGAAAAATAAAAAACTGGTCGTCTTGCTAGGAAACTTCACATGAAGGTTTAGGGGACAATTGTATGAGTTTACAAGCCGTAAAAATGGCATTGGCATGGTAGAAATATGAAGATGTGCTTGAACCCACCTACCACACGTTCGATCCCTGGCTTGCGCATCCTGCCTCTCTGGTCGGCTGAGCGCCCGCACGCTCGTTTCATGGGTTGACTTAGGAATACGGAGTTCATCCCCAGTCTAAGCATACAGAGTTCATTCCCAGTCTAAGATCAGACCGGATCGAGGGTTGCGACAGCAGGATCGACAACACGTAAGGGGGACCCGATCGATCCTCGGCTTACGCATTCTGCCTCTCCAACCGGTTGAGTGCCCGTACGTTCATTTCATGGGTTGGCTTAGGCATACGTAGTACATTCCATGTCTAAGCCCCAACCAGACCGAGGGTTATGGTAGCAGGACCGGCAGTGAGATCGACAGCACGTAGAGAGGGATCGGTTGATCCCCGACTCACGCATTATGCCTCTCCGATCGGCCTCTCTGGTCGGCTGTGCGCCCGCACGCTCATTTCGTGGGTTGAATTAGGCATACGGAGTTCATCCCCAGTCTAAGCATACGAAGTTCATTCCCAGTCTAAGATGGGATCAGACCGAGTGTTACGGTAGCAGGATCGACAACACGTAGGGGGGACCGGGTCGATCCCCAGCTTGCGCATTCTGCCTCTTCAGCCGGCTGAGTGCCCGTACGACCGTTTCGTGGGTTGGCTTAGGCATAGGGAGCTCATTCCATGTCTAAACCCCAGCCAAACTGAGGGTTGTGGCTACGGGACCGACAGCATGCAGAGGGGGATCGGGTCGATCCCTGGCTTGCGCATTATGCCTCTTTGGCCGGCTCAATGCCCACACGGTTGTTTCGTAGGAAGACTTATGCATACGGAGTTCATTCCCAATGTAAGATTGGATTAGATCGACGGTTGTAGTAGCAGGATCGATAGCACCCAGGGGGGATTGGGTTGATCCCCGGATTGCGCATTCTGCTTCTCCGACCTGCTGAGCGCCCGCACGTTCGTTTCGTGGGTTGGCTTAGGCATACGAAGTTCATTCCATGTCTAAGCATACGGAGCTCATTCCCAGTCTAAGATTTTGAGCCACGGTGCACATGCTGGGCTTCGGCATGTGTTGGTGCCGTATTTTTTTGCTCGGGGTGCCATCGTCGGAGCCTCGTCGGAGCATCATCGGAGAGGCTAACCGACGGCATTGGGGGTTCTGACGATTGGGGGGGCCGGGGGTGTGCGCACATGATGTGCGATGGGTGCTGGTACTTGGCCCTTCTATTGGCCCCCTATCCCTCATCAAACCTCAAGAACTCACACCCCCTTAAGGAGCAGTTGAGATCTTATAGGTTTGCTGCCAGTAGCCATGAAAGTGTCTGAAATAGGGACACTTTTTTCAAACGGTCACAAAATCTTCTCCACTTCGAGTTTTTAGCTGAATTTTTTTGTGCATTCCAAAAAAAATACAAGGATCATCTCTACCAAATTTGGGGACAAAACTCTTTCTAAAAAAATTTAAAAAAATCTTGAACCGTAAAAAGTTTCAAAAATTGTTAAAAATAGAAAACGGGTCGTCTTGCAACGAAACTTCACATGAAGGCTTAGGGGACCATTGTATGACTTTAAAAGCCATAAAAATGGCTTAGGCATAGGGAGCTCATTCCATGTCTAAGCCCCAGCCGGACCGAAGGTTGTGGTAGTAGGCCCAGCAGCATGCAGAGGGGGAACAGGTCGATCCTCAGCTTGCGGATTATGCCTCTTCGGTCGGTTCAACGCCCGCACGCTCGTTTCGGTGACTTATGCAAATGAAGTTCATTCTCAGTCTAAGATCACACCAGACCGAGGGTTGCGGCAGTAGGATCGACAGCATGCAGGGGGGTCGGGTCGATCCCCGACTACCTTTCTGATCGGTTGAGCGCCCGCACGCTCGTATCATGGGTTGGCTTAGGCATACGGAGTTCATTCCATGTCCAAGCATATGGAGCTCATTCCCAGTCTAAAATTTTGAGCCACGGTGCACATGCTAGGCTAGGGCATGTGATGGTGTCACATTTTTTTTGCCTGGGGCACCATAGTCGGAGCATTGTCGGAGAGCCTAACCGGTGGCATTGGGGGTTCCAACGATTGGGGGGCCGGGTGGTGTGCGCACATGATGTGCAATGGGTGCTGGTACCTGGCCCTTATATTGGCCCCCTATCCCTCATCAAACCTCGAGAACTCACACCCCTTTAAAGAGCGTTTGAGATTTTATAGGTTTGCTGCCAGTAGCCATTAAAGTGTCTGTAATGGGGACACTTTTTTCAAATGGTCACAAAATCTTCTCCACTTTGAGTTTTTAGCTGAATTTTTTTGTGCGTGCCAAAAAAAATACAAGGATCACCTCTACCAAATTTGGGGACAAACTCTTTCTAAAAAAATTTAAAAAAATTCTGAACCGTAAAACATTTCAAAAATCATGAAAAATAGAAAACAGGTCGTCTTGCCACGAAACTTCACATGAAGGCTTAGGGGACCATTGTATGAATTTACAAGCCATAAAAATGGCATTGGCATGAAGAAATATGAAGATGTCTTGAACCCACCTACCACCCGTTCGATGCCCGGCATGCGCATCTGCCTCTCTGGTCGGCTGAGCGCCCGCACGCTCGTTTCGTGGGTTGGCTTAGGCATACGGAGTACATTCCATGTCTAAGCCCCAGCCGGACTGAGGGTTGTGGCAGCAGGACTGACAGCGAGATCGGTAGCACGCAGAGGGGGACCGGGTTGATCCTCAGCTTACGCATTATGCCTCTTCGGTCGGCTGAGTTCCCGTATGCTCATTTCGTGGGTTGACTTAGGCATACGGAGTTCATCCCCAGTCTAAGCATACGGAGTTCATTCTCGGTCTAAGATCAGACCGGACCGAGGGTTACGGCAGCAGGATCGACAGCACGCAGGGGGGACTGGGCCGATCCCCAGCTTGCGCATTTTGCTTCTCCGACCGGCCTCTTCGGTTGGCTGAAAGCTCACACCTCGTTTCGTGGGTTGACTTAGGCATACGGAGTTCATCCCCAGTCTAAGCATACGGACTTCATTCTCGATCTAAGATCGGATCGGACCGAGGGTTGCGGTATTAGGATCGGCAGCATGCAGGGGGGACCGAGCAAATCCCTAGCTTATGCATTATGCCTCTCCTGTTGGCTTTTATGGTTGGCTGAATGCCCGCACGCTCGTTTCGTGGGTTGACTTAGGCATACGGAGTTCATCCCCAGTCTAAACATACAGAGTTCATTCCCCATCTAAGATCGAATCGGATCGAGGGTTGTGACAGTAGGATCGGTAGCACGTAGGGGGGATCGAGTCGATCCTCGGCTTACGCATTCTGCCTCTTCGGTCGACGAGCACCTGCATGCTCATTTCGTGGGTTAGCTTAGGCATACGGAGTACATTCCATGTCTAGGCCCCAGTCGGATCGAGGGTTGTGGTAGCAAGACCGGTAGCGGGATCAACAATAGGCAGAGGGGGATCGGGCTGATCCCCGGCTTGCGTATTATGCCTCTCCTGTCAGCCTCTCCGATCAGCTGAGCATCCGCATGCTCATTTCATGGGTTGACTTTGGCATACAGAGTTCATCCCCAGTCTAAGCATACGGAGTTAATTCCCAGTCTAAGATCGGACCGGATCGAGGGTTGCGACAGCAGGATCGACAGCATGCAGGGAGGACCGAACTGATCCCCGGCTTACGTATTCTACCTCACCGGCCGGCTGAGCGCCCGCACGTTCATTTTATGGGTTGGCTTAGGCATACGGAGTACATTCCACGTCTAAGCCCCAGCCGGACCGATGGTTATGGTAGCAGGACCGACAGTGGGATTGGCAGCACGTAGAGGGGGACCGGGTTGATCCCTGGCTTGTGCATTATGCCTCTCTGACTGGCCTCTCCTATAGGCTGAGCGCCCGCACGCTTGTTTCATGAGTTGACTTAGGCAGACGGAGTTCATCCCCAGTCTAAGCATACGGAGTTCATTCCCAGTCTAAGATTAAATCGGATCGAGGGTTACTACAGTAGGATTGACAGCATGTAGGGGGCGCCTGGTCGATCCCCGACTTGTGCATTCTACCTCTCCGACCGACTGAGTGCCCGCACGCCCATTTCGTGGGTTGGCTTGGGCATATGGAGTACATTCCACGTCTAAGTCACAGTCAGACCGAGGGTTGTGGTAGCAAAACCAGCAGCGGGATTGACAGCACGTAGAAGGGGATCGGGCTGATCCTCGACTTGCACGTTATGCCTCTCCGGCCTGCCTCTCCAGCCGGCTGAGCGCCCGTAAACTCATTTCACGGGTTGACTTAGGCATACGGAGTTCATCTCCAGTCTAAGCATACGGAGTTCATTCCCAGTCTAAGATCGGACAGGACTAAGGGTTACGGTAGCAAGATCGACAGCACGCATGGGGGACTGGGCCGATCCCTAGCTTGCGCATTCAGCCTCTCTGGTCGGCTGAGCGCATGGAGTACATTCCACGTCTAAACCCTAGCCGGACCGAGGGTTGTGGTAGCAGGACCGACAGCGGGATCGACAGCACGCAGAGGGGGACCAAGTTGATCCTCGACTTGCGCATTATGCCTCTCCGATCGGCCTCTCTAGTCGGCTAAGTGCCCGTACGCTCGTTTCATGGGTTCACTTAGGCATACGGAGTTCATGCCTAGTCTAAGCATACGGAGTTCATTCCCAGTCTAAGATCGGACCAGATCGAGGGTTATGGTAGCAGGATCGATAGCACGCAGGGGGGATCGGGTTGATCCCCGGCTCGTGCATTATGCCTCTTTGGTCGGCCTCTCCGACCGACTGAGTGCCCGCACGATCGTTCCGTGGGTTGACTTAGGCATACGGAGTTCATCCCCAGTCTAAGCATACGAAGTTCATTCCCAGTCTAAAGTCAGACCAGGCCGAGGGTTTCGGCGACAGGATTGGCAGCACGCAGGGGGGACCAAGCCGATCCCCAGCTTGCGCGTTCTGCTTCTCTGACCGGTTGAGCGTCCGCACGCCCGTTTCGTAGGTTGGCTGAGGCATAGGGAGCTCATTCCATGTCTAAGCCGCAGCCGGACTGAGGGTTGTGGCAATGGGATCGGCAACACGCAGAGGGGGATCGAGCCAATCCTCGGCTTGCGCGTTATGCCTCTTCGGTCGACTTAGCGCCCGTACGCTCGTTCCGTGGGTTGACTTATGCATACGGAGTTCTTTCCTAGTCTAAGATTGGATCGGACTGAGGGTTACGGTAGTAGGATTGATAGCACACAGGAGGGGATCGAGTTGATCCCCGGCTTGCGCATTCTACCTCTTCGGCCGGTTGAGCGCCGCACACTCATTTTGTTGGTTGGCTGAGGCATACGAAGTTCATTCCATGTCTAAGCATACGAAGCTCATTCCCAGGCTAAGATTTTGAGCCACGATGCACATACAGAGTTCATTCCCAGTCTAAGATCAGACCAGATCGAGGGTTGCGATAGCAGGATCGGCAGCCAAATTTTTTTCGCCCAGGGCACCATCGTCGGAGCAATGTCGGAGAGCCTAACCGACGGCATTGGGGATCCGATGATTGGGGGGGCCGAGGGTTGTGCGCACATGATGTGCGATGGCTGCTGGTACTTGGCCCTTATATTGGCCCCTATCCCTCATCAAACCTCGAGAAATCACACCCCCTTAAAGAGCATTTGAGATTTTATAGGTTTGCTGCCAGTAGCCATTAAAGTGTCTTCAATGGGGACACTTTTTTCAAACGGTCACAAAATCTTCTCCACTTCGAGTTTTTGGCTGAATTTTTTTATGCATGCCAACAAAAATACAAGGATCACCTCTACCAAATTTGGGGACAAAAATCTTTCTAAAAAAATTTAAAAAAATCTGAAACCGTAAAAAGTTTCAAAATTCATGAAAAATAGAAAACGGGTCGTCTTGCCACGAAACTTCACATGAAGGCTTGGGGGACCATTGTATGAATTTACAAGCCACAAAAATGGCATTGGCATGGCAGAAATATGAAGATGTGCTTGAACCCACCTCCCACCCGTTCGATCCCCGGCTTGTGCATCTTGCCTCTCTGGTCGACTGAGCTCTCGCACGCTCGTTTCGCGGGTTGACTTAGGCATACAGAGTTCATCCCCAGTCTAAGCATACGGAGTTCATTCCCAGTCTAAGATCGGATCAGATCGAGGGTTGCGGCAGCAGGATCGGCAGTCGCATTTTTTTCGCCCAGGGCACCATCGTCGGAGCATCGCTGGAGAGCCTAACCGACGGCATTAGGGGTTCCGATGATTGGGGGGGCCGAGGCTTGTGCGCAAATAATGTGCGATGGGTGCTGGTACTTGGCCCTTATATTGGCCCCCTATCCCTCATCAAACCTCGAGAACTCTAACCCCCTTAAAGAGCATTTGAGATTTTATAGGTTTGCTGCCAGTAGCAATTAAAGTGTCTGAAATTGGGACACTTTTTTCAAATGGTCACAAAATCTTCTCCACTTCAAGTTTTTAGCTGAATTTTTTTGTGCATGCCAAAAAAAATAAAAGGATCACCTCTACCAAATATGGGGACAAAACTCTTTCTAAAAAAATTTAAAAAAATCTCAAACTGTAAAAAGTTTCAAAAATCATGAAAAATAGAAAACGGGTCGTCTTGCCACGAAACTTCACATGAAGGCTTAGGGGACCATTGTATGAATTTACAAGCCATAAAAATGGCATTGGCATGGCAGAAATATGAAGATGTGCTTGAACCCACCTACCACCCGTTCGATCCCCGGCTTGCGCATCCTGCCTCTCTGGTCGGCTGAGTGCCCGCACGCTCGTTTCGTGGGTTGACTTAGGCATACGGAGTTCATCCCCAGTCTAAGATTAGATCGGATCGGAGGTGGTGGTAGCAAGATTGGCAGCACGCAGGGGGGATCGGGCCGATCCCCGACTTGTGCATTCTGCCTCTCCGGTCGGCTGAGCGCTCGCACGCTCATTTCATGGGTTGGCTTAGGCATACGAAGTACATTCTATGTCTAAGCCCTAGTCGGACCGAGGGTTGTGGCAGTAGGACCAGCAGCGAGATCGGCAGTACGCAGAGGAGGATCAGGCTGATCCCCGGCTTGCGCATTATGCCTCTCTGGTCGGCCTCTCCAGCCGGTTGAGCGCTCGTACGCTCATTTCGTGGGTTGACTTAGGCATACGAAGTTCATTCCCAGTCTATGCATACGGAGTTCATTCCCAGTCTAAGATCGGATCAGACCGAGGGTTGCGGCAGTGAGTTCGGTAGCACGCAGGGGGGATCGGGCCGATCCCCGGCTTACGCATTTTGCCTCTCCGACCGGCTGACCACCCGCACGCTTGTTTCATGGGTTGGCTTAGGCATAGGGAGCTCATTCTATGTCTAAGCCCCAGCCAGATCGAGGGTTGTGGCAGCGGCACCGGTAGCACATAGAGGGAGACCAGGCTGATCCCCGGCTTGCGCATTATGCCTCTCTGACCGGCTGAGCGCCCGCACGCTCGTTTCGTGGGTTGGCTTAGGCATACAGAGTTCATTCCATGTCTAAGCATACGGAGCTCAATCCCAATCTAAGATTTTCAGCCATGATTCACATGCTGGGCTCAGGCAGGTGTTGGTGTCACTTTTTTTTTTGCCCGGGGCACCATCGCCTGAGCATCGTCGGAGAGCCTAACCGACGGCATTGGGGGTTCCAGTGATTGGGGGGGCCGGGGGGTGTGCACACATGATGTGCGATGGGTGCTGGTACTTGGCCCTTATATTGGCCCCCTATCCCTCATCAAACCTCGAGAACCCACAGCCCCTTAAAGAGCATTTGAGATTTTATAGGTTTGCTGCTAGTAGCCATTAAAGTGTCTAAAATGGGGGTACTTTTTTCAAACGGTCACAAAATCTTCTCCACTTCGAGTTTTTAGCTGAATTTTTTTGTGCATGCCAAAAAAAATACAAGATCACCTCTACCAAATTTGGGGATAAAAATCTTTCTAAAAAAATTTAAAAAAATCCCGAACCACAAAAAGTTTTGAAAATCGTAAAAAATAGAAAACGAGTCGTCTTGCCACGAAACTTCACATGAAGGCTTAGGGACCATTGTATGAATTTACAAGCCATAAAAATGGCATTGGTACGGCAGAAATATGAAGATGTGCTTAAACCCACCTACCACCCGTTTGATCCCCAGCTTGCGCATCCTACCTCTCTGGTCGACGGAGCGCCCGCACGCTCGTTCATGTGTTGACTTAGGCATATGGAGTTCACCCCCAGTCTAAGCATATGGAGTTCATTCCCAGTCTAAGATGGGACCGAATCAAGGGTTGCGGGAGCAGGATCGACAGCATATAAGGGGGATCGGGTCTATCCCCAGCTTACGCATTTTGCCTCTCCGGTCGGCTGAGCACCCGCATGCTCGTTTCATGGGTTGGCTTAGGCATACGGAGTACATTCCACGTCTAAGCCCCAGCCGGATCGAGGGTTGTGGTAGCAGGACCGGCAGTGGGATCAACAGCATGCAGAAGGGGACCAGGCTGATCCCCGGCTTGCGCATTTTATAGGTTTGCTGTCGGTAGCCATTAAAGTGTCTGAAATGGGGACACTTTATTCAAACAGTCACAAAATCTTCTCCACCATGAGTTTTTAGCTGAATTATTTTGTACGTGCCAACAAAAATACAAGGATCACCTCTACCAAATTTGGGGACAAAACTCTTTCTAAAAAAATTTTAAAAAATCCCGAATCACAAAAAGTTTCCAAAATCATGAAAAATAAAAAACGGGTCATCTTGCCAGGAAACTTCACATGAAGGATGTGACCATTGTATGAATTTACAAGCCATAAAAATGGCATTGGCATGGCAGAAATATGAAGATGTGCTTGAACCCATCTACCACCCGTTCGATCCTCGGCTTGCGCATCCTGCGTCTCTGGTCGGCTGAGAGCCCACGCGCTCGTTTCGTGGGTTGACTTAGGCATACGAAGTTCATCCCCAGTCTAAGCATACACAGTTCATTCCTAGTCTAAGATTGGACAGGATAAAGGGTTACGGCAATAGGATCGACAGCACGTAGGGGGGATCGGGTCGATCCCTGGCTTGCGCATTAAGCCTCTCCAGCCGGTTGAGCGCCCGCACGCTCGTTTCGTGGGTTGGCTTTGGGATACGGAGTACATTCCATGTCTAAGCCCCAGCCAGACCAAGGGTTGTGGTAGCAGGACCGATAACGGGATTGGCAGCACACAGAGGGGGATTGGGCTGATCCTCGATTTATGCATTATGCCTCTCCGACCGGCCTCTTCGGCCGGTTGAACGCCCGTACGCTCGTTTCGTGGGTTGACTTAGGCATACGGAGTTCATCCCCAGTCTAAGCATACAGAGTTCATTCCCAGTCTGAGATCGAATTGGATCGAAGGTTGTGGCAGCAAGATCGACAGCACGCAAGAGGGACCGGGCCGATCCCCGGCTTGCGCATTCTGCCTCTCCGACCGGCTGAGTGCCCGCACGTCCGTTTCGTGGGTTGGCTTAGGAATAGAGGGCTCATTCCATGTCTATGCCCCAGTCGGACTGAGGGTTGTGGCAGTGAAATCGGTAGCACGCAGAGGGGGACCGGGCCAATCCTCGGCTTGCGCGTTATGCCTCTTCGGTCGGCTCAGCGCCCGTACGCTCGTTCATGGGTTGACTTATACATACAGAGTTCATTCCCAGTCTGAGATCAGATTGGACCGAGGTTTGTCACAGCAAGATCGATAGCATGCAGGGGGGACCGGGTAGATCCCTGGCTTGCGCATTCTGCCTCTCCGATCGGCTGAGCACCCGCATGCTCATTTCGTGGGTTGGCTTAAGCATACGGAGTTCATTCCATGTATAAGCATACGGAGCTCATTCCCAATCTAAGATTTTGAGCCACGGTGCACATGTTGGGCTCGAGCATGTTCTGGTACCGCATTTTTTTTGCCTGGGGCACCATTGCCGGAGCATCGCTGGAGAGCCTAACCGACGGCATTAGGGGTTCCGGCAATTGGGGGGCCCGGGGGGTGTACACACATGATGTGAGATAGATGCTGGTACTTGGCCCTTATATTGGCCCCCTATCCCTCATCAAACCTTGAGAACTCACACCCCCTTAAAGAGCATTTGAGATTTTATAGTTTTGTTGCCAGTAGCCAATAAAGTGTCTGAAATGGGGACACTTTTTTCAAACGACCACAAAATCTTCTCCACTTCGAGTTTTTAGCTGAATTTTTTTTGCATGCCAAGAAAAATAGAAGGATCACCTCTACCAAATTTGGGGAGAAATCTCTTTCTAAAAAAATTTAAAAAAATCCCGAACCACAAAAAGATACAAACATCGTGAAAAATAGAAAATGGGTCGTCTTGTCACGAAACTTCACATGAAGGCTTAGGGGACCATTATATGAATTTACAAGCCATAAAAAAGGCATTGGCATGGCAGAAATATGAAGACGTGCTTGTACCCACCTACCACCCGTTCGATCCCCGGCTTGTGCATCCTACCTCTCTAGTCGACTGATCGCCCGCACGCTCGTGTCGTGGGTTGACTTAGGCATACGGAGTTCATCCCTAGTCTAAGCATACCAAGATCGACAGCGCGCAGAGGGGGATCGAGCTGATCCTCGGCTTGTGCATTCTGCCTCTCCAGCCAGCCTCTCCGACCAGCTGAGCGCTCGCACGCTCATTTCACGGGTTGACTTAGGCATACGGAGTTCATCCCCAGTCTAAGCATACGGAGTTCATTCCCCGTCTATGATCAGACCGGACCGAGGGTTAGGCTACAGGATCGGTAGCACACAGGGGGAACCGGGACGATGCCTGGCTTGCGCATTCTACCTCTCCAGCCGACTGAGCGCCCGCACGCCCGTTTCATGTGTTGGCTTAGGCATAGGGAGCTCATTCCATGTCTAAGCCCCAGCCGGATCGAGGGTTGTAGTAGCGGGACCGGTAGTACACAGAGGGGGACCGGGTCGATCCCCAGCTTGCGCATTATGCCTCTTCGATCGACACAGTGCCCACACGCTCATTTCATGGGTTGACTTATGCATACGGAGTTCATTTTGAATCTAAGATCAGACCAGACCGAGGGTTGCAGCAGCATGATCGACAGCACGTAGGGGGGACTGGGTCGATCCCCGGCTTGCGCATTCTGCCTCTCCGACCGGCATAGCGCCCACACGCTCATTTAATGGTTTGGCTTAGGCATACGGCATTCATTCCATGTCTAAGCATATGGAGCTCATTCCCAGTCTAAGATTTTGAGCCACGGTGCACTTGCTGGGCTCAAGCCGAGGCACCATCACCGGAGCATCGTCGGAGAGCCTAACCGGCGGCATTGGGGGTTCTGGCAATTGGGGGGGCCAGGGGGTGTGCACACATGATGTGCGATGGGTGCTGGTACTTGGCCCTTATATTTGCCCCCTATCCCTCATCAAACCTCTAGAACTCACACCCCCTTAAAGAGCATTTGAGATTTTATAGGTTTGCTGCCAGTAGCCATTAAAGTGTCTGAAATGGGGACACTTTTTCCAAACGGTCACAAAATCTTCTCCACTTCGAGTTTTTAGCTGAGTTTTTTTGTGCAAGCCAACAAAAATACAAGGATCACCTCTACCAATTTTGGGGACAAAACTCTTTCTAAAAAAGTTTAAAAAAATCTCTAACCGCAAAAAGTTTCGAAAATCATGAAAAATAGAAAATGGGTCGTCTTACCACGAAACTTCACATGAAGGCTTAGGGGACCATTTTATGAATTTACAAGCCATAAAAATGGCATTGGCATGGCAGAAATATGAAGATGTGCATGAACCCACCTACCACCCGTTCGATCCCCGGCTTGCATATCCTACCTCTTTGGTCAGCTGAGCACCCGCACGCTCGTTTCGTGGGTTGACTTAGGCATACGGAGTTCATCCCCAATTTAAGCATATGAAGTTCATTCCTAGTCTAAGATCGGACCAGATCGAGGGTTGCGATAGCAGGATCGACAGCACGCAGGGGGATCGGGCCAGTCAGACCAAGGGGTGTGGTAGCAGGACCGACAGCGGGATAGGCGGGACCGACAGTGGGAGAGTCTAGCCGGTGGCATTGGGGGTTCCGGCAATTGGGGGGGCCGAGGGGTGTGCACACATGATGTGCTATGGGTGCTGTTACTTGGCCCTTATATTGGCCCCCTATCCGTCATCAAACCTCTAGAACTCACACCCCCTTAAAGAGCATTTGAGATTTTATAGGTTTGCTGCCAGTAGCCATTAAAGTGTCTGAAATGGGGACACTTTTTTCAAACGGTCACAAAATCTTCTCCACTTCGAGTTTTTAGCTGAATTGTTTTGTGCATGCCAACAAAAATAGAAGGATCACCTGTACCAAATTTTGAGACATAACTCTTTCTAAAAGAATTTAAAAAAATCTCGAACCGTAAAAAGTTTTGAAAATCATGAAAAATAGAAAACGGGTCGTCTTGCCACGAAACTTCACATGAAGGCTTAGGGGACCATTGTATGAATTTACAACCCATAAAAATGGCATTGGCATGGTATAAATAAGAAGATGTGCTTAACCCACCTACCACCCGTTCGATCCCCGGCTTGCGTATCCTGCCTCTCTGGTCAGCTGAATGCCCGCACGCTCGTTTCGTGGGTTGACTTAGGCATACGGAGTTCATCGCTAGTCTAAGCATACGGAGTTCATTCCCAGTCTAAGATCGAACCGGATCAAGGGTTATGGTAGCAGGATCGACAGCACGCAGAGGGGACCGGGTCGATCCCCGGCTTGTGCATTCTGTCTCTCCGACCGGCTGAGCGCCCGTACACTCATTTCGTGGGTTGGCTTAGGCATACGGAGTACATTCCATGTCTAAGCCCCAACTGAATTGAGGGTTGTGGCAGCAGGATCGGTAGCAGGATCGACAGCACGCGAAGAGGGATCGGGCTGATCCCCAGCTTGCGTGTCATGCCTCTCCGATCGGTTGAGCGCCCGCACGCTCATTTCATGGGTTGACTTAGGCATACGGAGTTCATCCCCAGTCTAAGCATGCGGTGTTCATTCCCAGTCTAAGATCAGACCGGAACGAGGGTTGCGACAGCAGGATTGGTAGCACGCAGTGGGGACCGAGTCGATCCCTGGCTTGCGCATTCTAGCTCATCGGCCAGCTGAGCGCCCGTACGCCCATTTCGTGGGTTGGCTTAGGCGTAGGGAGCTCATTCCATGTCTAAGCCCCAACCGGATCGAGGGTTATGGTAGTAGGACTGGCAGCACGTAGAGGGGTATTGGGCCTATCCCCGGTGTCATGAGCCACCCTTGTATAGGGCCATGATCGGGACTTAGGTTGCCATGAGCCACCCACGTATAGGGCCATGGCCGGGTAGATCCCTTGTGCTTGGAAAAGTGCCCCATTTCAAACATTGTAACGGTTACTGGTAGCATAGCTCTAAAAGATCTAAGGCTCTTTAGGGGGGGTGAGCCGACAGCGTAGTGCTGGGCTGTCTCACCGGGTGCTATGCGAGCTTAGGACACCCACCAAGGACTGCCCCCCTGGCCCTGGCGATGGTGGGACGTCCCGATGTATGTTCTCATTTATAATAAAATTCACCCCGATTGAATGCCCGATTGTTGCCTCGATGCGTTTCTTTCTTTCTCGATGTGAATGTGCCTTGTTGTGTGTGTATGCTTGAGATTGACCTCGATATATTATGCCTTATTGTGAATGCTTGAGACTAACCTTGGTTTATGGTTATTTGTTCAGATATCGATCTATTGAAGGCTGACTTGGGTGGAAGCATCCATTCAAGTGCCGCACGGGCTAGTGCTTATTGAGAGAAAGCTTAGTCCGTGACACGTGGTATCAGAGCACGGTTGAAAAGTGCTAGAGAAAATGAATGAGATGGCCACAAGTGGTGGACCGGATCATCAACAGAGAATTGAGGAACTTGAGGCCGCGGTGGCCGCAATGAAAACTCATGTGGTGACGAAAGATCGAGTGAGGGAGATCGAGACAACCCAGCGGGACTTGTCCGATACTCTCCACAATGTGAGCAAAGAGGCTAGAGATGCCTTGAACATTCTCCAAAAGGAGTTTGAGGAGCTCAGAGCACAGGTGAGCATCCTACAAATGGCTGTGGCCAGATCGGGTTCGAGCTCGATGGACAGGGGACAAAGTCCCAAGGTGCCAGAGCCTCGATGCTATGAGGGGGCAAGGGATGCTAGGGAACTTGAGAATTTCTTGTTCGACATGGAACAATACTTCCGAGCTGTACACACAAGTTCAGAGGAAGACAAGGTGACAATGGCATCGATGTACCTCGCAGGGGATGCCAAGCT
Organism: Durio zibethinus; assembly: GCF_047325235.1. Lineage (NCBI taxonomy): Eukaryota > Viridiplantae > Streptophyta > Magnoliopsida > Malvales > Malvaceae > Durio > Durio zibethinus. The sequence goes on from NC_143165.1 coordinate 27,033,844, forward strand.
GTGGTGGCACTCCAAGTTTGTCGATAAAGAGTGCCTGATTAAGACTTGGACGGATCTGAAGTGAGAATTGAAAAACCAGTTTTTTTCGGAGAATGCGGAGTACATGGCTCAAAGGAGACTTCGAGAGTTGGTGCAAACTGGAACGGTGCGAGAGTTCGTAAGGAACTTTTCTACCCTGATGCTGGATATTCGGGACATGTTTGAAAAGGACAAGATGTTCTATTTTCTTGAGGGCCTCAAGCCTTAGGCGAGGACAGAACTACAAAGGCAAAAAGTGCAAGATGTGGCCACGGCCATGGCTACAGCTGAACGCCTTCATGATTACAATGATGGCTCCTCAAAATGAAAAAATCCTCCATCAACTGACAGCAGCTTTAACTTTGGGAGTGGGGGAAAGGTGAGTAGGTTGGACCGACCCTTCAGTGGGGGATTAGACAGGAGGTCCTTTGGGTGAGATAGCACCCAGCCCAAGACAAGCAACGCGGGGATTTTCAAGCCTAGGCAACCGTTAGCTTGCTTTCTTTGCAAGGGGCCGCATCAAGTGGCTGAATGCCTGCACCGGGGAACCCTTAATGCTTTAAGGACCTCATCTCAAGAGTCCGTAAAAGTGCGAGAGAGCGTTGAAGAAGCTGAAGAGGAGCTAGCCAGGATGGGTTCAATAAGGTTCCTCAGTGCCCTCCACACCCAATTGAACACTATAAAGAAAGAGCAAAGTAGGGGCTTGATGTATGTGAATCTAATGATCAATGAGAAGGCCACCAAGGCCATGGTGGATACAGGTGCAACCGATACTTTCATCACACCAGAAGAAGTAAAAAAGTGTGGCCTCCAGGTTAACAAAGACTGTGGACGAATGAAGGCGGTCAATTCGCCAGCCTTTGCGATCAGTGGAAGCTCCAAAGGTGTGACAACTAAATTGGGGCCATGGGAAGGGAAGGTAGACTTCACAGTCTCCTCTATGGATGACTTTGATGTCATTCTCGGATTATACTTCATGACACTGGCTCAGGTGATCCCATCCCCACTACTAGCTGCTTGTTGTTTTTAGGGGAACACCCATGTGTGGTGCCAACCAATATCTTGCCAAAGAGTGGGAAGAAAATGATTTCGGCTTTGCAATTCAAGAAAAGGGTAAAAAGAGGGGAACCCTCTTTTGTGGCCATGTCGATCTACAAAGAAGGGTCGAAAGTAGAACCAATACCCGATGGCGTGAAGAGAGTGTTGGAAGAATTCGAAGAGGTGATGCCAAAGATGTTGCCCAAGGTTTTACCCCCTCAACGAGTAGTGGACCACGAAATTGAGCTCCTTCCAGGAGCAAAACCCCCAACTAGAGCTCCTTATCACATGGCCCCATCGGAGTTGGCCGAGCTGAGAAAACAGTTAGATGAGCTTCTACAAGCCGGGTTTATCCGACCATCAAAAGCTCTTTTCGGAGCGCCAGTGCTATTCTAGAAGAAGCATGATGGGAGTTTGCATTTATGTGTTGACTACAGGGCCCTGAACAAAGTCACCGTAAGAAACAAATATCCTATCCCGCTTATAGTGGACTTGTTTGATCAATTGAGCCGGGCCAAGTACTTTTCCAAACTGGTCCTGAGATCGAGATACCATCAGGTCAGAATCGTTGAGGGAGATGAGCCAAAGACCACTTGTGTAACACGGTATGGTGCATTTGAATTTCTTGTTATGCCCTTTGGATTGACCAATGCTCCTGCCACATTTTGTACATTGATGAATCAGGTGTTCCATGACTACCTTGACAATTTTGTAGTCATTTATTTAGACGATATAGTGGTGTACAACTCCACCTTGGAAGAACATCAAGAACACCTACGTCGGGTATTTAAAAGGCTTGAGAACCACCGGTTATATGTAAAAAAGGAGAAATGTACGTTTGCTCAGACCCAAATTCACTTCTTCGGTCACATTGTCGAACGTGGCCACATTCGAATGGACATGGAAAAGGTTAGGGCCATCAAGGAGTGGACAACACCAAAGAATGTTAGTGAACTTTGCTCATTTTTGGGACTAGCCAACTATTATAGAAGGTTTATGGAAGGGTACTCTCACAAGACCACGGCCCTCACGGAGTTATTGAAGAAGGAGCATAAATGGTGTTGGACCAATGAGTGCCAAGAGGCCTTTGAGAGTTTGAAAGATGCTATTATGAAGGATCCCATCTTAGCTCTCCCCGATATTGAAAAGCCTTTTGAAGTTCAGACGGATGCATCTGATTTTGCTATTGGAGGTGTGCTTTTACAACAACATCACCCGATAGCATTTGAAAGTAGGAAGCTAAGCGAAGCAGAGAGGAAATATATAGCCCAGGAAAAAGAGCTCCTGGCGGTGGTTCATTGCTTGATGGCTTGGCGACATTACTTGTTGGGTTCACACTTTGTCGTGAAGACAGACAATGCAGCCGTTAGCCATTTTCTCACCCAACCAAGGCTTACGGCAAAACAAGCTAGGTGGCAGGAATTTTTAGCAGAGTTCGACTTTCATTTTGAGCATACCACTGGAAAGACCAATCAAGTGGCAGATGCATTGAGCAGGCAACCAGAGTTGGCGGCCCTCAGAAGAATGGCCCCAGTGGCAACTAGCAGAGCCACTACGGACATTCATAAGTTGATTGGAGATCATCTAGGGAAGGACTCGCAAGCCTGTGCCATCTTGAAGCTAGTGGAAGAAGGGAAGTCCAAATACTTCTGGCAAGAAAATGGGGTCTTGTGGACCAAGGGGCGTTGAGTGTTTGTGCCGAGAGCAGGAAGGCTGAGACAGATGTTGATGAGGGAATGCCATAACACCCCATGGGTGGGACACCCAGGCTGGCAACGCACTTTAGCATTACTGAAACAGGGATACTATTGGCTTCACATGCGACAAGATGTGATGGACTACATGAAGACTTGCCTCATCTACCAACAAGATAAAGTCAAAAAGAGGAAACCTATGGGCATGCTGGAACCATTATCGGTACCCACCAAACCATGGGAAAGCATCTCCCTCGATTTCATTTCGAGCCTACCCAAGGTTGGTGATCTTGGAACTATCTTGGTGGTAATTGACCGGTTCTCCAAGTATGCCACATTTATCCTCGCTCACAAGTATTGTACAGCAGAAGATACAGCTCGACTATTGTTCAAACATGTGGTCAAATATTGGGGCCTCCCTCAAAACATTGTCAGTGATAGAGATCCGACATTCACGGGGTCCTTTTGGAGGGAACTTTCCAAGATTTTGGGGTCCCAACTCAACATCTCTTTGAGCTACCATCCTTAGACCGATGGCCAAATGGAATGTTTCAATGGATTGTTGGAGGAATATTTGAGGCACTTTGTCCAAGCCAACCAAAAGGACTGGCCTTCATTGTTGGACGTTGCTCAACTCTGCTTTAATTCCAACAAAAGCTCTTCCACTAACAAGAGCCCTTTTGAAGTGGTCACCAGACAACTACCAAGGCTATCCCACACTTCCTTGGAACAATATAGAGGAAAGAATCCGAGAGCTTTCAACTTCAGCAAGGAGTGGAAACAAAACACAGAGATTGCACAAGCTTACCTGGAGAAGGCATCAAAGCGGATGAAAAAATGGGTAGACAAGAACCGCAGAGCTCAGCAATTCCAAGTTGGTGATTTGGTTCTGGTCTGATTAGTTCCAGAATAAACCAGGTTCTTAAGAAAAAGAGATCATAGACTGGTGCACAAATATGAAAGTCCAGTAAGGGTCATTTCCAAGGTGGGGAATGCTTCTTACAAAATCGACCCTCCGAAGTGGATGAAGGTGCACCCAGTATTTCATGTAAGCAACCTGAAGCCTTTCCATGCAGATCCTACAGATATTAGCCGAAGGGAGCCAACCAGAGCCGCCATCACCATGAAGCCACCCTCAGAGCGTCGAGTCGAAGAGATATTAGCCGACAGGGAAACCAAGATATCTCGAAGACTAGTTCGGGAATACTTAATAAAGTGGGAGGGCTTAGGACTAGAAGAAACCAGTTGGGAGAGAGAACACGACCTCCAGAGATTTCAAAAGAAGATTGAAGAATTTCAGGCCAGCAAGTCGACCAGGACGTTGATAGAATAGGTGGGGGAGGATGTCATGAGCCACCCTTGTATAGGGCCATGACCGGGACTTAGGTTGCCATGAGCCACCCATGTATAGGGCCATGGCCGAGTAGATCCCTTGTGCTAGGAAAAGTGTCCCCATTTCAAACATTGTAACGGTTACTGGTAGCATAGCTCTAAAAGCTCTAAGCCTCTTTAGGAGGGTGAGCCGACAGCGTAGTGTTGGGCTGTCTCACTGGGTGCTATGCGAGCTTAAGCCACCTACCAAGGGCTGCCCCCTGGCCCTGGTGATGGTGGGAGGTCTCAATGTATGATTCCTGTTTATAATAAAATTCATCTCGATTGAATGCCCGATTGTTGCCTCGATGCGTTTCTTTCTTTCTCGATGTGAATGTGCCTTGTTGTATGTGTATGCTTGAGATTGACCTTGATATATTGTGCCTTATTGTGAATGCTTGAGACTAACCATGGTTTATGGTTATTTGTTCAGATATCGATCTATTGAAGGCTGACTTGGGTGGAAGCATCCATTCAAGTGCCACACGAGCTAGTGCTTGTTGAGAGAAAGCTTAGTCCGTGACACCCGGCTTGCGCATTATGCCTCTTCGGCCGGCTCAGCGCCCGAACGCTCGTTTCGTGGGTTGACTTATGCATATGGAGTTCATTTCCAGTCTAAGATCGAATCAGACAGAAGGTTACGACAACAGGATCGATAGCACGCAGGAGGGATCGGGTCGATCCCCGGCTTGCGCATTCTACCTCTTCGATCGGCTGAGCACCCGTACACTCGTTTCATGGGTTGGCTTACGCATACGAAGTTCATTCCATGTCTAAGCATACGGAGCTCATTCCTAATCTAAGATTTTGAGCCACGGTGCACATGCTGGGCTCGAGCATGTGCTGGTGCCACATTTTTTTCGCTCGAGGCACCATCACCGGAGCATCATCGGAGCATCGTCGGAGCATCGTCGGAGCATCGCCAGAGAGCCTAACCGACGGCATTGGGGGTTCCGACGATTGGGGGGCCGGGGGGTGTGCGCACATGATGTGCGATGGCTGCTGGTACTTGGCCCTTATATTGGCCCCCTATCCCTCATCAAACCTCAAGAACACACACCCCCTTAAAGAGCATTTGAGATTTTATAGGTTTGCTGCCAGTAGCCATTAAAGTGTCTGAAATGGGGACACTTTTTTCAAACGGTCACAAAATCTTCTCCACTCCAAGTTTCTAGCTGAATTTTTTTGTGCAAGCCAACAAAAATACAAGGATCACCTCTAACAAATTTTGGGGACAAAACTCTTTCTAAAAAAATTTAAAAAAATCCCAAACCATAAAAAGTTTCAAAAATCATGAAAAATAGAAAACGGGTCGTCTTGCCACGAAACTTCACATGAAGGCTTAGGGGACCATTGTATGAATTTACAAGCCATAAAAATGGCATTGGCATGGCAGAAATATGAAGATGTGCTTGAACCCACCTACCACCCGTTCGATCCCCGGCTTGCGCATCCTGCCTCTTGGTCGGCTGAATGCCCGTACGCTCGTTTCGTGGGTTGACTTAGGCATACGGAGTTCATCCCCAGTCTAAGCATACAGAGTTTATTCCCAGTCTAAGATCGGATCAGATCGAAGGTTGCGGTAGTAGGATTGACAGCACGCAGGGGGGACCGAGCCGATCCCCGGCTTATGCATTTTACCTCTCCGGCCGACTGAGCACCCGCACGATCGTTTCGTGGGTTGGCTTAGGTATACAGAGTACATTCCACATTTAAGCCCCAGTCAGACCAAGGGTTATGGCAGGACCGGCAGCGGCATCGGTAGCACGTAGAGGGGGATCGGGCTAATCCCCGGCTTGTGCATTACGCCTTTTCGGTCGGCCTCTCCAGCCGACTGAGCGCCCGCACGCTCGTTTCATGGGTTGACTTAGGCATATGGAGTTCATCCCCAGTCTAAGCTTACAAGGTTCATTCCCAATCTAAGATCAGACCGGACCGAGGTTTGCGGCCGTAGGATCGATAGCACATATGGGGGATCGAGCCGATCCCAAGCTTGTGCATTCTACTTCTCCGGCCGGTTAAGCACCCGCACGCCCGTTTCATGGGTTGGCTTAGGCATAAGGAGCTCATTCCATGTCTAAGCCCCAGTCGGGCCGAGGGTTCTGGCAGCGGGACTGGCAGCATGCAGAGGGGGATTGGGTCGATCCGCAGCTTATGCATTATGCCTCTTCGGTCGGCTCAGCGCCCGTACGCTCGTTTCATGGGTTGACTTATGCATACGGAGTTCTTTCCCAGTCTAAGATCGAACCAGACCAAGGGTTGCGGCAGCAGGATCGACAGCATGAAGGGGGGGACCTGGTCGATCCCTGGCTTGCACATTCTGCCTCTCTGGCCGGCTGAATGCCCGCACGCTCGTTTCGTGGGTTGGCTTAGGCATACGGAGTTCATTCCATGTCTAAGCATACGAAACTCATTCCCAATCTAAGATTTTGAGTCACGGTGCATATGCTGGGCTCAGGCATGTACTGGTGGCCCATTTTTTTGCCCGAGTGACCATCACCGGAGCATCGTCGGAGAGCCTAACCGACGGTATTGGGGGTTCCGGCGATTGGGGGGCTGGGGGGTGTGCGCACATGATGTGCGATGGGTGCTGGTACTTGGCCCTTATATTGGCCTCCTATCCCTCATCAAACCTCGCGAACATGCACCCCCTTAAAGAGCATTTGAGATTTTATAGGTTTGCTGCCAATAGCCATTAAAGTGTCTGAAATGGGGACACTTTTTTCAAACGGTCACAAAATCTTCTCCACTTCGAGTTTTTAGCTGAATTTCTTTTGTGCATGCCGACAAAAATACAAGGACCGCCTCTACCAAATTTGGGGACAAAACTCTTTCTAAAAAAATTTTAAAAAATCCCGAACCACAAAAACTTTCGAAAATCGTAAAAAATAGAAAACAAGTCGTCTTGCCACGAAACTTCAAATGAAGGCTTAGGGGACCATTGTATGAATTTACAAGCCATAAAAATGGCATTGGCACGGCAGAAATATGAAGATGTGCTTGAACCCACCTACCACATGTTTGATCCTCGGCCTGCGCATCGTACCTCTCTGCTCGACTGAGCGCTTGCACGCTCGTTTCGTGGGTTGACTTAGGCATACAGAGTTCATCCCCAGTCTAAGCATACGGAGTTCATTCCCATTCTAAGATCGAATCGGATCAGGGTTACGACAGCAGGATCGACAGCACGTAGGGGGGATCAGGCCGGTCCCTGGCTTGCGTATTCTGCCTCTTCGACTGGCTGACCGCCCATACGCTCGTTTCATGGGTTGGCTTAGGCATACGGAGTACATTCCACATCTAAGCCCCAGTTGGATCGAGGGTTGTGGCAGCAGGCCAGCAGCGGGATCGACAGCACGTAGAGGGGGACTGGGCTCATCCTCGGCTTGTGCATTATGCCTCTCTGACTGACCTCTCCGGCCGACTGAGCGCCTGCACGCTCGTTTCGTGGGTTGACTTAGGCATACGGAGTTCATCCCCAGTCTAAGCATATGGAGTACATTCCCAGTCTAAGATCGGATCGGACCGAAGGTTGCCACAGCAGGATCGGTAGAACGCAGGGGGGACCGGGTCGATCTTCGACTTGCACATTCTGCCTCTCCGGCCGGCTGAGCGCCTGCACGCTCGTTTCGTAGGTTGGCTTAGGCATAGGGAGTTCGTTCCATGTCTAAGCCCCAGTCGGATCGAGGTTTGTGGTAGCAGGATCGGTAGCATGCAGAAGGGGACTAGGCCAATCCTCGGCTTGCACATTATGCCTCTTCGGCCGGTTCAGCACCCGCACGCTCATTTTGTGGGTTGACTTATGCATACAGAGTTCATTCCCCGTCTAAGATCAGACTGGACCGAAGGTTGTGGCAGTAGGATCGACAGTACGCAGGGGGGGACCGAGTCAATCCTCGGCTTGCGCATTCTGCCTCTCCAGCCAGCTGAATGCCCGCACGCTCGTTTCATGGGTTGGCTTAGGCATACAGAGTTCATTCCATGTCTAAGCATACGGAGCTCATTCCCAATCTAAGATTTTGAGCCACAGTGCACATGCTGGGCTCGGGCATGTGCTGGTGCCGCATTTTTTTCACCCAGGGCACCATCGTCGGAGCTTCGCCAGAGCATCGCCAGATAGCGTAACCGGCAGCATTAGGGGTTCCGACGATTGGGGGGGCCGGGGGGAGTGCGCACATGATGTGCGATGGGTGATGATACTTAGCCCTTATATTGGCCCCCTATCCTTCATCAAACCTCGAGAACTCACACCCCCTTAAAGAGCATTTGAGATTTTATAGGTTTGCTGCCAATAGCCGTTAAGGTATCTAAAATGGGGACACTTTTTCAAACGATCACAAAATCTTCTCCACTTCAAATTTTTAGATGAATTTTTTTGTGCATGCCACAAAAATACAAGGATCACCTCTACCAAATTTGGGGACAAAACTCTTTCTAAAAAAATTTAAAAAATCTTGAACCGTAAAAATTTTCAAAAATCGTGAAAAAAAAAAAACCAGTCGTTTTTCCATGAAACTTCACATGAAGGCTTAGGGGACCATTGTATGAATTTACAAGCCATAAAAATGGCATTCTGTGAGCTGATCCTCGGTTTCCGATAGCAAGATCGACAGCACGTAGGGGGGATCGGGCCGATCCCCTGTTTGTGCATTCTGCCTCTCTGGTTGGCTGAGCAACCGCATGCTTGTTTCGTGGGTTGGCTTAGGCATACAGAGTACATTCTATGTCTAAGCCCCAGCTGAATTGAGGGTTGTGGTAGCAAGATCGACAGTGGGATCGACAGTATGTATAGGGGGACCGGGCTGATCCCCAGCTTGTGCATTATGCCTCTCCGACCGGCTGAGCGCCCGCACACTCGTTTCATGGGTTGGCTTAGGGATAGGGAGCTCTTTTCATGTCTAAGCCCCAGCCGGACCGAGGGTTGTGGCAGCGAGATCGGCAGCATGCACAGGGGGACCGGGCTGATCCCCGAGTTGCACATTATGCCTCTTCGACTGGCTCAGCGCGTGCACACGCTTGTTTCGTGGGTTAATTTATGCATACGGAGTTCATTCCCAGTCTAAGATCAGACTGGATCAAGGGTTGCAGTAGCAGGCTTGACAGCATGTAGGGGGGACTGGGTCGATCCTCGGCTTACGCATTCTGCCTCTTCAGTCGACTGAGCGCTCGCACGCTCATTCCGCGGGTTAGCTTACGCATACGGAGTTCATTCCATGTCTAAGCATAAGGAGCTCATTGCCAATCTAAGAGTTTGAGCCACGATGCACGTGCTAGGCTCGGGCATGTGCTGGTGCCACATTTTTTTCACTCGGGGCACCATCGTCGGAGCATCATCGGAGAGCCTAATCGACGGCATTGGGGGTTCCGGTGATTGAGGGGTGGGGGGGTGTGCGCACATGATGTACGAAGGGTGCTGGTAGTTAGCCCTTATATTGGCCCCCTATCCTAATCAAACCTCGAGAACTCACACCCTTTTAAAGAGTATTTGAGATTTTATAGGTTTGCTATCAGTAGCCAATAAAGTGTTTGAAATGGGGACACTTTTTTCAAACGGTAACAAAATCTTCTCCACTTCGAGTTTTTAGCTGAATTTTTTTGTGCATGCCAACAAAAATAAAAGGATCACCTCTACCAAATTTGAGGACAAAAATCTTTCTAAAAAAATTTTAAAAAATCCCGAACCGTAAAAAGTTTTGAAAATCGTGAAAAATAGAAAACGGGTCGTCTTGCCACAAAACTTCACATGAAGGCTTAGGGGACCATTGTATGAATTTACAAGCCATAAAAATGGCATTGGCACGGTAGAAATATAGAGATGTGCTTGAACCCACCTACCACCCGTTCGATCCCCGACTTACGCATCCTGCCTCTCTGGTCGGTTGAGCGCTCGCACGCTCGTTTCGTGGGTTGATTTAGGCATACGGAGTTCATCCCTAGTCTAAGAATATGGAGTTCATTCCCAGTCTAAGATCGGACCAGATGGAGGGTTATGACAGCAGGATAGACAGCACGGAGGGGGGATTGAGCCGATCACCGGTTTGCGCATTCTGCCTCTCCGGTCGGCTGAGCGCCCGGATGCTCATTTCATGGGTTGGCTTAGGCATATGGAGTACATTCCATGTCTAAGCCCCAGCCGGATCGAGGGTTATGGCAACAGGACCAGCAGTGGGATCGACAGCACGCAGAAGGGGATCGGGCTGATCCCTGGCTTATGCATTACACCTCTCCAATCGGCCTCTCTGGCCGGCTGAGCACCCGCACGTTTGTTTCATGGGTTGACTTAGGCATAGAGAGTTCATCCCCAGTCTAAGCGTACGGAGTTCATTCCCAGTCTAAGATCAGATCGGATCAGGGTTACGATAGACGGATTGACAGCACGTAAGGGGGACGGGCCAATCCCCGACTTACGTATTCTGTCTCTCCAGTCGGTTGAGCGCCCGCACGCCCGTTTCATGGGTTGGCTTAGGCATAGGGAGCTCATTCCACGTCTAAGCCGCAGCCAAACCGAGGGTTGTGGTAGCAGGATCGGTAGCATGCAGAGGGGGACTGGGTTGATCCTCGACTTGCACATTATGCCTCTCTGGCCGGCTGAGCGCCCGTACGCTCATTTCATGGGTTGACTTAGGCATACGGAGTTCATCCCCAATCTAAGCATATGGAGTTCATTCCCATTCTAAGATTAAACCAGATCGAGGGTTGCGGCAGCAAGATTGATAGCACACAGGAGGGATCGGGCTGATCCCCGGCTTGCGCATTCTGCCTCTTCGATCGGCTGAGCCCCCGCACGCTTGTTTCATGGGTTGGCTTAGGCATACGGAGTACATTCCACGTCTAAGCCCTAGCTGGACCGAGGGTTTTGGCAGCAGGACTGACAGCGGGATTGGCAGCACGCTGAAGGGGATTGAGCTGATCCTTGGCTTACGCATTATGCCTCTTCGGCCGGCTGAGAGCCCACACACTCGTTTCGTGGGTTGACTTAGGCATACGGAGTTCATCCCCAGTCTAAGCATACGGAGTTCATCCCAGTCTAAGCATACGGAGTTCATTCCCAGTCTAAGATCAGACCGGACCTAGGGTTGCGGTAGCTGGATTGACAGCACGCAAGGGGGATCGGGCCGATCCCCCACTTGCGCATTCTGCCTCTCCAGTCGGCTGATAGCCCGCACGCCCGTTTCATGGGTTGGCTTAGGCATGGGGAGGTCATTCCATATCTAAGCCCCAGCCGGACTGAGAGTTGTGGCAACGGGACCGAAAGCACGCAGAGGGGGTCTAGGCCGATCCCCGACTTGTGCATTATGCCTCTTCGGCTGGCTCAGGGCCCGCACGCTCGTTTCGTGGGTTGACTTATGCATACTGAGTTAATTCTGCCTCTTCGGTTGGCTGAGCGCCTGCACGCTCGTTTCGTGGGTTGGCTTAGGCATACGGAGTGCATTCGATGTCTAAGCATACGAAGCTCATTCTCGATCTAACATTTTGAGCCGCGGTACGCATGCTAGGCTTGGGCATGTGCTGATGCCACTTTTTTTTCTCCCGGCGCACCATTGCCAGAGCATCGTCGGGGAGCCTAACCTACGGCATTGGGGGTTCCGACGATTGGGGGGGCCGGGGGCTGTGCACACATGATGTGTGATGGTTGCTGGTATTTGACCCTTATATTGGCCCCCTATCCCTCATCAAACCTCGAGAACTCACACCCCCTTAAAGAGCATTTGAGATTTTATAGGTTTGCTACCAGTAGCCATTCAAGTGTCTGAAATGGGGACACTTTTTTCAAACGGTCACAAAATATTCTCCACGTTGACTTTTTAGCTGAATTCTTTTATGCATGCCAAAAAAAATACAAGGATCACCTCTACCAAATTTGGAGACTAAACTCTTTCTAACAAAATTTAAAAAAATCTCGAAGCACAAAAACTTTCAAAAATCATGAAAATTAGAAAACGGGTCGTCTTGCCATGAAACTTCACATGAAGGCTTACGGGACCATTGTATGAATTTACAAGCCATAAAAATAAGATTGGCATGGCAGAAATATGAGGATGTGCTTGAACCCACCTACCACCCCTTCGATCCCCGGCTTGCGCATCTTGCCTCTCTGCTCGGCTGAGCGCCTGCATGCTCGTTTCGTGGGTTGACTTAGGCATACGGAGTTCATCCCCAGTCTAAGCATACGGAGTTCATTCCCAGTCTAAGATCAGACTGGATCGAGGGTTGCGGTAGCAGGATCGACAGCACGTAAGAGGGACCGAGCCGATGCCCGGCTTGTGCATTCTGCCTCTCCGGTCGGTTGAGCGCCCGCACACTCATTTCATGGGTTGGCTTAGGCATACGGGGTACATTCCATGTCTAAGCCCCAATCGAACCAAGGGTTGTGGCAGCAAGACTGGCAACGAGATCGATAGCACGCAGAGGGGGATCGGGCAGATCCCTGGCTTACACATTATGCCTCTACAGTCGGCCTTTCAACCGACTGAGTGCTCGCACGCTCGTTTCGTGGGTTGAGTTAGGCATACAGAGTTCATCCCCAGTCTAAGTTACAGAGTTCATTCCTAGTCTAAGATTGGACCGGATCGAGGGTTACAGTAGTAGCATCGGCAGCACGTATGAGGGACCAGACCGATATCGACTTGTGCATTCTGCCTCTCTGGCCAGCTGAGTGCCCGCACTCTCGTTTAATTGGTTGGCTTAGGCATACAGAGTACATTCCATGTCTAAGCCCCAGCCAGACCGAGGGTTGTAGAAGCAAGACCGGCAGTGAGATTGATAGCACGCAAAGGGGGATCAGGCTGATCCTCGACTAGCGCATTATGCCTCTTCGACCGACCTCTTCGGTCGACTGAGCGCCCGCACGCTCGTTTCGTGCGTTGACCTAGGCATACGGAGTTCATTCCAACTCTAAGACTGGACCAGATCGAGGGTTGTGGTAGCACGATCGGTAGCACGCAGGGGGGATCGACTCGATCCCTGGCTTGCACATTTTGCCTCTCCGGTCAACTAATCCCACGTACGCTCATTTAATGGGTTGGCTTAGGCATACGGAGTACATTCCACGTCTAAGCCCCAACCGGACCGAGGGTTGTGGCAGCAGCATCGACAGCGGGATCGACAGCATGCAAAGGGGGAACGGGCTGATCCCCAGCTTACGCATTATGCCTCTCTGATCGGCCTCCCCGATCGGCTGAGCACTCGCACGCTCGTTTCGTGGGTTGACTTAGGCATACAGAGTTCATCCTCAGTGTATGCATACGAAGTTCATTTCTAGTCTAAGATCAAACCGGATCAAGGGTTACGGTAGCAGGATCGGTAGCACACAGGGGGGATCGGGCTGATCCCCGGCTTGCACATTCTGCCTCTCCGGCCAGCTGAGCACCCGCACGTTCGTTTTATGGGTTGGCTTAGGCATACGGAGTACATTCCCCGTCTAAGCCCCAATCAGACTGAGGGTTGTGGCAGCAGGACCGGTAACAGGATCGACAGCATGTAGAGGGGGATCGAGTTGAAATCCGACTTGTGGATTATGCCTATCCGGCCGGCTGAGCACCCACATGCTCGCTTTATGGGTTGACTTAGGCATACGGAGTTCATCCCCAGTCTAAGCTTTAGGAGTTCATTCCCAGTCTAAGATCAAATCGGATAGAAGGTTGTGGCAGCAGGATCAGCAGCACGCAGGGGGGATCAGGTCGATCCCCAGCTTGTGCATTCTGCCTTTCTGGCCGACAGAGTGCCTGCACGTTCGTTTCGTGGGTTGGCTTAGGCATACAGAGTAAATTTCCCGTCTAAGGCCCAGTCGGACCGAGGGTTGTGGCAACAGGACCGGCAGCGGATCGATAGCATGTAGAAGGGGACCGGGCTGATCCTCGGCTTACGCATTATACCTCTCCGATCGGCCTCTCTGACTGGCTGAGCGCCCTCATGCTCGTTTCATGGGTTGACTTAGGCATACAGAGTTCAACCCCAGTCTAAGCATACGGAGTTCATTCCCAGTCTAAGATCGGGCCGAATCGAGTTTTGCGATAGCAGGATCGATGGTTCGTAAGGTGGACCGGGTCGATCCTCAGCTTACGCATTCTCCCTCTCCGATCAGCTGAGCGCCCGCACGTTCGTTTCGTGGGTTGGCTTAGGCATACGGAGTACATTCCACATTTAAGCCCCAGCCGGATCAAGGGTTATGGCAGCAGGACCGGAGACGGGATCGGCAGCACGCAGAGGGTGACCAAACTGATCCCCGGCTTGCAAATTATGCCTCTCCGATCAGCCTCTCCGGTCGGCTAAGCGCCCGCACGCTCGTTTCGTGGGTTGACTTAGGCATACGAAGTTCATCCCCAGTCTAAGCATATGAAGTTCATTCCAGTCTAAGATCAGACCAGATCGAGGATTGCGGTAGTAAGATCGACAGCACGCAGGGGGGACCAGGCCGATGCCCGACTTGCGCATTCTGCCTCTCCGGCCGGCTGAGCGCCCGCACTCCCATTTTGTGGGTTGGCTTAGGCATAGGGAGCTCATTCCATGTCTAAGCCCCAACCGGATCGAGGGTTGTGGTAGCGAAACCGGTAGCACACAGAGAGGGACCAGGTCAATCCTCGACTTCCGCATTATGCCTCTTCGACCTGCTCAGCGCCCATGCACTCGTTTCATGGGTTGACTTATGCATACGAAGTTCATTCCCAGTCTAAGATCAGACCGAACCGAGGGTTACGGTTGCAGGATCGACAGCACGTAGGGGGGATCAGGTCGATCTTCGATTTACGCATTCTGCCTCTCTAGCCGACTGAGCACCTGCACGCTTGTTTCGTGGGTTGGCTTGGGCATACAAAGTTCATTCCATGTCTAAGCATACGGAGCTCATTCCCAATCTAAGATTTTGAGCCACGGTGCACATGTTGGGCTCGGGCATGTGCTGGTGTGGCATTTTTTTCTACCGGGGCACCATCGTCGTAGCATCGCCAGAGCATCGTCGGAGCATCACCGGGGAGCCTAACCGGTTGCATTAGGGGTTCCGATGATTGGGGGGCCGGGGGCTGTGCGCACATGATGTGCAATGGGTGCTGGTACTTGGCCCTTATATTGGCCCCCTATCCCTCATCAAACCTTGAAAACTCACACCCCCTTAAAGAGCATTTGAGATTTTCTAGGTTTGCTGTCGGTAGCCATTAAAGTGTCTGAAATGGGGACACTTTTTTCAAACGATCACAAAATCATGTCCATTTCGAGTGTTTAGCTGAATTTTTTTGTGCATGCCAAAAAAAATACAAGGATCACCTCTACCAAGTTTGGGGACAAATCCCTTTCTAAAAAATTTAAAAAAATTCCGAACCGTAAAAAGTTTCAAAAATCGTGACAAATAGAAAATGGGTCGTCTTGCCACGAAACTTCACATGAAGGCTTAGGGGACTATTGTATGAATTTACAAGTCATAAAAATGCCATTGGCATGATAGAAATATGAAGATGTGCTTGAACCCACCTACCACCCATTCGATCCCTGGCTTGCGCATCCTGCCTCTCTAGTCGGTTAAGCGCCCGCACGCTCGTTTTGTGGGTTGACTTAGGCATATGGAGTTCATCCCCAGTCTAAGCATACAAAGTTCATTCCTAGTCTAAGATCAGACTGGATCGAGGGTTGCGGTAGCAGGATCGGCAGCACGTAAGGGGGACCGGACCGATTCTCGATTTGTGCATTCTGCCTCTCCGGCCGGTTGAGTGCCCACACGCTCGTTCCGTGGGTTGGCTTAGGCATACGTAGTATATTCCACGTCTAAGCCTCAGTCGGACAGAGGGTTGTGGTAACAGGACCAGCAGCAGGATTGACAGCACGTAGAGGGGATCGGGCTGATCCCCGGCTTGCGCATTATGCCTTTCCGACTGGCCTCTCCGACTGACTGAGTGCCCGCACGCTCGTTTCATGGGTTGACTTAGGCATACGGAGTTCATCCCCAGTCTAAGCATACAGAGTTCATTCCCAGTCTAAGATTAGACCGGATCGAGAGTTGCGATAGCAGGATCGACAGCACGTAGGGGGGACCGAGCTGATCCCAAGCTTGCACATTTTGCCTCTCCGGTCGGCTGAGTGCCTGCACGCTCGTTTCATGGGTTGGCTTAGGCATAAGGAGTATATTCCATCTCTAAGCCCCAGCCGGACCGAGGGTTGTGGCAAAAGGACCAGCAGCGGGATCGACAGCACGCAGAGGGGGACCAGGAGCCTATCGGAGAGCCTAACCGGTGGCATTGGGGGTTCCGGTGATTGGGGGGCCAAGGGGTGTGCGGACATGATGTGCGATGGGTGCTGGTACTTGGCCCTTATATTGGCCCCCTATCCCTTATCAAACCTTGGGAACTCACACCCCCTTAAAGAGCATTTGAGATTTTATAGGTTTGCTGTTAGTAGCCATTAAAGTGTCTGAAATGGGGACGCTTTTTTCAAACGATCACAAAATCTTCTCCACTTTGAGTTTTTAGCTGAATTTTTTGTGCACGCCAACAAAAATACAAGGATCACCTCTACCAAATTTGGGGACAAAACACTTTCTAAAAAAATTTTAAAAAATCCCAAATCGTAAAAAGTTTTAAAAATTATGAAAAATGGAAAATGGGTCGTCTTACCACGAAACTTCACATGAAGGCTTAGGGGACCATTGTACGAATTTAGAAGCCATAAAAATGGCATTGGCAGGGCAAAAATATGAAGATGTGCTTGAACCCACCAACCACCCGTTCGATACCCGGCTTGCCCATCCTGCCTCTCTGGTCGGCTGAGCGCCCTAACGCTCGTTTCGTGGGTTGACTTAGGCATACGAAGTTCATCCCTGTTCTAAGCATACAGAGTTCATTCCCAATCTAAGATCAGACCGGATCGAGGGTTGCAATAGCAGGATCGGCAACACGCAGGGGGGACCGAGTCGATCCCTGGCTTGCACATTCTACCTTTTCGGCTGACTGAGCACCTGTACGTTCTTTTCGTGGGTTGGCTTAGGCATACGGAGTGCATGCCACGTCTAACCCTAGTCAGACCAAAGGTTGTGGCAGTAGGACCGGTAGTGGGATCAACAGCACGTAGAAGAGGATCGGGCTGATCCTTGGCTTGCGCATTATGCCTCTTCGATTGGCCTCTCCGGTCGGCTGAGCACCCGTACGCTCATTTCGTGGGTTGACTTAGGCATACGGAGTTCATCCCCAGTCTAAGATCAAACTGGATCAAGGGTTGTGGCAACAGGATCGATAGCACGCAGGGGGACCAGACTGATCCCTGACTTGGGCATTCTACCTCTCCGACCGACTGAGCGCCCGCACGCATGTTTCATGGATTGGCTTAGGCATACGGAGTACATTCCATGTCTAAGCCCCAGCCGGATTGAGGGTTATGGCAGCAGGACTGGCAGCGAGATCGGCAGCACGTAGAGGGGGATCGGACTGATCCTCGGCTTACGCATTATCCCTCTTCGATCGGCCTCTCTGACTGGCTGAGTGCCCGCATGCTCGTTTCATGGGTTGACTTAGGCATACAGAGTTTATCCCCAGTCTAAGCATACGGAGTTCATTCCCAGTCTAAGATCACACCGGACTGAGGGTTGCGGCAGCAAGATTGGTAGCACGCAGGGGGGATCGAGCTGATCCCCGACTTGGGCATTCTGCCTCTCCGACCGACTGAGCACCTGTACGCCCGTTTCGTGGGTTGGCTTAGGCATAGGGAGCTCATTCCATGTCGAAGCCCCAATCGAACCGAGGGTTGTGGCAGCGGGATCGACAGCACGGAGAGGGGGACCAGGTCGATCCCCGGCTTGCGCATTATGCTCTTCGACCGGCTCAGTGTCCGCACGCTCGTTTCATGGGTTGACTTATGCATACGGATTTCATTCCTAGTCTAAGATCAGATCGGACCGAGGGTTACGGCAACAGGATCGATAGCACGCAGGGGGGGATCAGGTCGATCCCTAGCTTACGCATTCTGCCTCTCCGGTCGGCTGAGCGCCCGCACGCTCATTTTGTGAGTTGGCTTAGGCATAGGGAGTTCATCCCTAGTCTAAGCATACGGGGTTCATTCCCAGTCTAAGATCGGATCGGATTAAGGGTTGCAGTAGCAGGATCGGTAGCACGCAGGAGGGATCGGGCCGATCCTCGACTTATGCATTCTGCCTCTCTGGTCGGTAGAGCACCCGCACGCTCGTTTCGTGGGTTGGCTTAGGCATACGGAGTAAATTCCACGTCTAAGCCCTAGTCGGACCGAGGCTTGTGGCAGTAGGACAGGCAGAGGATCAACAGCACGCAGAAGAGGACTGGGCTAATCCCTGATTTACGCATTATGCCTCTCCGGCCGGCCTTTCCGACCAGCTGAGCGCCCACATGCTCGTTTCGTGGGTTGACTTAGGCATACGGAGTTCATCCCCAGTCTAAGCATACGGAGTTCATTCCCAATCTAAGATCGGATCGGATCGAGGGTTGCGATAGCAGGATCGGCGACGCGCAGAGGGGACCGGGTCGATCCCTGGCTTGCGCATTCTGCCTCTCTGATCGGCTGAGTGTCCGCGCGCTCGTTTCGTGGGTTGGCTTAGGCATACGGGGTACATTCCACGTTTAAGCCCCAGCCGGACGAGGGTTATGGCAGTAAGACCAGCAACGGGATCGGTAGCACATAGAGGGCGACCAGGCTGATCCCCGGATTGCGCATTATGCCTCTACGGTCGGTCTCTCCGGCCGGCTGAGTGCTCGCACGATCATTTCCTGGTTGACTTAGGCATACGGAGTTTATTCCCAGTCTAAGATCAAACCAGATCGAGGGTTGTGACAGTAGGATCGACAGCACGCAGGGGAGACTGGGCTTATCCCCAGCTTGCGCATTCTGCCTATCCGGCCGATTGAGCGCCCGCACGCTCGTTTCAGGGGTTCACTTAGGCATAGGGAGCTCATTCCATGTCTAAGCCCCAGTCGGACCGAGGGTTGTGGTAGTGGCACTGACAGCACGTATAGGGGGACCGGGCTGATCCTCGACTTGCGCATTATGCCTCTTCGGTCGGCTCAGTGCCCGCACGCTCATTTTATGGGTTAACTTATGCATACAGAGTTCATTCCCGATCTAAGCTCAGATCGGACCGAGGGTTGCGGCAGCAGGATCGACAGCACGAAGGGGGGAATTAGGTCGATCCCCAGCTTGCGCATTCTACCTCTTCGGCCAACTGAGCGCCCGTACACTCGTTTCGTGGGTTGGCTTAAGCATACAGAGTTCATTCCATGTCTAAGCATACGGAGCTCATTCCTAATCTAAGATTTTGAGCGACGGTGCACATGCTGGGCTCGGGCATGTGCTGGTGCCGTATTTTTTTCGCCTGGTGCACCATCGTCGGAGCATTGCCGGAGAGCCTAACCGACGGTATTGGGGGTTTCGACGATTGGGGAGGCCGGGGGGTATGCGCACATGATGTGCGATGGGTGCTGGTACTTGGCCGTTATATTGGCCCCCTATCCCTCATCAAACCTCAAGAACTCACACCCCCTTAAAGAGCATTTGAGATTTTATAGGTTTGCTGCCAGTAGCAATTAAAGTGGCTGAAATGGGGATACTTTTTTCAAACAGTCACAAAATCTTCTCCACTTCGAGCTTTTAGCTGAATTTTTTTGTGCATGCCAAAAGAAATACAAGAATCACCTCTACCAAATTTGGACACAAAACTCTATCTAAAAAAATCTCGTACTGTAAAATGTTTCGAAAATCGTGAAAAATATAAAATAGGTCGTCTTGCCATGAAACTTCACATGAAGGCTTAGGAAACCATTGTATGAATTTACAAGCCATAAAAATGGCATTGGCACGACAGAAATATGAAGATGTGCTTGAACCCACCTACCACCCATTCGATCCCCGGCTTGCGCATCCTACCTCTCTGGTCGGCTGAGCACCCGCACGCTCGTTTCGTGGGTTAGGCGTATAGAGTTCATCCCCAGTCTAAGCATACGGAGTTCATTCCTAGTCTAAGATTGGATCGAATCGAGGTTTGCGGCAGCAGGAACGACAACACGTAGGGGGATCGGGCCGACCCCCGACTTACGTATTCTGCCTCCCCAATTGGCTGAGCACCCGCACGCTCGTTTCGTGGGTTGGCTTAGGCATATGGAGTACATTCCACATCTAAGTCCCAGCCAGACTGATGGTTGTGGCTGCAGGATCGGTAGCACGTAGAGGGGGACCGGGTTGATCCCCGGCTTGCGCATTATGCCTCTCCGATCGTCCTTTCCGATCGACTGAGCTCCCGTACACTTGTTTCATGGGTTGACTTAGGCATACGAAGTTCATCCCCAGTCTAAGCATACAGAATTCATTCCCAGTCTCAGATCAGACCAGATCGCGAGTTACGACAGCAGGATTGACAGCACGCAGGGGGGACCGGGTCGATCCTTGGCTTACGCATTCTGCCTTTTCGATCGGCTGAGCACCCGCACGTTCATTTCGTGGGTTGGCTTAGGCATACGGAATACATTCCACGTCTAAGCCCTAGCTGCACCGAGGGTTGTGGTAGCAGAATCGGCAGCACGCAGAGAGGGACCAGGCTGATCCCCGACTTGCGCACTATGCCTCTCCGGCTGGCTGAGCACCCTCACGCTCGTTTCGTGGGTTAACTTAGGCATACGGAGTTCATCCCCAGTCTAAGCATACGGAGTTCGTTCCCAGTCTACGATCAGATTGGACCAAGGGTTGCGGTAGCAGGATCGACAGCACGCAGGGGGGATCGGGTCGATCCCCGACTTGCGCATTCTACCTCTCCGATCGGGTGAGCACCCGCACGCCCATTTCGTGGGTTGGCTTAGGCATAGGGAGCTCATTCCATGTCTAAGCCCTAGTCGGACCAAGGGTTGTGGCAGCGGGATCAGCAGCACGCAGAAGGGGGGTCGATCCCAGGCTTGCGCATTATGCCTCTTCGGCCGGCTCAGCGCCCGCACGCTCGTTTTGTGGGATGACTTATGCGTACGGAGTTCATCCCTAGTCTAAGATAGGATCGGATCGAGGGTTGGGGCAGCAGGATCGACCGCACGCAAGGGGGGACCAGGTCGATCCTCGACTTACGCATTTTGCCTCTCCGACCGACTGAACGCCCGCACGCTCGTTTCATGGGGTGGCTTAGGCATACGGAGTTCATTCCATGTCTAAGCATACGGAGCTCATTCCCAATATAAGATTTTGAGCCACGGTGCACATGCTAGGCTCAGGCATGTGCTGGTCCCGCAATTTTTTCGCCCGGGGCACCATCGTCGGAGCATCGTCGGGGGTGCCTAACCGGTAGCATTGGGGGTTCCGACGATTGGGGGGCCGGGGGTGTGCGCACATGATGTGCGATGGGTGCTGGTACTTGGCCCTTATATTGGCCCCCTATCCCTCATCAAACCTCGAGAACTCACACCCCCATAAAGAGCATTTCAGATTTTATAGGTTTGCTGCCGGTAGGCATTAAAGTGTCTGAAATGGGGATACTTTTTTCAAACGGTCACAAATCTTCTCCACTTTGATTTTTTAGCTGAATTTTTTTGTGCATGCCAAAAAAAAATACAAGGATCACCTCTACCAAATTTGGGGACAAATCTCTATCTAAAAAAATTTTAAAAAATCCAGAACCGTAAAAAGTTTCAAAAATCATGAAAAATAGAAAACGGGTCGTCTTGCCACGAAACTTCACATGAAGGCTTAGGGGACCATTGTATGAATTTACAAGCCATAAAAATGGCATTGGCATGGCAGAAATATGAAGATGTGCTTGAACCCACCTACCACCCGTTCGTTCCCTGGCTTGCGCATCTTGCCTCTCTAGTCGGCTGAGCGCCCGCACGCTCGTTCCGTAGGTTGACTTAGGCATATGGAGTTCATCGCCAGTCTAAGCATATGGAGTTCATTCCCAGTCTAAGATCAAATCGGATCGAGGGTTGTGGCAGCAGGATCGATAGCACACAGGGGGGACCGAGCCGATCCCCGACTTGCTCATTCAGCCTCTCCGGCCGGCTGAGCGCCCGCACGGTCATTTCGTAGGTTGGCTTAGGCATACAGAGTACATTCCATGCCTAAGCCCCAACCGGACCGAGGGTTGCGCAACATGCCTTTCCGGTCGACCTCTTCGACTAGCTAAGCACCCGCACGCTCGTTTCGTGGGTTGACTTAGGGATACGGAGTTCATCCCCAGTCTAAGCATACGGAGTTCATTCCCAGTCTAAGATCGGACCAGATCGAGGGTTGCGGCAGCAAGATCGGCAGCACGTAGGGGGGACTGGGCTGATCCCTGGCTTGCACATTCTGCCTCTCTGGCCGACTGAGTGCCCGCACACTCGTTTTGTGGGTTGGCTTAGGCATCTAGAGTTCATTCCATGTCTAAGCATACGGAGCTCATTCCCAATCTAACATTTTGAGCCACGGTGCACATACTGGGCTCAGGCATATGCTGGTGCCACATTTTTTTCGCCCGAGGCACAATCAGCAGAGCATCGTCGGAGCATCATCGGAGAGCCAAATCGACGGCATTAGAGGTTCCGACGATTGGGGGGCCAGGGGTGTGCGCACTTGATGTGCGATGGATGCTGGTACTTGGCCCTTATATTGGACCCTTATCCCTAATCAAACTTTGAGAACTCACACCCCCTTAAAGAGCATTTGAGATTTTATAGGTTTGCTGCTAGTAGCCATTAAAGTGTCTGAAATGGGGACACTTTTTTCAAACGGTCACAAAATCTTCTACACTTCGAGTTTTTAGCTGAATTCTTTTGTGCATGGCAACAAAAATACAAGGATCACCTCTTCCAAATTTGGGGACAAAACTCTTACTAAAAAAATTTTAAAAAATCCTGAATCGTAAAATGTTTCAAAATTTGTGAAA
Source organism: Durio zibethinus (assembly GCF_047325235.1). Classification (NCBI taxonomy): domain Eukaryota; kingdom Viridiplantae; phylum Streptophyta; class Magnoliopsida; order Malvales; family Malvaceae; genus Durio; species Durio zibethinus. The sequence continues at coordinate 27,056,806 of NC_143165.1, forward strand.
AATAGAAAACGGGTCGTCTTGCCACGAAACTTCACATGAAGGCTTAGGGGACCATTGTATGAATTTACAAGCCATAAAAATGGAATTGGCATGGCAGAAATATGAAGATGTGCTTGAACCCACCTACCACCCGTTCGATCCCCGGCTTTCACATCCTGCCTCTCTCGTCGGCTAAGCGCCCGCACGCTCGTTTCATCGATTGACATAGGCATATGGAGTTCATCCCCAGTCTAAGTATATGGAGTTCATTCCCAGTCTAAGATCAAACCAGATTGAGGGTTGCGACAGTAGGATTGACAGCACGCAGGGGGGACCAGGTCGATCCCCGACTTACGTATTCTGCCTCTTTGATTGACTGAACGCCCGCACGCTCGTTTTGTGGGTTGGCTTAGGCATACGGAGTACATTCCACGTCAAACCCCAGTCGGACTGAGGGTTGTGGTAGTAGGACCGGTAGCGGGATCGGCAGCACGTAGAGAGGGATCGGGCTGATCCTTGGCTTGCGCATTATGCCTCTTCGGTCGGCCTCTCCGACCGATTGAGCGCCCGCATGCTCATTTCATGGTTTGACTTAGGCATACGGAGTTCATCTAAGTCTAAGCATATGGAGTTCATTCCCAGTCTAAGATCAGATCGGATCGAAGGTTGCGACAGTAGGATGGGCAGCACGCAGGAGGGGCCGAACTGATCCCCAGCTTGCGCATTCTGCCTCTCCGGCCAGCTGAGCGCCCGCAAGCTTGTTTCATGGGTTGGCTTAGGTATACGGAGTACATTCCACTTCTAAGCACTAACCGGATCGAGGGTTACGACAGCAAGATCGGTAGCACGCAGGGGGGACCGTGCCGATCCCCGACTTGCGCATTCTATCTCTCCGACCGGCTGAGCGCCTGCACGCTCGTTTCGTGGGTTGGCTTAGGCATACGGAGTACATTCCACGTCTAAGCCCCAGTCAAACCGAGGGTTATGGTAGCAAGATCGGCACCGGGATCGACAGCACGTAGAGGGGGACGAGGCTGATTACCGGCTTGCACATTATGCCTCTTCAGCTGACTGAGCGACCGTACGCTCGTTTCATGGGTTGACTTAGGCATACGGAGTTCATCCCCAGCCTAAGCATACGGAGTTCATTCCCAGTCTAAAATCAGACCGGATCGAGGGTTGTGACAGCAGGATCGGCAGCACGTATGGGGGATCGGGTTGATCCCCGACTTGCGCATTCTACCTCTCCGGCCGGCTGAGCGCTTGCACACTCGTTTCATGGGTTGGCTTAGGCATACGGAGTACATTCCACGTCTAAGCCCCAGCCAAAGCGAGGGTAGTGCCAGTATCGACAGCAGGATCAACAGCATACAGACGGGGACCAGGCTGATCCGTAGCTTACACATTATGCCTCTCCGGCCTGCCTCTCAGGCCGACTGAGCGCCCGCACGCTCGTTTCGTGGGTTGACTTAGGCATACGGAGTTCATCCTCAGTCTAAGCATACGGAGTTCATTCCCAATCTAAGATCAAACTGGACCGAGGGTTGCGGTAGTAGGATCAACAGCACGCCGGAGCATCGCCAGAAAGCTTAACCGACGGTATTGGGGGTTCTGGCGATTGGGGGGCCAGGGGTGTGTGCACATGATGTGCGATGGGTGCTGTTACTTGGCTCTTATATTGGCGCCCTATCCCTCATCAAACCTCGAGAACTCACACCCCCTTAAAGAGCATTTGAGATTTTATAGGTTTGCTGCTAGTAGCCATTAAAGTGTCTGAAATGGGGATACTTTTTTCAAACGGTCACAAATTCTTCTCCACTTCCAGTTTTTCACTGAATTTTTTTGGGCATGCCAACCAAAATACAAGGATCGCCTCTACCAAATTTGGGGACAAAAATCTTTCTAAAAAAATTTAAAAAAATCCCGAATCGTAAAAAGTTTTAAAAATCATGAAAAATAGAAAACGGGTCGTCTTGCCACGAAACATCACATGAAGGCTTAGGGGACCATTGTATATATTTACAAGCCATAAAAATGGCATTGGCAGGGCAGAAATATGAAGATGTGCTTGAACCCACTTATCACCCGTTCGATCCCCAGCTTATGCATCCTGCCTCTCTGGTCGGCTGAGCGCCCGCACGCTCGTTTCGTGGGTTGACTTAAGCATACAAAGTTCATCCCTAGTCTAAGCATACAGAGTTCATTCCCAGTCTAAGATCAGACCAGATCGAGGGTTGCGGTAGTAGGATCGGTAGCGCGCAGGGGGGACCGAGCCGATCCCCGGCTTACGCATTCTGCCTCTCCGGTCGGCTGAGTGGCCGCACGCTCGTTTCATTGGTTGGCTTAGGCATACGTAGTACATTCCATGTCTAAGCCCCAGTCGAACCGAGGGTTGTTGCAGCAGGACCGGCAGTAGGATCGGTAGCACGCAGAGGGGGACCGGTCTTATCCCCAGCTTGCGTATTATGCCTCTCCGTCTGGCCTCTCCAGCCAACTGAGCGCCCGCATGCTCGTTTCGTGGGTTGACTTAGGCATACAGAGTTCATCCCCAATCTAAGCATACAGAGTTCATTGTCAGTCTAAGATTGGACCGGATCGAGGTTTGCCGTAGCAGGATCGACAGCACATAGGGGGGATTGGGCCGATCTCCGGCTTGCGCATTCTACCTCTCCGGTCGGCTGAACGCCCGCACGCCCGTTTCATGGGTTGGCTTAGGCATAGGGAGCTCATTCCATGTCTAAGCCCCAGTCGGACCGAGGGCTCTAGCAGTGGGACCGGTAGAACGTAGAGGGGGATCGGGCCGATCCTCGGCTTGCGCATTATGCCTCTTCGGTCGGCTCAACGCCCGCACGCTCATTTCGTGGGTTGACTTATGCATACGGAGTTCATTCCCAGTTTAAGATCAGACCGAACTGAGGTTTATGGCAACAGGATCTACAGCACGCAAGGGTGCATCGGGTCGATCCCCGACTTGCGCATTCTGCCTCTCCGGTCGGCTGAGCGCCCGCACGCTCGTTTCGTGGGTTGACTTAGGCATACGGAGTTCATTCCATTTCTAAGCATTCGAAGCTCATTTCGAATCTAAGATTTTGAGCCACGGTGCACATGCTGGGCTTGAGCATGTGCTGGTGCCGCATTTTTTTTCGCCCGGGGCACCATCGTTGGAGCATCACCGGAGAGCCTATCCAGCAGCATTGGGGTTTCCGACGATTGGGGGGTCGGGGGGTGTGCGCACATGATGTGCGATGGGTGCTGGTACTTGGCCCTTATATTGGCCCCCTATCCCTCATCAAACCTCAAGAACTCACACCCTCTTAAAGAGCATTTGAGATTTTATAGGTTTGCTGCTGGTAGCCATTAAAGTGTCTAAAATGGGGACACTTTTTTTTAAACGATCACAAAATCTTGTCCACTTCGAGTTTTTAGCTGAATTTTTTTATGCATGCCAACAAAAATACAAGGATCACCTTTAGAATGGAGTTCATCCCCATTCTAAGCTTACGGAGCTCACTCCCAGTCTAAGATCGGACTGAACCAAGGGTTGCGACAGCAAGATCGATAGCATGTAGGGGGGACCGGGCCGATCTCCGACTTGCGCATTCTGCCTCTCCGGCCAGCTGAGCGCCCGCACGCCCGTTTCATGGGTTAGCTTAGGCATAGGGAGCTCATTCTATGTCTAAGCCCCAGCCGGACTGAAGGTTGTGGCAGTGGGACCGGTAGCACGTAAAATGGGACCAGGCCGATCCCCGACTTATGCATTATACCTCTTCAGCCGGCTCAGTGCCAGCACGTTCGTTTCATGGGTTGACTTATGCATACGGAGTTCATTCCCAGTCTAAGACTGAGTGTTGCGGCAGCAGGATCGACAGCACGTAGGGGGGAACCGGGTCGATCCTCGACTTACGCATTCTAACCGAGTTCATTCCATGTCTAAGCATACGGAGCTCATTCCCAGTCTAAGACTGGGCTCGGGCATGTGCTGGAGCCACATTTTTTTAGCCTGGGGTGCCATCGTCGGAGCATCGTCGGAGAGCCTAATCGGCGGCATTGGAGGTTTCGACGATTTGGGGGGCCGGGGGGTGTGCGCACATGATGTGTGATGGGTGCTGGTACTTGGCCCTTATATTTTCCCCATATCCCTCATCAAACCTCAAGAACTCACACCCCCTTAAAGAGCATTTGAGATTTTATAGGTTTGCTGCCAGTAGCCATTAAAGTGTCTGAAATGGGGACACTTTTTTCAAACGGTCACAAAATCTTCTCCACTTCGAGTTTTTAGCTGAATTTTTTTGTGCATTCCAAAAAAAATACAATGATCACCTCTACCAAATTTGGGGACAAAAATCTTTCTAAAAAAATTTAAAAAAATCCCGAACTACAAAAAGTTTTGAAAATCGTGAAAAATAGAAAATGGGTCATCTTGCCACGAAACTTCACATGAAGTTTTAGGGGACCATTGTATGAATTTACAAGCCATAAAAATGGTATTGGAATGGCAGAAATATGAAGATGTGCTTGAACCTACCTACCACATTTTCGATCCCCGGCTTGCGCATCCTGCCTCTTGGGTCAGCTTCGGCATAAGGAGCTCATTCCATGTCGAAGCCCCTGCTGGATTGAGGGTTGTGGCAGTGGGACTGGCAGCATGTAAAGGGGGACCGGGGCAATCCCTGACTTGCGCATTATGCCTCTTTGGCCTGCTCAGCACCCGCACGCTCGTTTCGTGGGTTGACTTATGCATACGGAGTTCATTCCCAGTCTAACATCGGATCGGACCGAGGGTTACAGAAGTAGGATTGACAGCATGCAAGGGGGATCGGGTCAATCCTTGGCTTGCACATTTTGCCTCTCCGGTCGGCTAAGCGCCCGCACTTTCGTTTCGTGGGTTGGCTTAGGTATACAGAGTTCATTCCATGTCTAAGCATATGGAGCTCATTCCCAGTCTAAGATTTTGAGACATGGTGCACATGCTGGGCTCGGGCATGTGCTGGTGCCACATTTTTTTCACCCGGGCACCATCGTCGGAGCATCATCGGAGAGCCTATCCGGCAGCATAGGGGGTTCCGACGATTGGGGGGCCAGGGGGTGTGCGCACATGATGTGCAATGGGTGCTGGTACTTGGCCCTTATATTGGCCCCCTATCCCTCATCAAACCTCGAGAACTCACACCCCCTTAAAGAGCATTTGAGATTTTATAGGTTTGCTACCAGTAGCCATTAAAGTGTGTGAAATGGGGACACTTTTTTCAAACGATAACAAAATCTTCTCCACTTCAAGATTTTAGCTGTATTTTTTTATGCATGCCAACAAAAATAAAAGGATCACCTCTACCAAATTTGGGGGCAAAACACTTTCTAAAAATATTTAAAAGAATCCCGAGCTGTAAAAAGTTTAGAAAATCGTGAAAAATAGAAAACGGGTCGTCTTGCCACGAAACTTCACATGAAGGCTTAGGGGACCATTCTATGAATTTACAAGCCATAAAAATGGCATTGGCATGGCAGAAATATGAAGATGTGCTTGAACCCACCTACCACCCGTTCGATCCCCGGCTTGCTCATCCTGCCTCTCTGGTCGGCTGAGAGCCTGCACGCTCGTTTCGTGGGTTGACTTAGGCATACGAAGTTCATCCCCAGTCTAAGCATACGGAGTTCATTCCCAGTCTAAGATCGGACTAGATCGAGGGTTACAGCAGTAAGATCGACAGCACACAAGGGGGACTGGGCCGATTCCTGACTTGCGCATTCTGCCTCTCCGGCCGGCTGAGCACCCGTACGCTCGTTTCGTGGGTTGGCTTAGGCATATAGAGTACATTCCATGTCTAAGCATACGGAGTTCATTCCCAGTCTAAGCATACGGAGTTCATCCCCAGTCTAAGCATACGAAGTTCATTCCCAGTCTAAGATAGAACGGGACCAAGGGTTGCGGTAGCAAGATCGATAGCACGTAGGGGGGACCTACCGGCTGAGCACCCGCATGCCCGTTTCATGGGTTGGCTTAGGCATAGGGAGCTCATTCCATGTCTAAGCCCTAGCCGGACCGAGGGTTGTGGTAGCAAGACCGACAGCACACAGTGGGGGACCGGGCTGAGGGTTGTGGCAGTAGGATTGGCAGCACGCAGAGGGGGATCAGGTCGATCCTCAGCTTGCGCATTATACCTCTTCGGTCGGCTCAGCGCCCGCACGCTCGTTTCGTGAGTTGACTTATGCATACGGAGTTCATTCCCAGTCTAAGATTGGACCGAGGGTTGTGGCAGAAAGATCGACAGCACGTAGGGGGGACCAGGTCGATCCCTGGCTGTGCATTCTACCTCTCCGACTGGCTGAGCTCCCACACGCTCGTTTTGTGGGTTAGCTTAGGTATACGGAATTCATTCCATGTCTAAGCATATGGAGCTCATTCCCAATCTAAGATTTTGAGCCATGGTGCACATGCTGGGCTCGGGCATGTGCTGGTGTAGCATTTTTTTGCTCGGGGCTGCATAGTCGAAGCATCACCAGAGCATCGTCGGAGAGCCTAACCGACGGCATTAGGGGTTCTGGCGATTAGGGGGGCCGGGGGGTGTGCGCACAAGATGTGCGATGGGTGCTGGTACTTGGTCCTTATATTGGCCCCCTATCCCACATCAAACCTCGAGAACTCACACCCCCTTAAAGAGCATTTGAGATTTTATAGGTTTGCTGCCAGTAGCCATTAAAGTGTGTGAAATGGGGACACTTTTTTCAAATGGTCACAAAATCTTCTCCACCTCGAGTTTTTAGCTGAATTTTTTTGTGCATGCCAAAAAAAATACAAGGATCACCTCTACCAAATTTAGGGACAAAACTCTTTCTAAAAAAATTCAAAAAAATCCCGAACCACAAAAAGTTTCGAAAATCATGAAAAATAGGAAACGAGTCGTCTTGCCATGAAACCTCACATGGAGGCTTAGGGGACAATTGTATGAATTTACAAGCCATAAAAATGGCATTGGCATGGCAGAAATATGAAGATGTGCTTAAAACTACCTACCACCCGTTCGATCCCCGGCTTACGCATCCTGCCTCTCTGGTCGTCTGAGCGCCCGCATGCTCGTTTTGTGGGTTGACTTAGGCATACAGAGTTCATGCCCAGTCTAAGTATATAGAGTTCATTCTCAATCTAAGATCAGATCGGATCGAGGGTTGCGACAGCAGCATCGGCAGCATGTAGGGGGAACTAGGTCGATCCTCGACTTGCGCATTCTGCCTCTCCGATTGGCTGAGTGCCCGCATGCTCGTTTCATGGGTTGGCATAGTCATACAGAGTACATTCCACATCTAAGCCCCAGTCGGATCGAGGGTTGTGGCAGCAGGACTGGCAGGGGATCGACAGCACGCGGAGGGGGATCGGGCTGATCCCTGGCTTGTGCATTATGCCTCTCTGACCGGCCTCTCTGGTCGGCTGAGTGCCCGCACGCTCATTTCATGGGGCATACAAAGTTCATCCCCAATCTAAGCATACGAAGTTCATTCCTAGTCTAAGATCGGACCAGATCAAGGGTTACAGTAGCAAGATCAACTGCACGCAAGGAGGACCGAGCCGATCCCCGGCTTACGCATTCTGCCTTTTCGACCGACTGAGCGCCCGCATGCTCGTTTCGTGGGTTGGCTTAGGCATACGGAGTTCATTCCACGTCTAAGCCCCAGCCAGACCGAGGGTTGTGGCAGCAGGACCGATAGTGGGATCTACAGCACGCAGAGGGGGACCTGTCCGGCTTGCGCATTATGCCTTTTCGGTCGGCCTCTCCGGCCGGCTGAGCGCCCGCATGCTCGTTTTGTTGGTTGACTTAGGCATACGGAGTACGGAGGGTTGCGACAGTAGGATCGGTAGCACGGAGGGGGGACCGGGCAGATCCTTGGCTTGTGCATTCTACCTCTTCGACCGGCTGAGCACTCGCACGCTCGTTTTATGGGTTGGCTTAGGCATACGGAGTACATTCCACATCTAAGCCTCAGCCAGACTGAGGGTTGTGACAGCGGGATCGGCAGCACGCAGAGGGGGACCAGACTGATCCCCGGCTTGCGCATTATGCCTCTCCGATCGACTGAGCACCCACACGCTCGTTTCATGGGTTGATTTAAGCATACGGAGTTCATCCCCAGTCTAAGTATACGGAGTTCATTCCTAGTCTAAGATCGAACTGGATCAGGGGTTGTAGCAACAGGATCGATAGCATGCAGAGGGGACCGGGTCGATCCCCAGCTTGCACATTCTGCCTCTCCGATCGGCTGAGCGCCCGCATGCTTGTTTCGTGGGTTGGCTTAGGCATAGGGAGCTCATTCCATGTCTAAGCCCCAGTCGGACTGAGGGTTGTGGCAGCGGTACCGGCAGCACGCAAAGGGGGACCGGGTCATTCCCCAGCTTGTGCATTATGCCTTTTCGGTCGGCTCAGCATCCGCACGCTCGTTTCGTGTGTTGACTTATGCATACGGAGTTCATTCCCAATCTAAGATTGGACCGAATTGAGGGTTGTGGCAGCAAGATCGACAGCATGCAAGGGGGGACTGTGTTGATCCCCGGCTTGTGCATTCTGCCTCTCCGGTCAGCTAAGCGCCCGCATGCTCGTTTCGTGGGTTGGCTTAGGCATACGGAGTTCATTCCATGTCTAAGCATATGGAGCTCATTCCCAATCTAAGATTTTGAGCCACGGTGCACATGCTGGGCTCGGGCATGTGCTGGTGCTGCATTTTTTTCGCCTGGGGCACCATCGTCGGAGCATCGCCGGAGAGCCTAACTAGCGGCATTGGGGGTTCCAGCGATTGGGGGGGCTGGGGGGTGTGCGCACATGATGTGCGATGGGTGCTGGTATTTGGTCCTTATATTGGCCCCCTATCCCTCATCAATCCTCGAAACTCACACCCCTTAAAGAGCATTTGAGATTTTATAGCTTTGCTGCCAGTAGTCATTAAAGTGTCTGAAATGGGGACACTTTTTTCAAATGATCACAAAATCTTCTCCACTTCAATTTTTTAGCTGAATTTTTTTGTGCATGCCAACAAAAATACAAGGATCACCTCTACCAAATTTCGGGACAAAACTCTTTCTAAAAAAATTAAAAAAAATCTCGAACCGCACATGGCATACATGAAGTTGTCTTACCACGAAACTTCACATGAAGGCTTAGGGGACTATTGTATGAATTTACAAGCCATAAAAATGGCATTGGCACAGCAGAAATATGAAGATGTGCTTGAACCCACCTACCACCTGTTCGATCCCCGGCTTGCGCATCCTGCCTCTCTGGTCAGCTGAGCGCCCGCACGTTCGTTTCATGGGTTGACTTGGGCATACGGAGTTCATCCCCAATCTAAGCATACGGAGTTCATTTCCAATTTAAGATCAGACTGGATCGAGGGTTGTGGTAGCAGGATCGGCAGAACGCAGGGGGGATCGAGCCGATCCCCTACTTGTGCATTCTGCCTCTCTGACCGGCTGAGCGCCCGCACGCTCGTTTCGTGGGTTGGCTTAGGCATACAGAGAGCATTCCACATCTAAGCCCCAACCGGACCGAGGGTTGTGGCAGCAGGACCCGCAGCAGGATCAGTAACATGCAGAGGGGGACCGGGTTGGTCCTCGACTTACGTGTTATGCCTCTCCAGCTGAGCGCCTGCACGCTCGTTTTATGGGTTGGCTTAGGCATACGAAGTTCATCCCCAGTCTAAGCGTACGGAGTTCATTCCCAGTCTAAGATTGAAACGGATAGAGGGTTGCGACAGTAGGATCGGTAGCACGCATGGGGGACCAGGCCGATCCTTGGCTTACGCATTCTACCTCTTCGGCCGGTTGAGCACTCGTACGCTCGTTTCGTGGGTTGGCTTAGGCATACGGAGAACATTCCATGTCTAAGGCCCAACCGGACCGAGGGTTGTGGAAGCAGGACAGGCAACGGGATCGGCAGCATGTAAAGGGGGACCGGGCTGATCCCCAGCTTGCGCATTATTCCTCTCCGACCGGCCTCTCCGACCGACTGAGCGCCCGTACGCTCATTTCATGGGTTGACTTAGGCATACGAAGTTCATCCCCAGTCTAAGCATACGGAGTTCATTCCTAGTCTAAGATCAGACTGGATAGAGGGTTGCGACAGCAGGATCGACAGCACGTAGGAGGGATTGGGCCGATCCTCGGCTTGCACATTTTACCTCTCCGACCGACTGAGCGCCTGCACGCTCATTTCGTGGGTTGGCTTAAGCATACGGAGTACATTCCACGTCTAAGCCCTAGCCGAACTGAGGGTTGTGGTAATAGGACCGACAGTGGGATTGGCAGCACGTAGAGAGGGACTAGGCTGATCCTCGACTTACGCATTATGCCTCTCCAGCCAGCCTCTTCGATCGGTTGAGCGCCCGCACGCTCGTTTCATGGGTTGACTTATGCATATGAAATTCATCCCTAGTCTAAGCATACAGAGTTCATTCCCAATCTAAGATTGAACAGGATCGAGGGTTACAACAGCAGGATCGACAGCACGTAGGGGGGACCGAGTCAATCCCCAGCTTGCGCATTCTACCTCTCTGACCGGCTAAGCGCCCGCACGCCCGTTTTGTGGGTTGGCGTAGGCATAGGGAGCTCATTCCATGTCTAAGCCCCAACCGAATCGAGGTTGCGGTAGAGGGACCGAGAGCATGCAGAGGGGGACCAGGCCGATCCTCGGCTTGCGTATTATGCCTCTTCGGCTTGCTCAGCACCCGCACGCTCGTTTTGTGGGTTGACTTATGCATACGGAGTTCATTCCCAATCTAAGATCAGACCAGACCGGGGGTTGTAGCAGTAGGATCGATAGCACGCAGGAAGGACCGGGTCGATCCTTGGCTTGCGCATTCTGCCTCTCCGGCCGGCTGAGCGCCCACACGCTTGTTTCGTGGGTTGGCTTAGGCATACAACGTACATTCCACGTCTAAGCCCCAGCCAGATTGAGGGTTGTGGCAATAAGACCGACAGTGAGATTGACAGCACACAGAGGGGGATCGGGTTAATCCCCGACTTACGCATTATGCCTCTCCAACCGGCCTCTCCGACCGACTGAGCACTCGTATGCTCATTTCGTGGGTTGACTTAGTCATACAAAGTTCATCCCCAGTCTAAGCATACGGAGTTCATTCCCAGTCTAAGATCAGACCAGACCGAGGGTTACGGCAGCAGGATCGATAGCACCCAGGGGGGATCAGGCCGATCCTCGACTTGCACATTCTGCCTCTCTGACCAGTTGAGCGCCCGCACGCCCGTTTCGTGGGTTGGTTTAGCCATAGGGAGCCTATTCCATGTCTAAGCCCCAACCGAACCAAGGGTTGTGGCAGCGGGACTGGCAGCACGCAGAGGGGGATCGAGTCGATCACCGGCTTGCGCATTATGCCTCTTCGGCAGGCTCAGCGCCCGTGCACTCGTTTCATGGGTTGACTTATGCATACGTAGTTCATTCCTAGTCTAAGATTGGATCAGACTGAGGGTTGTGGTAGTGGGACCAGCTGAGCGCCTACACGCTCATTTTGTAGGTTGACTTAGGTGTACGAAGTTCATCCCCAGTCTATGGATATGGAGTTTATTCCCAGTCTAAGATCAGATCGAACTGAGGGTTGCGACAATAGGATCAGCAGCACGCAGGGGGGATCGGGCCGTTCCCCGACTTGCGCATTCTGCCTCTCTGGTCGGCTAAGCACCCGCACGCCCGTTTCATGGGTTGGCTTAGGCATAGGGAGCTCATTCTATGTCTAAGCCCCAGCCAGACCGAGGGTTGTGGCAGTGGGACCGGCAGCACGCAGAGGGGGATCGGGTTGATCCCCGGCTTGCGCATTATGCCTCTTTGGCCGGCTCAGCACCCACACGCTCGTTTCATGCGTTGACTTATGCATACGGAGTTCATTCCCAGTCTAAGATTGGACCGAATTGAGGGTTACAGCAGTAAGATCGACAGCACGCAGGGGGGACCGGATCGATCCCCAGGTTGCGCATTCTGCCTCTCTGGCCTGCTGAGCGCCCACACGCTCGTTTTGTGGGTTGGTTTAGCCATGCGGAGTTCATTCCATGTCTAAGCATACGGAGCTCATTCCCAACTAAGATTTTGAGCCACGGTGCACATTCTGGGCTCGGGCATGTGTTGGTGCCGCATTTTCTTCACCCGAGGCACCATCGCCAAAGCATCATCGGAGAGCCTAGCCGACGGCATTGGTGGTTCCGATGATTGACGGGGCCAGGGGGTGTGCACACATGATGTGCGATGGGTGCTGGTACTTGGCCCTTATGTTGGCCCCCTATCCCTCATCAGACCTCGAGAACTCACACCCCCTTAAAGAGCATTTGAGATTTTATAGGTTTGCTGCCAGTAGCCATTAAAGTGTCTGAAATGGGGACACTTTTTTCAAACGATCACAAAATCTTCTCCACTTCGAGTTTTTAGCTAAATTCTTTTTAGCATGCCAACAAAAATAAAAGGATCACTTCTACCAAATTTGGGGACAAAACTCTTTCCAAAAAAATTTAAAAAAATCCTAAAACACAGGGGGGAACGGGGTCGATCCCCAAGTTACGCATTCTACCTCTCCGACCGGTTGAGCGCCCGCACGCTCATTTTGTGGGTTGGCTTAGCCATACGGAGTTCATTCCATGTCTAAGCATACAGAGCTCATTCCCAATCTAAGATTTTGAGCCACGGTGCACATTCTGGGCTCAGGCATGTGCTGGTGCCGCATTTTTTTCACCCGGGGCACCATCGTCGAAGCATCACCGGAGAGCCTAATCGATGGCATTGGGGGTTCCAACGATTAGGGGGGTCGGGGGTGTGCGCAGATGATGTGCGATTGGTGCTGGTACTTGGCCCTTATATTGGCCCCCTATCCCTCATCAAACCTCAAGAACTCACACCCCCTTAAAGAGCATTTGAGATTTTATAGGTTTGCTGTCAGTAGCCATTAAAGTGTCTGAAATGGGGACACTTTTTTCAAATGGTCACAAAATCTTCTCCACTTCAAGTTTTTAGCTGAATTTTTTTATGCATGCCAAAAAATATACAAGGATCACCTCTACCAAATTTGGGGACAAAATGCTTTCTAAAAATATTTTAAAAAATCCCAAACCGTAAAAAGTTCTAAAAATTGTGAAAAATAGAAAATAGGTCGTCTCGCCATGAAACTTCACATGAAGGCTTAGGGGACCATTGTATGAATTTACAAGCGATAAAAATGGCATTGGCATGGAAGAAATATGAAGATGTGCTTGAACCCACCTACCCCTGACTTGCGCATTATGCCTCTCCAGCTGGCCTCTCCGGTTGGCCTCTTCGACTGGCCTCTCCGGTCAGCTGAACGTTTGCACGCTCGTTTCGTGGGTTGACTTAGGCATACGGAGTTCATCTCCAGTCTAAGCATATGGAGTTCATTCCCAGTCTAAGATCAGACCGGATCGAGGGTTATGACAGCAGGATCGACAACACGTAAGAGGGACCGGGTCGATCCCTAGCTTGCGCATTCTACCTCTCTGACTGGCTGAGCACCCGCACGCTCGTTTCTTGGGTTGGCTTAGGCATACAGAGTACATTCCATGTCTATACCCCAACCGAATCGAAGGTTGTGGTAGCAGGACCGGCAGCGGGATCGATAGCATGCAGAAGGGGACCAAGCTGATCTCCGGCTTGCGCATTATGCCTCTCCAACTGGCTGTGGGTTAACTTAGGCATACGGAGTTCATCCCCAGTCTAAGCATATGGAGTTCATTCCCAGTCTAAGATCAAACTGGATCGAGGGCATCGATAGCACGTAAGGGGGACTGGGTCGATCCCCAGCTTGCGCATTCTGCCTCTCTGGCCGACTGAGTGCCCGCACGCCCATTTCATGGGTTGGCATAGGCATAGGGAGCTCATTCCATGTCTAAGCCCTAGCCGAACCGAGGGTTCTGGTAGCGGGACCGGCAGCACGTAGCGGGGGAACAAGTCGATCCCCGGCTTGCTCATATGCCTCTTCGGCCGGCTTAGCGCCAGCACGCTCGTTTCATGAGTTGACTTAAGCATACGGAGTTCATTCCCAGTTTAAGATCGGACCACCCTGAGGGTTGCGGCAGCAAGATCGATAGCACGCAGGAGGGGACCGAGTCGATCCCTGGCTTGCGCATTCTGCGTCTCCGGTCGGCTGAGCGCCCGTACGCTCATTTCGTGGGTTGGCTTAGGCATATGGATTTCATTCCATGTCTAAGATACGGAGCTCATTCCCAGTCTAAGATTTTGAGCCACGGTGCACATGCTGGGCTCGGGCATGTGCTGGTGCCACATTTGTTTCGCACGGGGCACCATCGTCGGAGCATAGTCGGAGAGCCTAACCGGCAAAATTAGGGGTTCCAACGATTGGGGGGGTCAGGGGGTGTGCGCACATGATGTATGATGGGTGCTGGTACTTGGCCATCATATTGGCCCCCTATCCCTCATCAAACCTCGAGAACTCACACCCCTTTAAAAACCATTTGAGATTTTATAGGTTTGCTGCCAGTAGCCATTAAAGTGTCTGAAATGGGGACACTTTTTTCAAACGGTCACAGAATCTTATCCACTTCCATTTTTTAGTTGAATTTTTTTGTGCATGCCAACAAAAATACAAGGATCAGCTCTACCAAATTTGGGGACAAAACTCTTTCTAAAAAAATTTAAAAAAATCCCGAATCGCAAGAAGTTTCAAAAATCTTGAAAAATAGAAAATGGGTCGTCTTGCCATGAAACTTCACATGAAGGCTTATGGGACCATTGTTTAAATTTACAAGCCATAAAAATGGCATTGGCACGGCAGAAATATGAGGATGTGCTTGAACCCACCTACCACCCGTTCGATCCTTGACTTACGCAATCTGCCTCTCCGACCGACTGAGCGCCCGCACGCCCGTTTCATGGGTTAGCTTAGGCATAGGGAGCTCATTCCATATCTAAGCCCCAGTCGGATCAAGGGTTATGGCAGCGGGACCGGTAGCGCATAGAGGTGGGCCGGGCCGATCCTTGGCTTGCGCATTATGCCTCTTCGGCTAGATCAACGCCTACACGCTCCTTTCGTGGGTTGACTTACGCATACGGAGTTCATTCCCAGTCTAAGATTGGACCAGATCCAGGGTTACGATAGCAGGATCAATAGCATCCAGGGGGGACCGAGTCGATCCCCGACTTGTGCATTCTGCCTCTCCGATCGGCTGAGCGCCCGCACGCTCATTTCATGGGTTGGCTTAGTCATACGGAGTTCATTCCATGTCTAAGCATATGGAGCTCATTCCCAGTCTAAGATTTTAAGCCACGGTGCACATGCTGGGCTTGGACATGTGCTGGTGCTGCATTTTTTTTGCCCGGGGCACCATCGTTGGAGTGCCTAACCGGCGGTTTTGGGGGTTTCGACGATTGGGGGGGCCGGGGGGTGTCTGCACATGATGTACGATGGGTGCTGGTACTTGGCCCTTATATTGGCCCCCTATCCCTCATCAAACCTCGAGAACTCACACCCCCTTAAAGAGCATTTGAGATTTTATAGGTTTGCTGCCAGTAGCCATTAGAGTGTCTGAAATGGGGACATTTTTTTCAAACGGTCACAAAATCTTCTCCACTTCGGGTTTTTAGCTGAATTTTTTTGTGCTTGCCAACAAAAATACAAGGATCACCTCTGCCAAATTTGGGGACAAACTCCTTCTAAAAAAATTTAAAAAAGCCTCGAACCCCAAAAAGTTTTAAAAATCGTGAAAAATAGAAAACAGGTTATCTTGCCATGAAACTTCACATGAAGGCTTAGGGGACCATTGTATGAATTTACAAGCCATAAAAATGGCATTGGCATGGCAGAAATATAAAGATGTGCTTGAACCCACCTACCACCCGTTCGATCCCCGGCTTACACATCCTGCCTCTCTGGTCGGCTGAGCACCCGCACGCTCGTTTCGTGGGTTGACTTAGGCATACGGAGTTCATCCCCAGTCTAAGCATACGGAGTTCATTCCCAGTCTAAGATCGGATCGGATTGAGGGTTGTGGCAGCAGGATCAACATCACGCATGAGGGACCGGGCTTTTCCTCGGCTTGCACATTCTACCTTTCCGATCAACTGAGCGCCCGCACACTCATTTCATGGGTTGGCTTAGGCATACAGAGTACATTCCATGTCTATGCCCCAGTCGGACCGAGGGTTGTGGGAGCATGACCGATAACGGGATCTGTAGCACGCAGAGGGGGACCGGTTTGATCCTCGGCTTGCACATTATGCCTCTCCGGCCGACTGAGCGCCCGTACTTTCATTTCATGGGTTGACTTAGGCATACAGAGTTCATCCCCAGTCTAAGCATACATAGTTCATTCCCAGTCTAAGATTAGATCGGACCGAGGGTTGCGACAACACTAGGGGGGATCGAGATCCCCGGCTTGTGCATTCTGCCTCTCCGACCGGCTGAGCGCTCGTACGCCCGTTTCGTGGGTTGGCTTAGGCATAGGGAGCTCGTTCCATGTCTAAGCCCCAGCCGGACCGAGGGTTGTGGCAGTGGGACCAGCAACATGCAGAGAGGGATCGGATCGATCTCCGGCTTGCGCATTATGCCTCTTCGGCCGGCTCAACACCCGCACGCTCGTTTCGTGGGTTGACTTATGCATACGAAGTTCATTCCCAGAATAAGAATAGACCGGACCGAGGGTTACGATAGCAAGATCGATAGCACGCAGGGAGGGATCGGGTCGATCTCCGGCTTACGCATTCTGCCTTTCTGGCCGACTGAGCGCACGCACTTTCGTTTCATGGGTTGACTTAGGCATACGGAGTTCATCCCCAATCTAAGCATACAGAGTTCATTCCTAGTCTAAGATCAGACCGGACCAAGGGTTGTGGCAGCAGGATCAACAGCATGCAGGGGGACCGAGTCGATCCTCAGCTTGCGCATTTTGCACCTCCGACCAGCTGAGTGCCCGCACGCTCGTTTCGTGGGTTGGCTTAGGCATACGGAGTTCAATCCATGTCTAAGCATACGGAGCTCATTCCCAATCTGAGATTTTGAGCCACGATGCACATGCTGGGCTCGAGAATGTGCTGGTGCCATATTTTTTTCGCCCGGGGCACCATCGTTGGAGCATCGCCGGAGAGCCTAACCGGCGGCAATGGGGGTTCCGACGATTGGGGGGGCAGGGGGTGTGCGCACATGATGTGCGATGGGTGCTGGTGCTTGGCCCTTATTTTGGCCCTCTATCCCTCATCAAACCTTGAGAACTCACACCCCCTTAAAGAGCATTTGAGATTTTATAGGTTTGCTGCCAGTAGCCATTAAAGTGTCTGAAATGGGGACACTTTTTTCAAACGGTCACAAAATCTTCACCATTTCGAGTTTTTAGCTGAATTTTTTTGTGCATGCCAAAAAAAATACAAGGATCACCTCTACCAAATTTGGGGACAAAAATCTTTCTAAAAAAATTTTAAAAAATCCCGAACTGTAAAAAGTTTTGAAAATCGTAAAAATAGAAAATGGGTCGTCCTGCCACGAAACTTCACATGAAGGCTTAGGGGACCATTGTATGAATTTACAAGCCATAAAAATGGCATTGGCATGGCAGAAATTTGAAGATGTGCTTGAAACCACCTACTACCCATTCGATCCTCAGCTTGCGCATCCTACCTCTCTGGCGGTTGAGCGCCCGCACGCTCGTTTCGTGGGTTGACTTAGGCATACGGAGTTCATCCCCAGTCTAAGCATATGGAGTTCATGCCCAGTCCAAAATCAAACCGGATCGAGGGTTACGGCAGCAGGATCGATAGCACGCAAGAAGGATCGGGCCGATCCTCGACTTGCGCATTCTACCTCTCTGATCGTCTGAGCACCCGTACGCTCGTTTCGTGGGTTGGCTTAGGCATACGGAGTACATTCCACGTCTAAGCCCTAGCCGGACCGAGGGTTGTGGCAGCAGGACTGGCAGCGAGATCGACAGCACGTAGAGGGGGATTGGGTTGATCCCTGGCTTGCGCATTATTCCTCTCCGATCGGCCTCTCCGACCGGCTGACCGCCCGCATGCTCGTTTCGTGGGTTGACTTAGGCATACGGAGTTCATCCCCAGTCTAAGCATACGGAGTTCATTCCCAGTCCCGAGGGTTGCGGCAACAGGATCGACAGCACGTAGGGGGATCGAGCCGATCCCTGGCTTGTGCATTCTACCTCTCTGGCCAACTGAGCGTCCGCATGACCGTTTCGTGGGTTGGCTTAGGCATACGGAGTACATTCCATGTCTAAGCCCCAGCCGGACCGAGTGTTGTGGCAGCCAGATCGACAGCACACAGAGGGGGATCGAGTCGATCCCCGATTTGCTCATTATGCCTCTTCGACCGGTTGAGCGCCCGTACGCTCGTTTCGTGGGTTGGCTTAGGCATACGGAGTTCATTCCATGTCTAAGCATACGTAGCTCATTCCCAATCTAAAATTTTGAGCCACGGTGCACATGCTAGGCTTGAGCATGTGCTGGTGCCACATTTTTTTCGCCTGGGGCACCATAGTCGGAGCATCATCGGAGCATCACCGGAGAGCTTAACCGGCAGCATTAGGGCTTCCGGTGATTGGAGTGGCCGAGAGGTGTGTGCATAAGATGTCTGAAATAGGGCATGTGCGATGGGTGCTGGTACTTGGCCCTTATATTGGCCCCCTATCCCTTATAAAACCTTGAGAACTCACACCCCCTTAAAGAGCATTTGAGATTTTATAGGTTTGCTGCCAGTAGCCATTAAAGTGTCTGAAATAGGGACACTTTTTTCAAACGGTCACAAATTCTTCTCCACTTTGACTTTTTAGCTGAATTTTTTTGTGCATGCCAACAAAAATACAAGGATCACCTCTACCAATTTTGGGGACAAAAATCTTTCTAAAAAAATTTTAAAAAATCCCGAACCACAAAAAGTTTCAAAAATCATGAAAAGAAAAAAACGGGTCGTCTTGCCACGAAACTTCACATGAAGGCTTATGGGACCATTGTATGAATTTACAAGCCATAAAAATGGCATTGGCATAGCAGAAATGTGAAGATGTGCTTGAACCCACCTACCACCCGTTCGATCCCCGGCTTGCGCATCCTGCCTCTTTGGTCGGTTGAACGCCCGTACACTCGTTTCGTGCGTTGACTTAGGCATACGGATTTCATCCCCAGTCTAAGCATATGGAGTTCATTCCCAGTCTAAGATCGGACTGGATTGAGAGTTGCGACAGCAAGATTGACAGCATGCAGGGGGATCGGGATGATCCCCGGCTTGTGCATTCTACCTCTCTGGCCGGTTGAGCACCCGCACGCTCATTTCGTGGGTTGGCTTAGGCATATGGAGTACATTCCACGTCTAAGCCCCAGCTGGACCGAAGGTTGTGGCAGCAGGACCGACAGTGGCATCGGTAGCATGTAGAGGGGGATTGGGCTGATCCCTGACTTACGCATTATGCCTCTCCTACCGACCTCTCCGGCCGACTGAGCGCCCGTATGCTCATTTCGTGGGTTGACTTAGGCATACGGAGTTCATCCCCAGTCTAAGCATATGGAGTTCATTCGCAATCTAAGCAGAGGGGGATCGGGCCGATCCCCGGCTTGCGCATTATGCCTCTTTGGCCGGCTCAGTGCCCGTACCCTCGTTTCATGGGTTGACTTATGCATACGGAGTTCATTCCCAATCTAAGATTGGATCGAACCGAGGGTTGCGGCAGCAGGATCGACAGCACGTAGGGGGGATCAAGTCGATCCCCGGATTGCACATTCTGCCTCTCCAGAGTTCATTCCATGTCTAAGCATACGGAGCTCATTACCAATCTAAGATTTTGAGCCACGGTGCACATGCTGGGCTCAGGCATGTGCTGGTGTCGCATTTTTTTGGCCTAGGGTACCATCATCGAAGCATCGTCGGAGAGCCTAACCGACAGCATTGGGGGTTCCGATGATTTGGGGGGCACATGATGTGCGATGGGTGCTGGTACTTGGCCCTTATATTGGCCCCTATATTGGCCCCCTATCCCTGATCAAACCTCGAGAACTCACACCCCCTTAAGGAGCATTTGAGATTTTATAGGTTTGCTGCCAGTAGCCATTAAAGTGTCTGAAATGGGGACACTTTTTTCAAACGGTCATAAAATCTTCTCTACTTCGAGTTTTTAGCTGAATTTTTTATGCATCCCAATAAAAATACAAGGATCACCTCTACCAAATTTGGGGACAAAACTCTTTGCAAAAAAATTTAAAAAAATCTTGAACCGGGACTGAGGGTTGTGGCAGCACACAGAGGGGGAACAGGCTGTTCCCCAACTTGCACATAATGCCTCTCGGGCCAGCCTCTCTGGTCAGCTGAGCGCCCGCACACTCGTTTCATGGGTTGACTTAGGCATACAGAGTTCATCCCCCGTCTAAGCATACAGAGTTCATTCCCAATCTAAGATCAGATTGGATCGAGGGTTACGGTAGCAGGATCGATAGCACGTAGGGGGGACCGGGCCGATCCCTGACTTGTGCATTCTGCTTCTTCGGTCGGCTGAGTGCCCGGACACTCGTTTTGTGGGTTGGCTTAGGCATACAGAGTACATTCCATGTCTAAGCCCCAGTCGGACCGGGGGTTGTGGCAGCAGGACCGACAATAGGATCGGTAGCACGTAGAGGGGGACCGGGCTGATCCTCGACTTGCGTATTATGCCTCTCCGACTGGCCTCTCCGATCGACTGAGCACCCGCACACTCATTTCATGGGTTGACTTAGGCATACGGAGTTCATTCCCAGTCTAAGTTCAGACCAGATCGAGGGTTGCGACAGCAGGATCGACAGCACATAAGGGGGACTGGACCGATCCTCAGCTTACTCATTCTGCCTTTCCGACCGGCTGAGCGCCCGTACGTCCGTTTCGTGGGTTTGCTTAGGCATACGGAGTTCATCCCCAGTCTAAGCATACGGAGTTGATTCCCAATCTAAGATCAGACAGGATCGACAGTACGCAGGGGGGACAGGGCCGATCCCCAACTTGTGCATTCTACCTCTTCAGTCGATTAAGCGCCCGCACACTCGTTTTGTGGGTTGGCTTAGGCATACAAAGTACATTCCATGTCTAACCCCCAGTCAGACTGGGGGTTGTGGTAGTAAGACCGATAGTGGGATCGGCAGCACGCAGAGGGAGACCGGGCTGATCCTCGACTTGTGCATTATGCTTCTCCGACTGGCCTCTCCGGTCAGCTGAGCACCCCTATGCTCATTTTGTGGGTTGACTTAGGCATACGGAGTTCATTCCCAGTCTAAGATCAGAACGGATCAAGGGTTACGATAGCAGGATCGATAGCACATAAGGGGGACTGGACCAATCCCCGGCTTGTGCATTCTACCTCTCCGGCTGGCTGAGCACCCGCACGCTCGTTCCATGGGTTAGCTTAGGCATACGGAGTTCATTCCATGTCTAAGCATACGGAGCTCTTTCCCAGTCTAAGATTTTGAGCCACGGTGCACTTGCTGGGCTCGGGCATGTGCTGGGGAAACATTTCTTTTGCCTGGGGCACCATCATCGGAGCACCGTCGGAGCATCGTCGGAGCATCGTCGGAGAGCCTAACTGGCAGCATAAGGGGTTCCGACGATTGGTGGGGCCGACGGGTGTGCGCACATGATGTGCGATGGTGCTGGTACTTGGCCTTTATATTTGCCCCCTATACCTCATCAAACCTCGAGAACTCACATCCCCTTAAAGAGCATTTGAGATTTTATAGGTTTGCTACCAGTAGCCATTAAAGTGTCTGAAACGGGGACACTTTTTTCAAACAGTCACAAAATCTTCTCCACTTCAAGTTTTTAGCTGAATTTTTTGTTCATGCCAACAAAAATACAAGGATCACCTCTACCAAATTTGGGGACAAAAATCTTTCTAAAAAAATTTAAAAAAATCCCCAACTGCAAAAAGTTTCAAAAATAGTGAAAAATAGAAAACGGGTTGTCTTGCCACGAAACTTCACATGAAGGCTTAGGGGACCATTGTATGAATTTACAAGCCATAAAAATGGCATTGGCACGGTAGAAATATGAAGACGTGCTTGAACCCACTTATCACCTGTTCGATCCCCGGCTTGCGCATCCTGCCTCTCTGGTCGGCTGAGCGCTCGCACGCTCATTTTGTGGGTTGACTTAGGCATATGGAGTTCATCCCTAGTCTAAGCATACAGAGTTCATTCCCAGTTAAGATCAGATCGGATCAAGGGTTACGACAGCAAGATCGACAGCACGCAGGGGGGACCGGACCGATCCCCGACTTGCACATTCTACCTCTCTGACCGGTTGAGCTCTCGCACGCTCGTTTTGTGGGTTGGCTTAGGCATACGGAGTACATTCCATGTCTAAGCTCCAGTCGGACCGAGGGTTGTGGCAGCAGGATCGGTAGTGGGATCGGTAGCACGCAGAGTGGGACCGAGCTGATCCCCGACTTGTGCATTATGCCTCTTCGGTTGGCCTCTCCTGCCGACTGAGTGCCCGCACGCTCGTTTTGTGGGTTGACTTAGGCATACAGAGTTCATCCCCAATCTAAGGATACGAAGTTCATTCCTAGTATAAGATCGGACCGGATCAAGGGTTACGGCAGCAGGATCAGTATCATGCAGGGGGGATCGAAATTGGCTTGGTTATTCTACCTCTCCAGTCGGCTGAGCGCCCGTATGCCCATTTCGTGGGTTTGCTTAGGTATAGGGAGCTCATTCCAGGTCTAAGCCCTAGTCGGACCAAGGGTTGTGGCAGCGGGATCGAAGGCATGCAGAAGGGGACCGGGCCGATCCCCAGCTTGCGTATTATGCCTCTACGGTTGGCTTAGTGCCCACACGCTCATTTCGTTGGTTGACTTATGCATACGGAGTTTATTCCTAGTCTAAGATTGGACCAGACAGAGGGTTACGGCAGCAGGATCGATAGCACGTAGGGGGGACCGGGTCGATCCCCGGCTTACGCATTCTGCCTCTCCGGTCGGCTAAGCGCCTGCACGCTCGTTTCGTGGGTTGGCTTAGGCATACAGAGTTCATCCCCAGTCTAAGCATACGGAGTTCATTCCCAGTCTAAGATCGAACTGAACTGAGGGTTGCGGCAGCATGCAGAGGGGACCGGGTCGATCCCCGGCTTGCGCATTCTACCTTTTCGGCCGGTTGAGCGCCCGCACGCCCGTTTCATGGGTTGGCTTAGGCATAGGGAGCTCATTCCATGTCTAAGCCCCAGCCGAACTGAGGGTTGTGGCAACGAGACCGGTAGCACGAAGAGGGGGATCGAGCCGATCCCCGTCTTACGCATTATGCCTCTTCAGTCGGCTCAATGCCCGCACACTCGTTTCGTGGGTTGACTTATGCATACGAAGTTCATTCCCAGTCTAAGATCGAACCGGACCAAAGGTTGCGGTAGCAGCATCGACCGCACTTAACGGTGACCAAGTCGATCCCCGGCTTGGGCATTCTGCATCTCCGGTCGGCTGAGCGCCCGCACGCTCATTTCGTGGGTTGGCTTAGGCATAGGAGTTAATTCCATGTCTAAGCATACGGAGCTCATTCTCAATCTAAGATTTTATGCCACGGTGCACATGCTGGGCTTGGGCATGTGCTGGTGCCGCATTTTTTTGCCCGGGGCACCATCACCGGAGCATCGTCGGAGCATCGTCGGAGAGCCTAATCGATGGCATTGGGGGTTCCGACGATTGGGGAGCCGGGGGGTGGGCGCACAAGATATGCGATGGGTGCTGGTACTTGGCCCTTATATTGGCCCCCTATCCCTCATCAAACCTTGAGAACTCACACCCCCTTAAAGAGCATTTGAGATTTTATAGGTTTGTTGCCAATAGCCATTAAAGTGTCTGAAATGGGGACACTTTTTTCAAACGGTCACAAAATCTTCTCCACTTCGAGTTTTTAGCTGAATTTTCTTTTGCATGCCAAAAAAAATACAAGGATCACCTCTACCAAATTTGGGGACAAAACACTTTCTAAAAAAATTTAAAAAAATCCCGAACCGTAAAAAGTTTTAAAAATCGTGAAAAATAGAAAACAGGTCGTCTTGCCACGAAACTTCACATGAAGGC
Source organism: Durio zibethinus (assembly GCF_047325235.1). Classification (NCBI taxonomy): domain Eukaryota; kingdom Viridiplantae; phylum Streptophyta; class Magnoliopsida; order Malvales; family Malvaceae; genus Durio; species Durio zibethinus. The sequence continues at coordinate 27,080,819 of NC_143165.1, forward strand.
TTAGGGGACCATTGTATGAATTTACAAGCCATAAAAATGGCATTGGCATGGTAGAAATATGAAGATGTGCTTGAACCCACCTACCACCCGTTCGATTCCCGGATTACGCATCCTGTCTCTCTGGTCGGCTGAGCGTCCGCACGTTCGTTTCATGGGTTGACTTAGGCATACGGAGTTCATCCCCAGTCTAAGCATACAGAGTTCATTCCCAGTCTAAGATCAGACTGGATCGAGAGTTGCGACAGTAGGATCGGCAGCACACAGTGCGGACCGGGTCGATCCCCGACTTGCGCATTCTGCCTCTTCGGCCGGCTGGGTGGCTGCACGCTCATTTCGTAGGTTGGCTTAGGCATACAGAGTACATTCCAAGTCTAAGCACCAGCCAGACCGAGGGTTGTGTTAGCAGGACTGACAGTGGGATTGACAGCATTCAGAGGAGGATCGAGATGATCCCCGGCTTGCGCATTATGCCTCTCCAGTCGGCCTCCCCGGTCGGTTGAGCACCTGTACGCTCGTTTCGTGGGTGGACTTAGGCATACGGAGTTCATCCCCAGTTTAAGCATAGGATTTCATTCCCAGTCTAAGATCAGACTGGACCGAAGGTTGCGGTAGTAGGATCGGTAGCACGCAGTGGGGACAGGGCCGATCCCTGGCTCGCGCATTCTACCTCTCCGACCGGCTGAGCGCCCGCACGCCCATTTCGTGGGTTGGCTTAGGCATAGGGAGCTCATTCCATGTCTAAGCCCTAGCCGAACCGAGGGTAGTGGCAGCGGGACTGACAGCACGTAGAGGGGGATCGGGTAGATCCCCGGCTTGCGCATTATGCATCTTCGACCGGCTCAGTGCCCGCACGCTCATTTCGTGGGTTGACTTATGCTTACGGAGTTCATTCCCAATCTAAGATCGGACCAGACCGAGGGTTGTGGTAGCAAGATTGACAGCACACAGGGTGGCCTGGGTCGATCTTCGGCTTACGCATTCTGCCTCTCTGGCCGATTGAGCACCCCGTACGTTCGTTTCGTGGGTTGGCTTAGGCATACAGAGTTCATTCCATGTCTAAGCATATGAAGCTCATTCCCAGTCTAAGATTTTGAGCCATGGTGCACATGCTAGGCTCAGGCATGTGCTGGTGCCGCATTTTTTTTGCTCGGGGCACCATCGTCGCAGCATCACTGGAGAGCCTAACCGGTGGCATTGGGGGTTCCGACGATTGGGGGGCCGGGGGATGTGCTCACTGGATGTGCGATGGGTGCTGGTACTTGGCCCTTATATTGGCCCCCTATCCCTCATCAAACCTCAAGAACTCACACCCGCTTAAAGAGCATTTGAGATTTTATAAGTTTACTGCCAGTAGCCATTAAAGTGTCTGAAATGGGGACACTTTTTTCAAACGGTCACAAAATCTTCTGCACTTCGAGTTTTTAGCTAAAGTTTTTTATGCATGCCAAAAAAAATACAAGGATCACCTCTACCAAATTTGGGGACAAAACTCTTTCTAAAAAAATTTTAAAAAATTCCAAACCGCAAAAAGTTTCAAAAATCATGAAAAATAGAAAACGGGTCATCTTGCCACGAAACTTCACATGAAGGCTTAGGGGACCATTGTATGAATTTACAAGCCATAAAAATGGCATTGGCATGGCAGCAATATGAAGATGTGCTTGAACCCACCTACTACCCGTTCGATCCCCAACTTGCGCATCCTGCCTCTCTGGTCGGCTGAGCACCCGTAGGCTCGTTTCGTGGGTTGACTTAGGCATACGGAGTTCATCCCCAGTCTAAGTGTCACCAGCTCCGACCTTAGACTTAGAAACCATACGGCCTTTGGCTTGGAATCTCCTCTTTTATGCCTAAGTCAGCCTAAAACACAAGCGTGCGGGCACTAGAACAATGGGAAGGGCTAATTACGAAAGTTAAAGAGAAACAGGATAACAAGACAGAATTCTGGAAATGCTCTTGTATTCACTGAAACAGAAGTGTTTGATGGTGTACAAATGAAGGTGGAGCAGCGCTCTATTTATAGTTGAGGCTCTACCTACAACTTAATGGCATATCCCTAGAATAAAGGCTAAAATCATGGGATTATACAGATTACAATTAATCAGGATGCTAACTCTTGATTTTCAGGGTCAACCAAATCTGCCAGGATGCTCCAGCTGATCCTGCCTGCTTCCAGAAGCTTCCCTTGCATGTCCAGCACCTTGGGGCCTTCTGGATATGGTGCAGGAAGCTTGTATGCAAGGCCTTGGTCTCACTGGCTGGCCTGCAAGTTGGGCAGGCGTTCTGAACTCGTTTGCTAGGCTTTGCGCACTGATACCCGCTAGTGTGCCTCATCTACGGACCTCAATCTCTGGCTCACCTACTGGTCTGCCTAATGAGCCTGGCGCACCCGCCCAGGGCGTGACATTCTCCCCCACCTGATTGCACAATGCCCTCATTGCATCTTCTGCATGGTACTACCTGATTTGGTCCCCAAACTGCCATAAGTCATCTGTTGGTTCCCAGCTCACCTCACTGTCTGGAAGTCCCTTCCAGCGCACCAAGTACTCATGTCTTGGTTGATAATTCTTCCATCTTACCTCCTGGTCAGCCATGATACTGTGGACCTCCTTCTCATATGAGGCCCTTGCTCCCAATGGTGCATGCTTCGACTCTGCCCATCCTGGATCTCCGTCATCCTCATGGAACGGCTTGAGCATGCTCACATGGAACATCGGGTGTACCCTCAGCTTGGGTGGCATATCCAGCTTATAGGCAACCTTGCCTACCCTCTTGACTACTCAGAAAGGTCCCTCATACCTCTGGACTAGGCCTTTGTACAGCCCCCTATGGTGCACAATGGGATGCAGCTTCACCAACACCAAGTCTCCAACTTGGAACTGTACATCCCGCCTCTTCTGGTCTGCCCACTTCTTAGACCTCTTGGCCGCCTTGTGTAGACAAACTCTGGCCAAGTCAGTTTGCTCCTGCCATGCCTTGGCAAACTTGTATGCTATTGGATTCGGCCCTATATAACCTGTAGCAATCGAACCTGGTGTTAGTGGTTGTTGCCCTGTCACAACCTCAAATGGGCTCTGGTTCGTTGCCTCTCCCCTTTGCAAGTTGCAGGAAAATTATGCAATATCTAGCAGCTTTGGCCAGTCCCTTTGTATGGCACTCACATAGTGCCTGAGGTAGACCTCCAATAGTCTATTTACTCGCTCTGTCTGCCCATCGGTTTGCGAATGCATGCTGGTGGAAAAGTTCAAGTCTGGCCCCAATAGCTTGAACAACTCAATCCAAAACATACTCGTGAAATGCTCGTCTCGATCACTAACAATGGTCCTCGACACTCCCCAATACTTAACCATGTTCTTCAAGAACAATCGAGCTGCCTCTTCGGCTGGGCACTCCTTGGTTGCTGGAATGAAGATTCCATACTTAGAAAACCTGTCCACCACTACCATGATGTTTCCAAACCCTTCTGCTTTGGGTAGACCGACTATAAAGTCTAGAGAAACACTCTCTCATGGTCGTTCTGGCACTGGCAATGGCTCTAAGAGATCGCCTGGTTTCTTGAGCTCCACCTTGTCCTGTTGGCACACAAGATAAGTCTTCACATAGGCCTCCACATCATCCCTCATGTGCGGCCAGTAGTATCAGTCCTCGATCAGTGCCAAGGTGCGGTTCACTCTGGGTGTCCAGCCCACCTTGAATCATGACACTCTTGCAAAACTTCCTTGCGAAGCTTTCCGTGCTACGGCACAAACAGTCTACTGCCCCTGGTGTACAGCAAGCCATCCTATAACCAAAACCGCCTAGTCTTACCTTGCTGGGCATACTCCATCAGAGCTTTGGCTATAGGATCATGCGCAAGTCCCTCCTTGATGTGCAACACTAGTGACCCTTCTGGTTGGCTAATGGCAGCAAGGTTAGCCTTCCTGCTCAGGGCGTCTGCCACTAGGTTCGCCCGTCTCGGCTTGTACTCCATCTAAAAGTCAAATTTCATCAGAAAATCTTACCATCTCGCCAGCTTGGGGGATAGCTTCTTTTGTGTCTGAAAGTAGCTAGTCGCCACATTGTCCGTCCTCACCATGAACCTTGACCCCAACAGGTAATGGCGCCAAGTGCGTAAACAGTGCACCACTACAGTCATCTCTTTCTCTTGGACCGTGTACTTGCATTCAGTCTCGTTTAGCTTCTTGCTCTCGAACGTGACTAGAAGTCCCTCTTGCATCAACACGCCCCCTATGGCAAAGTTTGATGCATCCGTATGCACCTCATATGGCTTGGCATGGTCTGACAAGGCCAAGACTGGCTCTTCAGTCACAGCCTGCTTCAACCTGTCAAAGGCTTCCTGGCACCTTGTGCTCCACTCCCATGCTCTCCCTTTCTTGAGCAAGTCAATCAATGGTGTGGCTATTGCTGAGTGACCTTTGATGAAGTGCCTATAGTAGTTGACTAGCCCAAGGAATGATCTCAACTCAGTGACCTTGGCTGGCAGTTGCCACTCTAGGATGGCGTGTATCTTACCTTCATCCATGCGTATCCTTTCACCTCCCACTATATGGCCAAGGAACGGGATCTCCTGCTGGGCGAATGAGCACTTCTCCCTCTTGACAAACAGCTTGTGCACCCGTAACACCTCAAACACCTATCTCAAGTGGTCGGCTGAGTGCCCTCACACTCGTTTCGTGGGTTGACTTAGGCATACGGAGTTCATCCCCAGTCTAAGCATACAGAGTTCATTCCCAGTCTAAGATCAAACCAGATCATGGGTTACGACAGTAGCATCAGTAGCACGCTGGGGAAACCGGGCTGATCCCCGACTTGCGCATTCTGCCTTCTCGGCCGACTGAGCACCCGCACGCTCGTTTCGTGGGTTGGCTTAGGCATACGGAGTACATTCCATGTCTAAGCCCCAGCCAGATCGAGCGTTGTGGTAGCAGGATCGACAATGGGATCGACAGCGCGCAGAAGGGGGACCGGGCTGATCCCCGGCTTGCGCATTATGCCTCTCCGACCGGCTGAGCGCCCGCACGCTCATTTTGTGGGTTGACTTAGGCATACGGAGTTCATCCCCAGTCTAAGCATACGAAGTTCGTTCCCAATCTAAGATCGAACCGGTCCAAGGGTTGTGGCAGCAGGATCGACAGCACGTAGGGGGGACCGGGCGGATCCCCGGCTGCCACTCCAGTTCGCTGAGCGCCCGCACTCCCGTTTTGTGGGTTGGCTTATGCATAGGGAGCTCATTCCATGTCTAAGCCCTAGCCAGACTAAGGGTTGTGGCAGCGGGACCGACAGCATGCAGAAAGGGACCGGGTCGATCCCCGGCTTACACATTATGCCTCTTCGATCAGCTCAGCGCCCGCACGCTCGTTTCGTGGGTTGACTTATGCATACGGAGCTCATTCCTAGTCTAAGATCAGACTGAACTGAGGGTTGCGGTAGTAGGATCAACAGCACGTAGGGGGGATCGGGTCGATCCCTGGCTTGCGCATTCTGCCTCTCCAGCCGGCTGAGCACTCGCATGCTCATTTCGTGGGTCGGCTTAGGCATACGGAGTTCATTCCATGTCTAAGCATACGGAGCTCATTCCCAGTCTAACATTTTGAGCCACGGTGCACATGCTGGGCTCGGGCATGTGCTGGTGCCGTATTTTTTTCACCCAGGGCACTATCGTCGGAGCATCATCGGAGAGCCTAACTGACGACATTGGGGGTTCTGACAATTGGGGGGGTCGGGGGGTGTGCGCACATGATGTGCGATGGGTGCTGGTACTTGGCCTTATATTGGCTCCCTATCCCTCATCAAACCTTGAGAACTCACACCCCCTTAAAGAGCCTTTGAGATTTTATAGGTTTGCTGCCAGTAGCCATTAAAGTGTTTGAAATGGGGACACTTTTTTCAAACGGTCACAAAATCTTCTCCACTTCGAGTTTTTGGCTGAATTTTTTTGTTCATGCCAAGAAAAATACAAGGATCACCTCTACCAAATTTGGGGACAAAACTCTTTCTAAACAAATTTTAAAAAATCTCGAACCGCAAAAAGTTTTGAAAGTCGTGAAAAATAAAAAATGGGTCGTCTTGCCACGAAACTTCGCATCAAGGCTTAGGGAGACCATTGTATGAATTTACAAGCCATAAAAAAGGCATTGGTATGGCAGAAATATGAAGATGTGCTTGAACCTACCTACCACCCGTTCGATCCCCGACTTACGCATCCTACCTCTCTGGTCGGCTGAGCATCCGCACTCTCGTTTTGTGGGTTGACTTAGGCATACAGAGTTCATTCCCAGTCTAAGCATACGGAGTTCATTTCCAATCTAAGATCAGACCGGATCGAGGGTTGCGATAGCAGGATCGACTGCACGCAGGGGGATCGAGTCGATCCTCGGCTTGCGCATTCTACCTCTCCGGTCGACTGAGCGCCCACGTTCTCGTTTCGTGGGTTGGCTGAGGCATACGAAGTACATTCCATGTCTAAGCTAGGGTTGGCATCAGGTCGGGTTCGGGGCAGGTTTTGCTCGCCCTGAACCTGACCCGACTTTATCATCAATAAACCCGAACCCGACCCGACCCAAATTTTTTTTATTTTTTCATACCCGAGCCCGACCCGAACCTGATACTATATAATCCATACTTGACCCGACCCGACCCGAAATTAATAAAAAAATATTATTTTTTAAATATAAATATTTAAAAATATCATTATATAAATATATATATATATATAAATAAATAATTAAAAAATAATTTTTTAAATAATATCGGGTCGGGTAGGGTCGGGTATGCCTAAAACCCGACCCCGACCAGGCCCTAATTATTTCCTAAGATTACCCGACCCGACCCGACCCGAACTTCATAGGGTCGGGTCGGGTCGGAACCCACCGGGGTCGGGTTGAATTCTCATCCCTAGTCTAAGCCACAGCCGGACCGAGGGTTGTACCAGTCGGACCGAGGGTTGTGGTAGCAGGATCGGCAGTGGGATCGGTAGCACGTAGAGGGGGACCGGGCTGATCCTCGGTTTACGCATTATGCCTCTCCGGTCGACGTCTTCGGTCAGTTGAGCGCCCGCATGCTCGTTTCATGGGTTGACTTAGGCATACGGAGTTCATCCCCAGTCTAAGCATACGAAGTTCATTCAAAGTCTAAGATCGGACTGGACCGAGGGTTGCGACAGCAAGATTGGCAGTACGCTAAGGGGATCGGGCTGATCTCTGGCTTGCGCATCTGCCTCTCTGGCTGGCTGAGCGCCCGCATGCCCGTTTCATGGGTTGGCTTAGGCATAGGGAGCTCATTCCATGTCTAAGCCCTAGCCGGATAGAGGGTTCTGGCAGCGAGATAGACAACACACAGAGGGGGACCGGGTTGATCCTCGGCTTGTGCGTTATGCCTTTTCGACCGGCTCAGCACCTGCACGCTCATTTCGTGGGTTGACTTATGCATACGGAGTTCATTCCCAGTCTAAGATTAGACCAGACCGAAGGTTGCATCAGTAGGATCGACAGCACGTAGGGGGGACCGGGTCGATCCTCGACTTGCGCATTCTGCCTCTATGGCCGACTGAGCACCCGCACACTCGTTTCGTGGGTTGGCTTAGGCATACGGAGTACATTCCATGTCTAAGCCCCAGTCTGACCGAGGGTTGTGGTAGCAGGACCAACAACGAGATCGACAGCATGTAGAGGGGGATCGAGCTGATCCCCGGCTTGCACATTATGCCTCTCCGGCCGACCTCTCTGGCCGGTTGAGCGCCCGCACGCTCATTTCATGGGTTGACTTAGGCATACGGAGTTCATCCCCATTCTAAGCATATGGAGTTCATTTCCAGTCTAAGATCGAACCAGACCGAGGGCTACAGCAGCAGGATCGACAGCACGCAGGAGGGACCGGGTCGATCCCCGGCTTGCACATTCAGCCTCTCCGGTCGGCTGAACGCCCGCATGCCCGTTTCGTGGGTTAGCTTAGGCATAGGGAGCTCATTCCATGTCTAAGCCCCAGCCAGACCGAGGGTTGTGACAACAGGACGGGCAGCACGCAGAAGGGGACCGGGCTGATCCCTGGCTTACGCATTATGTCGCTTCGGGCGGCTCAGCACCTGCACACTCGTTTCGTGGGTTGACATATGCATACAGAGTTCATTCCCAATCTAAGATCAGATCGGACCAAGGGTTGTGGCAGTAGGATTGACAGCATGCAGGGGGGGACCGGGTCGATCTTCGGCTTACGCATTTTGGCTCTCCAGCTGCTAAGCGCCCGCACGCTCGTTTCATGGGTTGGCTTAGGCATACGAAGTTCATTCCATGTCTAAGTATACGGAGCTCATTCCCAATCTAAGATTTTGAGCCACGATGGACATGCTGGGCTCAAGCCTGTGCTGGTGCAGCATTTTTTTCGCCCGGGGCACCATCGCCGGAGCATCACCGGAGAGCCTAACCGGCGGCATTAGGGGTTCCGACGATTGGGGGGCCAGGGGGTGTGCGCACATGATGTGTGATGGGTGCTGGTACTTGGCCCTTATATTGGCCCCCTATCCCTCTTCAAACGTCGAGAACTCACACCCCCTTAAAGAGCATTTGAGATTTTATAGGTTTGCTGCCAATAGCCATTAAAGTGTCTAAAATGGGACACTTTTTTCAAATGGTCACAAATCTTCTCCACTTCGAGTTTTTAGTTGAAGTTTTTTGTGCATGCCAACAAAAATACAAGGATCACCTCTACCAAATTTGGGGACAAAACTCTTTCTAAAAAAATTTTAAAAAATCCTAAACCGTAAAAAGTTTCAAAAATCGTGAAAAATAGAAAACGGGTCGTCTTGCCACGAAACTTCACGTGAAGGCTTAGGGGACCATTGTATGAATTAACAAGCCATAAAAATGACATTGGCTTTTCAGCAATATGAAGATGTGCTTGAACACACCTACCACTTGTTCGATCTCCGGCTTGCGCATCCTACCTCTTTGGTTGGTTGAGTGCCCGCACGCTCGTTTCGTGGGTTGACTTAGGCATACGGAGTTCATCCCCAGTCTAAGTGTCACGGGCTCCGACCTTAGACTCAGAAATCATGCGGCCTTAGGTTTGGAATCTCCTCCTTTATGCCTACGTCAACCTAAAACACAAGCGTGCGAGCACTAGAACAATGGGAAGGGCTAATTACGCAAGTTAAAGAGAAATAGGATAACAAGACAAAATTTTGGAAATGCTCTTGTATTCACTGAAACAGAAGTGTTTGATGGTGTACAAATGAAGGTGGAGCAGCCTTCTATTTATAGTTGAGCTCTAGCTACAACTTAATGGCATATCCCTAGAATAAAAGCTAAAATCATGGGATTATACAGATTACAATCAATCAGGATGCTAACTCCTGATTTTTAGGGTCAACCAAATCTGTCAGGATGCTCCAGCTGATCCTGCCTGCTTCCAAAAGCTTCCCTTGCGTGTCCAGCACCTTGGGCCCTTCTGGATATGGTGCATGAAGCTTGTATGCCAGGCCTTGGTCTGACGGGCTGGCCTGCAAGTTGGGCGGGCGTTCTGAACTCGTTTGCTAGGCTTTGCGCACTGATACCCGCCAGCAAGCCTGGTCTGCGGGCCTCAATCTCTAACTCCCCTGTTGGTCTACCTGATGTGCCTGGCGCACCCACCCTGGGCGTGACATTCTCTCCCACCTGATTGTACAATGCCCTCATTATGTCTTCTACATGGTACTGCCTGATCTGGTCCCCAAACTGCCATAAGTCATTGTCTGAAAGTCCCTTCCAGCGCACCAAGTACTCATGTCTTAATTGATAATTCTTCCATCTCACCTCCCGATCAGCCATGATGCTGTGGACCTCCTTCTCATATGAGGCCCTTGCTCCCAATGGTGCACGCTTTGACTCTGCCTGTCCTGGATCTCCCTCATCCTCATGGAACGGCTTAAGCATGCTCACATGGAACACTGGGTGTACCCTCAGCTTGGGTGGCATATCCAGCTTATAGGCAACCTTGCCTACCCTCTTGACTACTCAAAAAGGTCCCTCATACCTCTGGACTAGGCCTTTGTACAGCCCCTTATGGCACACAATGGGATGCAACTTCACCAACACCAAGTCTCCAACCTGGAACTGTATATCCCGCCTCTTCTGGTCTGCCCACTTTTTCAACCTCTTAGCCGCCTTGTGTAGACAAACTCTGGCCAAGTCAGTTTACTCCTGCCATGCCTTGGCAAACTTGTATGTTGCTGGATTCGGCCCTGTATAACCTGCAGCAATCGAATCGGGTGTTAGTGGTTGTTGCCCTGTCACAACCTCAAATGGGCTCTGGTTCATTGCCTCGCTCCTTTGCAAGTTGTAGGAAAATTACGCAATATCTAGCAGCTTTGACCAGTCCCTTTGTGTGGCACTCACATAGTGGCTGAGGTAGACCTCCAATAGTCCATTTACTCGCTCTGTCTGCCCATCGATCTACGGATGCATGCTGATGGAAACGTTCAAGTCTGACCCTAATAGCTTGAACAGCTCAATCCAGAAGTTGCTCATGAAATGCCCATCCCGATTGCTAACAATGGTCCTCGGCACTCCCCAGTACTTAACCATGTTCTTCAAGAACAATCGAGCTGCCTCCTCGGCTGGGCACTCCTTGGTTGCTGGAATGAAGATTCCATACTTGGAAAACCTGTCCACCACTACCATGATGCTTCCAAACCCTTCTGCTTTGGGTAGACCTTCTATAAAGTCCAGAGAAACACTCTCCCATGGTCGTTCTGGCACTGGCAATGGCTCTAAGAGACTGCCTGGTTTCTTGAGCTCCACCTTATCCTGTTGGCACACAAGATAAGTCTTCACATAGGCCTCCACATCATCCCTCATGTGTGGCCAGTAGTACCTATCCTCGATCAATGCCAAGGTGCGACTCACTCTGGGTGTCCAGCCTATCTTGAATCATGACACTCTTGCAAAACTTCCATACAGAGCTTTTCGTGCTACGGCACAAACAGTCTACTTCCCCTGGTGTACAGCAAGCCATCCTGTAACCAAAATCGCCTAGTCTTACCTTGCTAGGCGTACTCCATCAGAGCTTTCGCTATAGGATCATGCGCAAGTCCCTCCTTGATGTGCGGCACTAGTGACCCCTCTGGTTGGCTAATTGCAGCAGGGTTAGCCTTTTTGCTCAGGGCGTCTGCCACTAGGTTCGCCTGCCCCGACTTGTACTCCATTCGAAAGTCAAATTTCGTAAGAAAATCTTACCATCTCGCCTGCTTGAGGGACAGCTTCTTTTGCGTTTGGAAGTAGCTGGTCGTCACATTGTCCGTCCTCACCATGAACCTCGACCTCAACAGGTAATGGCACCAAGTGCGCAAACAGTGCACCACTGTAGTCATCTCTTTCTCTTGGACTGTGTACTTGCGTTCAGTCTCATTTAGCTTTCTGCTCTCGAACGTGACTGGACGTCCCTGTTGCATCAGCACGCCCCCTATGGCAAAGTTTGATGCATCCGTATGCACCTCATACGGCTTGGCATGGTCTAGCAAGGCCAAGACTGGCTCCTCGGTCACAGCCCGCTTCAACTTGTCAAAGGCTTCCTGGCACCCTGCTCTCCACTCCCATGCTCTCCCTTTCTTGAGCAAGTCAGTCAATGGTGTGGCTATTGCTGATTGACCTTTGATGAAGCGCTTGTAGTAGTTGACCAGCCCAAGGAACGATCTCAACTCAGTGACCTTCGCTGGCAGTCGCCACTCCAGGATGGCGTGTATCTTGCCTTCATCCATGCATATCCTACCACCTCCCACTATGTGGCCAACGAACGGGATCTCCTACTAGGTGAATGAGCACATCTCCCTCTTGACAAACAACTTGTGCGCACGCAACACCTCGAACACCTATCTCAAGTGGTCAGTTGAGTGCCCACATGCTTGTTTCATGGGTTGACTTAGGCATACGGAGTTCATCCCCAGTCTAAGCATGCAGAGTTCATTCCCAGTCTAAGATTGGACTGGATCGAGGGTTGCAGCAGCAGCATCGATAGCATGTAGGAGGGATCGGGCCAATCCCTGGCTTGTGCATTCTACCTCCTTGGGTTGGCTTGCGCACACTCGTTTCGTGGGTTGGCTTAGGCATACGGAGTACATTCCATGTCTAAGCCCCAGTCGGACCGAGGGTTGTGGTAGCAGGACCGGTAGCAGGATCAACAGCATGCAGAAGGAGGATCGAGCTGATCCTCGGCTTGCGTATTATGCCTCTTCGGTCGGCCTCTTCGATCGACTGAGCACCTGCACGCTCATTTTGTGGGATCACTTAGGCATATGGAGTTCATCCCCAGTCTAAGCATACGAAGTTCATTCCCAGTCTAAGATCAGATCGGACCGAGGGTTACGATAGTAGGATCGGTAGCATACAGGGGGGACCGGGCCGATCCCCAGCTTGTGCATTCTGCCTCTCCAGTCTGTTGAGCGCCCGCATGCCCGTTTCATGGGTTGGCTTAGGCATAGGGAGCTCATTCCATGTCTAAGCCCTAGCCGGACTGAGGGTTATGGTAGCGAGACTGGCAGCATGCAGACGGGGACCGAGTCGATCCCCGACATACGCATTATGCCTCTTCGACCGGCTCAACGCCCGCACGCTCGTTTCATGGGTTAACTTATGCATACAGAGCTCATTCCCAGTCTAAGATCAGATTGGACCGAGGGTTGAAGTAGCAGGATCGACAGCACACAGGGGGGATCAGGTCGATCCTCGGCTTGTGCATTCTACCTCTCCGATCGACTGAGCGCCTGCACGCTTGTTTCATGGGTTGGCTTAGGCATACGGAGTTCATCCCATGTCTAAGCATATGGAGCTCATTCCCAATCTAAGATTTTGAGCCACGGTGCACATGCTGGTGTGTTGGTGCCGCATTTTTTTCGCCTAGGGCACCATCGCCGGAGCATCGCTGGAGCATCACCGGAGAACCTAACCGGTGGCATTAGGGGTTCCAATGATTGGGGGGGCCGAGGGGTGTGCGCACATGATGTGCGATGGGTGCTGGTACTTGACCCTTATATTGGCCCCCTATCCCTCATCAAACCTCAAGAACTCACACCCCCTTAAACGGCTTTTGAGATTTTATAGGTTTGCTGCCAGTGGCCATTAAAGTGTCTGAAATGGGGACACTTTTTTCAAACGGTCACAAAATCTTCTCCACTTCGAGTTTTTAGCTGAAGTTTTTTGTGCATGCCAAAAAAAATACAAGGATCACCTCTACCAAATTTGGGGACAAAACTCTTTCTAAAAAAATTTAAAAAAATCCCGAACCGTAAAAAGTTTTGAAAATTGTGAAAAATAGAAAATGGGTCGTCTTGCCACGAAACTTCACATGAAGGCTGAGGGGGACTGGGCTGATCCCTGACTTGCGCATTATGCCTCTCCGACTGGCCTCTTTGGTCGGTTGAGCACCCGCACGCTCGTTTCATGGGTTGACTTAGGCATACGAAGTTCATCCCAAGTCTAAGTGTACGGAGTTCATCCCAAGTCTAAGCATACGGAGTTTATTCCCAGTCGAAAATCGGACCAGACCAAGGGTTGCGACAATGGGATCGACAGCACACAAGGGGGACTATGCCGATCCTCGGCTTGCGCATTCTACCTTTTAAGTCGATGAGTGCCCGTACGCCCGTTTCGCAGGTTGGCTTAGCCATAGGGCGCTCATTCCATGTCTAAGCCCCAGTCGGACCGAGGGTTGTGGCAGCGGGACTGACAGCACACTGAGGGGGACCGGGCCTATTCCCAGCTTGCGCATTATTTCTCTTCGGCCTGCTCAGCGCCCGTACGCTCATTTCATGTGTTGACTTATGGATACAGAGTTCATTCCCAGTCTAAGATCGGATCGGACCGAGGGTTGCGACAGCAGGATCGACAGCACGCAAGATGGGGTCGGGTCGATCCCCGACTTGTGCATTCTACCTCTCCGTCCGACTGAGCGCCCGTACGCTCATTTCGTGGGTTCACTTAGGCATACGGAGTTCATCCCCAGTCTAAGCATACGGAGTTCATTCCCAGTAAAAGATCAGACTAGATCAAGGGTTAAGGCAGTAAGATCGGTAGTACGTAAGGGGATCGAGCCGATCCCCGACTTGCGTATTCTGCCTCTCCGGTTGGCTGAGCTCCCGCAGGCTCATTTCTTGGGTTGGCTTAGCCATACGGAGTACGTTCCACGTCTAAGCCCCAGCCAAACCGAGGGTTGTGGTAGCAGGACCGACAGTAGGATCGGTAGCATGCAGAGGGGGATCGAGCTGATCCTCAACTTACACATTATGCCTCTCCGACCGGTTGAGCGGCCGCATGCTCGTTTCGTGGGTTGACTTAGGCATACGGAGTTCATCACCAGTCTAAGCATACGGAGTTCATTCCCAGTCTAAGATCGGATCGGATCGAGGGTTACGGCAGCTGGATCGGTAGCATGCAGGGGGGACCGAGTCGATCCCCGGCTTTCGCATTCTACCTCTCCGACCAGCTGAGTTCCCGCTCGCTCATTTCATGGGTTGGCTTAGGCATACAGAGTACATTCCATGTCTAAGCCCCAGTCGGACCGGAGGTTGTGGCAGCAAGACTGGCAGCGAGATAGGTAGCACGCAAAGAGGGACTGGGCTTATCCCTGGCTTGTGCATTATGCCTCTCCGATTGGCCTCTCTGGCCGGGTGAACGCCCGCACGCTCGTTTCGTGGGTTGACTTAGGCATACGGAGTTCATCCCTAGTCTAAGCATACGGAGTTCATTCACAATCTAAGATCAGACCGAATCGAGGGTTACGGCAGCAGGATCGACAGCATGCAGGGGGGACCGGGTTGATCCTCGGCTTGTGCATTCTGCCTCTCTAACCTGCTGAGCACTCGTACGCTCGTTTCACGGGTTGGCTTAGGCATACGGAGTACATTCCATGCCTAAGCCCTAGCCGGACCGTGGGTTGGGACAGCAGCACCAGCAACAGGGTCGGCAGCACGAAGATGGGGACCGAGCTGATCCCCGACTTGTGCATTACACCTCTCCGATCGGCTTCTCCGGTCGACTGAGCGCCCGTACACTCGTTTCGTGGGTTGACTTAGACATATGGAGTTCGTCCCCAATCTAAGCATACGGAGTTCATTCCCAGTCTAAGATTGAACTAAAACGAGGGTTGCAGCAGCAGGATCGACAACACACAGGGGCGACCGGGCCGATCCTCGGCTTGCACATTCTACCTCTCCGATCGATTGGGTGCCCGCACACTCGTTTCGTGTGTTGGCTTAGGCATAGGGAGCTCATTCTAAGTCTAAGCCCTAACCGGATCGAGGGTTGTGGCAGCAAGATTGGCAGTATGTAGAGGGGGACCGGGCCGGTCCCCGGCTTGCGCATTATGCCTTTTCGATCGGCTTAGTTTCCGCACGCTCGTTTGGGGATCGGGGTCGATCCCTGACTTTCGTATTATGCCTCTTCGGTCAGCTCAGTGCCCGCACGCTCGTTTCGTGGGTTGACTTATGCATACGGAGTTCATTCCTAGTCTAAGATCGGACCAGATCGAGGGTTACGACAGCAGGATCGACAGCACGCAGGGGAGGATCGGGTCGATCCCCGACTTGCGCATTCTGCCACTCTAGTCAGTTGAGCGCCCGCACGCTCGTTTCGTGGGTTGGCTTAGGCATACATAGTTCATTCCATGTCTAAGCATATGGAGCTCATTCCCAGTCTAAGATTTTTTGCCGTGGTGCACATGCCGGGCTCGGGCATGTGCTGGTGCCGCATTTTTTTCGCCCGGGGCACCATCACCGGAGCATCGCCGGAGAGCCTAACCGGCGGCACTGGGGGTTCCGGCGATTGAGGGGCTCGGGGGGTGTGCTCACATGATGTGCGATGGGTGCTGGTACTTGGCCCTTATATTGGCCCCGTATCCCTCATCAAACCTCGATAACTCACACCCCCTTAAAGAGCATTTGAGATTTTATAGGTTTGCTGCCAGTAGCTATTAAAGTGTCTGAAATGGGGACACTTTTTTCAAACGATCACAAAATCTTCTCCACTTCGAGTTTTTAGCTGAATTTTTTTGTGCATGCCAACAAAAATAAAAGGATCACCTCTACCAAATTTGGGGAAAAACTCTGTAAAAAAAAAACTTAAAAAAATCGCAAACCACAAAAAGTTTTAAAAGTCGTGAAAAATAGAAAACAGGTCGTCTTGCCACGAAACTTCACATGAAGGCTTAGGGGACCATTGTATGAATTTACAAGCCATAAAAATGGCATTGGCACGGTGGAAATATGAATATGTGCTTGAATCCACCTACCACCCATTCGATCCCCGACTTGCGCATCTTGCCTCTCTGGTCGGCTGAGTGCCTGCACAGTCATTTCGTGGGTTGACTTAGGCATAAGGAGTTCATCCCTAGTCTAAGCATACGGAGTTCATTCCCAGTCTAAGATTGGACCGGATCAAGGGTTGCGACAGCACGCAAGGGGGACCGGGCCGAGCCCCGGCTTGTGCATTCTGCCTCTCCGACCTACTGAGTGCCTGCACGCTCATTTCATGGGTTGGCTTAGGCATAGAAAGTACATTCCATGTCTAAGCCCCAGCCGGACCGAGTGTTATGGCAGTAGGACCAACAACAGGATCGATAGCACGCAGAGGGGGATCAGGCTGATCCTCAGCTTGTGCATTATGCCTCTTCGGTCGGCCTTTCCGATCGGCTGAGTGTCGCACGCTCGTTTCATGGGTTGACTTAGGCATACGAAGTTCATCCCCAGTCTAAGCATACGAAGTTCATTCCTAGTCTAAGATCGGATCAGACCGAGGGTTACGAGAGTAGGACCAGTAGCACGCAGGGGGAATCGGGCTGACCCCAGCTTGCGCATTCTGCCTTTCTGGCTGACTGAGCGCCCGCACACTCGTTTCATGGGTTGGCTTAGGCATAGGGAGCTCATTCCATGTCTAAGCCCTAGCTGGACCGAGGGTTGTGGCAGCGGGACCGGCAGCATGCAGACGGGGACCGGGCTGATCCCCGACTTGCGCATTATGCCTCTTCAGCCGGCTCAGCACCCGTACGCTTGTTTCATGGGTTGACTTATGCATACAGAGTTCATTCCCAGCCTAAGATCGGACCGGACCAAAGGTTACGGCAGCAGGATCGACAGCACACAGGGGGGACTGGGTCGATCCCCAGCTTGCGCATTCTGCCTCTCTGACCGGCTGAGCGCCCGCACGCTCGTTTCGTGGGTTAGCTTAGACATACGGAGTTTATTCCATGTCTAAGCATACAGAGCTCATTCCAAGTCTAAGATTTTGAGCCACGGTGCACATGCTGGGCTTAGGCATGTGCTGGTGCCGCATTTTTTTCGCCCAGGGCACCATCGTCAGACCATCGCTTGAGAGCCTAACCAGTGGCATTGGGGGTTCCGACGATTGGGGGGGCCGGGGGGTGTGCGCACATGATGTGCGATGGGTGCTGGTACTTGGCCCTTATATTGGCCCCCAATCTCTCATCAAGCCTCGAAAACTCACAACCCCTTAAAGAGCATTTGAGATTTTATAGGTTTGCTGCCAGTAGCCATTAAAGTGTCTGAAATGGGGACACTTTTTTCAAATGGTCACAAAATCTTCTCCACTTCGAGTTTTTAGCTGATTTTTTTTGTGCATGCCAACAAAAATACAAGGATCACCTCTACCAGATTTGAGGGACAAAAATCTTTCTAAAAAAATTTTAAAAAATCCCCAACCGTAAAAAGTTTCAAAAATCATGAAAAATAGAAAACGGGTCATCTTGCCACGAAACTTCACATGAAGGCTTAGGGGACCATTGTATGACTTTACAAGCCATAAAAATGGCATTGTCATGGCAAAAATATGAAGATGTGCTTGAACCCACCTACCACCCGTTCGATCCCTAGCTTGCGTATCCTGCCTCTTTGGTCGGCTGAGCGCCTGCACGCTCATTTCGTGGGTTGACTTAGGCATACGGAGTTCATCCCCAGTCTAATCATACGAAGATCATTCCGAATCTACGATCAAACCGGATCGAGGGTTACGATAGTAGGATCAGTAGCACACAGGGGGGATCGGGCTGATCCCCGACTTGCGCATTTTGAGTCTCTGGCCGGCTGAGCGCCTGCACGCTCGTTTCGTGGGTTGGCTTAGGCATACAGAGTACATTCCATGTCTAAGCCCCAGCCGGACCAAGGGTTGTGGGAGCAGGACCAGTAGCGGGATCAACAGCACGCAGAAGGGGATCGGGCTGATCCTAGGCTTGCGCATTTTGCCTCTCCGATCGGCCTCTCCGACTGGCTGAGCGCTCGCATGCTCGTTTCATGGGTTGACTTAGGCATACAGAGTTCATCCCTAGTCTAAGCATACGGAGTTCATTCCCAGTCTAAGATCGGACTGGACCGAGGGTTGCGACAGTAGGATCGAAAGCACACAGGGGGGACCAGGCTGATCCCTGGCTTGTGCATTCTGCCTCTCCGGCCGACTGAGCGCCCGTACACCCATTTCATGGGTTGGCTTAGGCATAGGGAGCTCATTCCATGTCTAAGCCCCAGCCGAACCAAGGGTTGTGGCAGCGGACCGGCAGCACGCAGAGGGGGACCGGGTCGTTCCTCGGCTTGCGCATTATGCCTCTTCGACCGGCTCAGCACCCGCACGCTCGTTTCGTGGGTTGACTTATGCATACGGAGTTCATTCCTAGTCTAAGATCAGACCGGACCGAGGGTTGCAGCAACAGGATCGATAGCACCCAGGGGGAACCAGGTTGATCCTCGGTTTGCGCATTCTTCCTTTTCGACCGGCTGAGCGTCCGAACGCTCGTTTCATGGGTTGGCTTAGGCATACGGAGTTCATTTCATGTCTAAGCATACAGAGCTAATTCCCAGTCTAAGATTTTGAGCCACAGTGCACATGCTGGGCTCGGGCATGTGCTGGTGCTACATTTTTTTCGCCCGGGGCACCATCGTCGGAGCATCGCCGGAGAGCCTAATCGACGGCATTGTGGGTTCCAACGATTGGAGGGGGCCGAGGGGTGTGCGCACATGATGTGCGATGGGTACTGGTACATGGCCCATATATTGGCCCCCTATCCCTCATCAAACCTCGAGAACTCACACCCCCATAAAGAGCATTTGAGATTTTATAGGTTCGCTGCCAGTAGCCATTAAAGTGTCTGAAATAGGGACACTTTTTTCAAATGATCACAAAATCTTCTCCACTTCGAGTTTTTAGCTAAATGTTTTTGTGCATGCCAACAAAAATACAAGGATCACCTCTACCAAATTTGGGGACAAAACTCTTTCTAAAAGAATTAAAAAAAATCCCGAACCATAAAAAGTTTGAAAATCAAGAAAAATAGAAAATGGGTCGTCTTGCCATGAAACTTCACATGTCAAAGCCCTAGTCGGACCGTGGGTTGTGACAGCAGCACTGGCAGCGGGGTCGGCAGCGGGGTCGGCAGCACGCAGATGGGGACCGAGCTGATCCTCGACTTGTGCATTACACCTCTCCGATCGGCTTCTCCGGCTGGCTGAGCGCCCGTACGCTCGTTTCATGGGTTGACTTAGGCATACGGAGTTCGTCCCCAATCTAAGCATATGGAGTTCATTCCCAGTCTAAGATTGAACTGAAACGAGGGTTGCAGCAGCAGGATCGACAACACGCAGGGGGATCGAGCCGATGCTCGGCTTGTACATTCTACCTCTCCGGTCGGTTGAGTGCCCGCACGCCCGTTTTGTGTGTTGGCTTAGGCATAGGGAGCTCATTCCAAGTCTAAGCCCCAACTGGATCGAGGGTTGTAGTAGCAGGATCGACAGTATGTAGAGGGGGACCGGGCCAGTCCCGGGCTTACGCATTATGCCTTTTTGATCGGCTTAGTGCCCGCACGCTCGTTTGGGGATCGGGGTCGATCCCTGACTTTCGCATTATGCCTCTTCGGTCGGCTCAATGCCCGCACGCTCGTTTCGTGGGTTGACTTATGCATACGGAGTTCATTCCTAGTCTAAGATCAGACCAGACCGAGGGTTACGGCAGCAGGATCGACAGCACGCAGGGGAGGACCGGGTCGATCCTCGCTTGCGCATTCTACCACTCTAGTCAGTTGAGCGCCCGCACGCTCGTTTTATGGGTTGGCTTAGGCATACAGAGTTCATTCCATGTCTAAGCATACGAAGCTCTTTCCCAATCTAAGATTTTGAGCCGCGGTACACATGCTGGGCTCAGGCATGTGCTGGTGTCGTATTTTTTTGGCTCGGGGCACCATCGTTGGCGCATCACCGAAGCATCATCGGAGAGCCTAACCGACGGCATTGAGGGTTCTAACGATTGGAGGGGCCAGGGGGTGTGCGCACATGATGTCCGATGGGTGCTCGTACTTGGCCCTTATATTGGCCCCCTATCCCTTATCAAATCTCGAGAACTCACACCCTTTAAAGAGTATTTGAGATTTTATAGGTTTGCTGCCAGTAGCCATTAAAGTGTTTGAAATGGGGACACTTTTTTCAAATGGTCACAAAAGCTACTCCACTTTGTGTTTTTAGCTGAATTTTTTTGTGCATGCCAACAAAAATACAAGGATCACCTCTACCAAATTTGGGACAAAACTCTTTCTAAAAAAATTTAAAAAAATCCCTAACTACAAAAAGTTTTAAAAATCATGAAAAATAGAAAACAGGTTGTCTTGCCACGAAACTTCACATGAAGGCTTAGGGGACCATTGTATGAATTTACAAGCCATAAAAATGGCATTGGCACGACAGAAATATGAAGATGTGTTAGAACCCACCTACCACCCGTTCGATCCCCGGCTTGTGCATCCTGCCTCTCTGGTCGACTGAGCGTCCGCACGCTCGTTTCGTGGGTTGACTTAGGCATACGGAGTTCATCCCCAATCTAAGCATACGGAGTTCATTCCCAGTCTAAGATTGAACCGGATCGAGAGTTACGGCAGCAGGATCGATAGCACACAGGAAGGACCGGGCCGATCCCTGGCTTGCGCATTCTGCCTCTCCGGCCAACTAACCACCCGCACGCTCGTTTCGTGGGTTGGCTGAGGCATACGAAGTACATTCCACATCTAAGCCGCAGTCAAACCGAGGGTTGTGGTAGTAGGAATGGCAACGGGATCGGTAGCACGCAGAGGGGGATTGGGCTGATACCCAGCTTGCGCATTATGCCTCTTCGATCGACCTTTCCGGTCGACTGAGTGCCCGTACGCTCGTTTCGTGGGTTGACTTAGGCATACGGAGTTCAGCCCCAGTCTAGGCATACAGAGTTCATTCTCAATCTAAGATCAGACCGGATCGAGGGTTACGACAGGAGGATCGACAGCACGCAGGCAGAACCGGGCTGATGCTCGGCTTGCGCATTCTACCTCTCTGACTGGATGAGCGCCCGCACACTCATTTCATGGGTTGGCTGAGGGATACGAAGTACATTTCACGTCTAAGCATACGGAGTTTATCCCCAGTCTAAGATCAGACTGGATCGAGGGTTGCGACAGTAGAATCGATAGCATGCAGGGGGGATGTAGCCGATCCCCGGCTTACACATTCTGCCTCTCCAGCTGGTTGAGCGCCCGCACACCTGTTTCATGGGTTGGCTTAGGCATAGGGAGCTCATTCCATGTCTAAGCCCCAGTCGGACCGAGGGTTGTGGTAACGGGACCGGCAGCAAGCAGAGGGGGATCGGGCCGATCCCTAACTTGCACATTTTGACTCTTCGTTCGGCTCAGCGCCCGCACGCTCGTTTCGTGGGTTGACTTATTCATACGGAGTTCATTCCCAGTCTAAGATCGGATCGGATCGAGGGTTGCGACAGTAGGATCTACAGACGCAGGGGGATCAGGCCGATCTCCAGCTTGCGCATTCTGCCTCTTCGACCGACTGAGCACCGCACGCTCGTTTCGTGGGTTCGCTTAGGCATACATAGTGCATTCCACGTCTAAGCCCCAGCCAGACCGAGGGTTGTGGCAGCAGGACCGGCAGCGAGATCGGTAGCACACAGAGGGGGATCGGGTTGATCCCCGACTTGCGCATTATGCCGCTTCGATCAGCCTCTCTGACCGGTTGAGTGCCTGCACGCTCGTTTCATGGGTTGACTTAGGAATACAAAGTTCATCCCCAGTCTAAGCATACGGAGTTCATTCCCAGTCTAAGATCGAATCAGATCGAGGGTTGTGGTAGCAGGATCTACAGCACGCAGGGGGGACCGGGCCGATCCCGGGCTTACGCATTCTGCCTCTTCGGCCAGCTAAGTGCCCGCACACTCGTTTCATGGGTTGGCTGAGGCATACGAAGTACATTCCATGTCTAAGCCCTAGTCAGACCGAGGGATGTGGCAGCAGGAACGGCCGCGGGATCGATAGCATGTAGAGAGGGATCGGGCTGATCCCCAGCTTGTGCATTATGCCTCTTCGATCGGTCTTTTCGATCGACTAAGTGCCCGTACGCTTGTTTCATGGGTTGACTTAGGTATACAGAGTTCATCCCCAGTCTAGGCATACAGAGTTCATTCTCAATCTAAGATCGAACAGGATCAACGGTTGCGGTAGTAGGATCGACAGCACTCAGGCGAAACTGGGCTGATGCTCGGCTTGCGCATTCTACCTCTTCAACTGGATGAGCGCCCGCACACTCATTTTATGGGTTGGCTTAGGGATACAAAGTACATTCCACGTCTAAGCCCCAACCAGATTGAGAGTTGTGGCAACAGAACTGGTAGCGGGATTCACAGCACGCAGAGGGGGACTGGGCTGATCCTCGACTTGCACATTATGCCTCTTTAATTGGCCTCTCCAGTTTACTGAATGCCCGCACGCTCGTTTCGTGGGTTGACTTAGGCATATGGAGTTCATCCCCAGTCTAAGCATACGGAGTTCATTCCCAATCTAAGATCAGACTGGATTGAAGGTTGCGGTAGCAGAATCGGCAGCACGCAGGGGGGATCGGGCTGATCCCCGACTTACACATTTTGCATCTTCAGCTGGCTGAGCGCCCGTTCGCCCCTTTCATGGGTTAGCTTAGGCATAGGGAGCTCATTCCATGTCTAAGCCCCAGTCGGACCGAGGGTTGTGGTAACGGAATCGACAGCACGCAAAGGAGGACCGGGCTGATCCCCGACTTGCACATTTTGACTCTTCGGTCGGCTCAACCGCCGCACGCTCGTTTCGTGGGTTGACTTATGCATACGGAGTTCATTCCCAATTTAAGATCGGATCAGATCGAGGGTTGTGATAGCAGGATCTACAGACGTAGGGGGGATCGGGCCGATCCTCAGCTTACGCATTATACCTCTCTGACCGACTGAGCGCCCACATGCTCGTTTCGTGGGTTGGCTTAGGCATACGGAGTACATTCCACGTCTAAGCCCCAGTCGAACCGAGGGTTATGGCAGTAGGATCAGTAGCGGGATTGGCAGCACACAGAGTGGGATCAGGCTGATCCCCGACTTGTGCATTTTGCCTCTCCGATCAGCCTCTCCAGTCGATTGAGCACCCGCATGCTCGTTTCGTGTGTTGACTTAGGCATACGGAGTTCATCCCCAGTCTAAGCATACGGAGTTCATTCCCAGCCTAAGATCAGACCAGATCGAGGGTTGCTGCAACAGGATCGACAGCATGCAGGGGGGACTGGATCGATCCCCAGCTTGCGCATTCTACCTTTTCGACCGACTGAGCGCCCGCACGCCCGTTTCATAGGTTGGCTTAGGCATACGGAGTACATTCCATGTCTAAGCCCCAGCCGGAGTGAGGGTTATGGTAGCAGGATCGATAGCAGGATCGATAGCAAGATCGGTAGCATGCAGAGGGGGATCGATAGCATGCAGAGGGGCACCATTGCAGGAGCATCGCCGGAGAGCCTAACTGGCGGCATTGGGGGTTCCGACGATTTGGGGGGCCGGGGGGTATGCGCACATGATGTGCGATGGGTGCTGGTACTTGGCCCTTATATTGGCCCCCTGTCCCTCATCAAACCTCGAGAACTCACAACACCTTAAAGAGCATTTGAGATTTTATAGGTTTGCGGCCAGTAGCCATTAAAGTGTCTGAAATGGGGAAACTTTTTTCAAACGGTCACAAAATCTTTTCCACTTTGAGTTTTTAATTGAATTTTTTTGTGCATGCCAAAAAAAATACAAGGATCACCTCTACCAAATTTGGGGACAAAACTCTTTCTAAAGAAATTTGAAAAAATCTCGAACCGTAAAAAGTTTAGCAAATCGTGAAAAATAGAAAATGGGTCGTCTTGCCATGAAACTTCACATGAAGGCTTAGGGGACCATTGTATGAATTTAAAAGCCATAAAAATGGCATTGGCATGGCAGAAATATGAAGATGTGCTCAAACCCACCTACCTCCCGTTCGATCCCCAACTTGCGAATCCTGCCTCTCTGGTCGGCTGAGCGCCCGCACGCTCGTTTTGTGGGTTGACTTAGGCATACTGAGTTCATCCCTAGTCTAAGCATACGGAGTTCATTCCTAGTCTAAGATCGAACAGAATCGAGGGTTGTGGCAGCAGGATCGGCAGCACGCAGGGGGGACCGGGTCGATCCCCGGCTTACGCATTCTGCCTCTCCGACCGGATGAGCGCCCGCACGCTCATTTTATGGGTTGGCTTAGGCATACGGAGTGCATTCCATGTCTAAGCCCAAACCGGACTGAGGGTTATGGCAGTAGGACCGACAGTGAGATTGACAGCACGTAGTGGGGGACCAGGTTGATCCCCGAATTGCGCATTATGCCTCTCCGATCGACCTCTCCGGTTGGCTAAGCGCCCGCATGCTCGTTTCATGGGTTGACTTAGGCATACGGAGTTCATCCCTAGTCTAAGCATACAGAGTTCATTCCTAGTCTAAGATCGGACCGGACCGAGGGTTGCGACAGTAGAAAAGGCAATACGTAGGGGGACTGAGCCGATCCCCGGCTTGCGCATTCTGCCTCTCCGGCCGATTGAGAGCCCGTACGCCCATTTCATGGATTGGCTTAGTCATAGAGAGCTCATTCCATGTCTAAGCCCCAATCAGACTGAGGGTTGTGCCAGCGGGATCGACAGCGCGTAGAGGGGGATCGGGCCGATCCTCGACTTGCGTAATATGCCTTTTCAACCGACTCAACGCCCGCACGCTCATTTCATGGGTTAACTTATGCATACGGAGTTCATTCCTAGTCTTAGATCGAATCAGACTGAGGGTTGCAGTAGCAGGATCGACAGCATCCAGGGGGGGACTGGCTCAATCCCCGGCTTGCGCATTCTGCCTCTCCGATCGGCTGAGTGCCTGCACGTTCATTTTGTGGGTTGGCTTAGGCATACGGAGTTCATTCCATGTCTAAGCATATGGAGCTCATTCCCAATCTAAGATTTTGAGCCACGGAGCATCACCGGAGAGCCTAACTGGCAGCATTGGGGGTTCCGACGATTTGGGGGGCCGGGGGGTATTCGCACATGATGTGCGATGGGTGCTGGTACTTGGCCCTTATATTGGCCCCCTATCCCTCATCAAACCTCGAGAACTCACACCTCCATAAAGAGCATTTGAGATTTTATAGGTTCGCTGCCAGTAGCCATTAAAGTGTCTAAAATAGGGACACTTTTTTCAAACGGTCACAAAATCTTCTCCACTTTGAGTTTTTAGCTAAATTTCTTTGTGCAAGCCAACAAAAATACAAGGATCACCTCTACCAAATTTGGGGACAAAACTCTTTCTAAAAAAATTAAAAAAAATCCCGAACCATAAAAAGTTTAAAAATCAAGAAAAATAGAAAATGGGTTGTCTTGCCATGAAACTTCACATGAAGGCTTAGGGGACCATTGCATGAATTTACAAGCCATAAAAATGGCATTGGCATGGCAGAAATATGAAGATGTGCTTGAACCCACCTACCACCCGTTCGATCCCTGGCTTGCGCATCTTGCCTCTCTGGTCGGCTGAGCGCCCGCACGCTCGTTTCATGGGTTGACTTAGGCATACGGAGTTCATCCCCAATCTAAGCATACGAAATTTATTCCCAGTCTAGGATTGGACCGGATCGAGGGTTGCGGTAGCAAGATCGATAGCACGTAAGGGGGATCGAGCCAATCCCCGGCTTGCGCATTCTGCCTTTACGGCCGACTAAGCGCCCTCACGCTCGTTTCGTGGGTTGGCTTAGGCATACGGAGTATTCCATGTCTAAGCCCCAGCCAGACCGATGGTTGTGGCAGCTGGATCGGCAGTGAGATCGACAGCACGCAGAGAGGGATAGGGTTGATCCCCAGCTTGCGCATTATGCCTCTCCGGTCGATTGAGCACCCACACGCTTGTTTCGTGGGTTGACTTAGGCATACGGAGTTCATCCCTAGTCTAAGCATATAGAGTTCATTCCCAGTCTAAGATTGGATTGGACCGAGGGTTGCGACAGCAGGATCGACAGCATGTAGGGGGGATCGGGTCGATCCCCAGCTTGTGCATTCTGCCTCTCTAGCCGGCTGAGTGCCCGTACGCCCGTTTTGTGGGTTGGCTTAGGCATGGGGAGCTCATTCGATGTCTAAGCCCAGCTAGACTGAGGGTTGTGGCAGCAGGATCGACAGCACGTAGAGGGGGACCGGGCATATCCCCGACTTCCGCATTATGCCTCTTCGGTCGGCTCAGTGCCCGCACGCTCATTTTGTGGGTTGACTTATGCATACGGAGTTCATTCCCAATCTAAGATCGGGCCGGACCGAGCCTGGTCGATCCCCGACTTGTGCATTCTACCTCTCTGGTCAACTGAGCGCCCGCACGCTCGTTTCGTGGGTTAGCTTCGGCATACGGAGTTCATTCCATGTCTAAGCATACGGAGCTCATTCCCAATCTAAGATTTTGAGCCACGGTGCACATGCTGGGCTCAGGCATGTGCTGGTGCCACATTTTTTTTGCCCGGGACACCATCACCGGAGCATCACCGGAGAGCCTAACCAGCGGCATTGGGGGTTCCGACGATTGGGGGGCCGAGGGGTGTGCGCACATGATGTGCGATGGGTGCTGGTACTTGGCCCTTATATTCACCCCTTATCCTTCATCAAACCTCGAGAACTGACACCCCCTTAAAGAGCATTTGAGATTTTATAGGTTTGCTGCCAGTAGCCATTAAAGTGTCTGAAATGGGGACAATTTTTTCAAACGGTCACAAAATATTCTCCACTTCTAGTTTTTAGCTTAATTTTTTTGTGCATGCCAAAAAAAATACAAGGATCACCTCTACCAAAGTTGGGGACAAAAATCTTTCTAAAAAAATTTAAAAAAATCTTGAACCGTAAAAAGTTTTGAAAATTATGAAAAATAGAAAACGGGTCGTCTTGCCACGAAACTTCACTTGAAGGCTTAGGGGACCATTGTATGAATTTACAAGCCATAAAAATGGCATTGGAATGGCAGAAATATGAAGATGTGCTTGAACCCACCTACCACCCGTTCGATCCCAAGCTTGTGCATCTTGCCTCTCTGGTCGGCTGAGCGCCCACACACTCATTTTGTGGGTTGACTTAAGCATACGGAGTTCATCCCCAGTCTAAGTGTCACGGGCTCTGACCTTAGACTCAAAAATCGTGCGGCCTTAGGCTTGAAATCTCCTCTTTTATGCCTAAGCCAGCCTAAAACACAAGCGTGAGGGCACTAGAACAATGGCAATGGCTAATTATGCAAGTTAAAGAGAAACAGGATAACAAGATAGAATTCTAGAAATGCTCTTGTATTCACTGAAACATAAGTGTTTGGTGGTGTACAAATGAGGGTAGAGTAGCCCTCTATTTATAGTTGAGGCTCCAGCTACAACTTAATGGCATATCCCTAGAATAAAGGCTAAAATCATGTGATTATACGGATTACAATCAATCAAGATGCTAACTCCTGATTTTCAGGGTCAACCAAATCTGCCAGGATTCTCTAACTGATTCTACCTACTTCCAGAAGCTTACCTTGTGTGTCCAGCACCTTGGGCCCTTCTGGATGTGGTACGGGCAGCTTGTATGCCAGGCCTTGGTCTCACGAGCTGGCCTGCAAGTTGGGCGGGCATTTTAAACTCGTTTGCTAGGCTTTGCGCATAGATACCTACCAGCACGCCTGGTCTACGGGCCTCAACCTCTAGCTCGCCTGCTTGTCTGCCTGATGTGCTTGGCACGTTTGCCCAGGGCGTGACATTCTCCCCCACCTGATTACGCAACACCCTCATTGTGTCTTTTGTATGATACTACTTGATCTAATCCCTAAACTGCTATAAGTCATCTGCTGGTTCCTAACTCACCTCACTGTCTGGAAGTCCCTTCCAGCACACCAAGTACTCATATCTTGGTTGATAATTCTTCTGTCTCACCTTTTGATCAACCATGATACTGTGGACCTCCTTCTCATATGAGGCCCTTGCTCCCAATGGTGCACACTTTGACTCTGCCCATCCTGGATCTCCCTCATCCTCATGGAATGGCTTGAGCATGCTCACATGGAACACCAGGTGTACCCTCAGCTTGGGTGGCATATCCAGCTTGTAGGCAACCTTGCCTACCCTCTTGACTACTCGGAAAGGTCCCTCATACCTCTGGACTAGGCCTTTGTGCAGCCCCCTATGGTGCACAATGGGATGCAGCTTCACCAACACCAAGTCTCCAACCTGGAACTGTACATCCCGCCTCTTCTGGTCTGCCCACTTCTTCGACCTCTTGGCCGCCTTGTGTAGACAAACTCTGGCCAAGTTAGTTTGCTCCTACCATGCCTTGGCAAACTTGTATGCTACTGGATTCGACCCCGTATAACCTGCAGCAATCGAACTGGGTGTTAGTGGTTGTTGCCCTATCATAACCTCAAATGGGCTCTGGTTCGTTGCCTCGCTCCTTTGCAAGTTGTAGGAAAACTGTGCAATATCTAGTAGCTTTGGCCAGTCCCTTTGTGTGGCACTCACATAGTGCCTGAGGTAGACCTCCAATAGTCCATTTACTCGCTCTGTCTGCCCATCGGTTTACGGATGCATGCTGGTGGAAAAGTTCAAGTCTGACCCCAACAGCTTGAACAACTCAGTCCAGAACCTGCCCGTGAAACGCCCATCCCGATCACTAACAATGGTCTTCGGCACTCCCCGATACTTAACCATGTTCTTCAGGAACAATCGAGCTACCTCCTTGGCTGGGCACTCTTTGGTTGCTGGAATGAAGATTCTATACTTGGGAAACCTGTCCACCACTACCATGATGCTTCCAAACCCTTCTGCTTTAGGTAGACCGACTATAAAGTCTAGAGAAACACTCTTCCATGGTCGCTTTGGAACTGGCAATGGCTCTAAGGGACCGCCTGGTTTCTTGAACTCCACCTTGTCCTATTGGCACACAAGACAAGTCTTCACATAGGCCTCCACATCATCCCTCATGTGCGGCCAGTAGTACTGGTCCTCGATCAGTGCCAAGGTGTGGCTCACTCCTAGGTGTCCAGCCCACCTTGAATCATGACACTCTTGCAAAACTTCCTTACGAAGCTTTCCGTGCTACGGCACAAACAGTCTATTACCCCTGGTGTAAAGCAAGCCATCCTGTAACCAAAATCGCGTAGTCTTACCTTGCTGGGTGTACTCCATCAAAGCTTTGGTTGTAGGATCATGCACAAGTCCCTCCTTGATGTGCGCACCAGTGACCCCTCTAGTTGGCTAATGGCAGCAAGGTTAGCCTTCCTACTCAGGGCGTCTCCCACTAGGTTCCCCCGTCCTGGCTTGTACTCCATCTGAAAGTCAAATTCTATAAGAAAATCTTGCCATCTTCCCAGCTTGGGGGATAGCTTCTTCTGCGTCTAGAAGTAGCTGGTCACCACATTGTCCGTCCTTACCACGAACCTCAACCCCAACAGGTAATGGTGCCAAGTGTGTAAACAGTGCACCACTACAGTTATCTCTTTCTCTTGGACTGTGTACTTACGTTCAGTCTCGTTTAGCTTCTTACTCTCGAACATGACTGAACGTCCCTCTTGCATCAACACACCCCCTATGGCAAAGTCTGATGCATCCGTATGCACTTCATACGGCTTGACATGGTCTGGCAAGGCCAAGACTGGCTCCTCGGTCACAGCTCACTTCAACCTATCAAAGGCTTCCTGACACCTTGCGCTCCACTCCCATCCTTTCCTTTTCTTGAGCAAGTCAGTCAATGGCGTGGCTATTGCTGAGTGACCTTTGATGAAATGCCTGTAGTAGTTGACCAGCCCAAGGAACGATCCCAACTCAGTGACCTTGGCTAGCAGTTGCTACTCCAGGATGGCATGTATCTTGCCTTCATCCATGCGTATCCTGCCACCTCCCACTATGTGGCCAAGGAATGGGATCTCCTACTGGGTGAATGAGCACTTCTCCCTCTTGACAAATAGCTTGTGCACCCACAACACCTCGAACACTTGTCTCAAGTGGTCTACATGCTCTCCCAAAGTGTGGCTGTAGATCACAATGTCATCCAAATAAACCACAACAAACCGATTAAGGAATGACTGAAGTACCTTGTTCATAAGGGTGCAGAATGTTGCTGGGGCATTCGTGAGTCTGAAAGGCATCACCAAGAACTCATACAAACCATACCGAGTGACACATGCTGTCTTTGGCTTATCTCCCTCCGTGATCTTGACTTGATAGTAGCCCGACCTCAAATCCAACATGGTGAACCACCTTGCGCTTCCAAGTTGATCGAGCAAGTCTGTAATGAGTGGGATGGGGTGCTTGTTCTTAATGGTCAGCTTGTTCAAAGCCCGGTAGTCTATGCACAGCCGTAACGACCCATCATGCTTGTGCTAGAATAGAATCGGTGCACCATAGGGTGCCTTCGATGGCCTGATGAAGCCAGCATCAACTAACTCCTTGAGCTGCTTCTTTAACTCCTCCAACTCTGGTGGAGACATTCGGTAAGGGGCTTTGGCTGATGGCTTGGCCTCGGACACCAGCTCGATCTTGTGGTCCACCTCCCTCTTAGGTGGTAGCTTGCTAGGCAGCTTTGCAGGCATCACATCACTAAAGGTCTTCAGCACCTTTAGCACCTTCAAGGGTGACTCGATCTCATTCTCCCTTGGCTCATCATATTTCAGGGCTGCCAAGAAGGTGTCTTCTTGTCTGCTTACGCCTTGGCAAATTGGATGGCTGACACCACCCGTGACCTAACTCCAGACCCTCTCCTCAATGGCACTAGGCATTGGCACCGTGCATCCAAGATGCAAACACAATCGATAAAAGGCACAAGGAGGGCGTTAATCCGAACAAGGAAATCCAACCCAATCATAAACTCATAGTCGTCAAAGGGTATTACCTCAATGGTCTCCTTGCCTTTCCAGTCTCCAAGCTGCAATTCCACTCCCTGTGCTACTCCAATGGCTGGAACTTCCTTGGAGTTCACTGTTTTAATGGTACCAGTCCCTTTCTGCACCTTTAGTCTAAGCTTTTGGGCTCCATCGCCTGAAATAAAAAGATGTGAGGCACCTGTGTCCACCAGTGCACTCACCTTCTGACCCACAACCATCAGATCCATAAACATCAAGCCCTTTGGCTTACGGCTCCCCTTACTCTGGATAGCATTGAGCACCAACAACCCAAGCTTTGTTGCCTCTGACTCTGGCTCCTCATCAGACTCCTTGTCTACAGCAGCCAGCTTGCCCTTCTACAGGCAATTACGCGTTATGTGGCTCCCTCCACATAGGTAGCATGCTAGTGGCTCTCGGTCCCCTTTTGCTTTCCACTTGCCTGCTGGTGGCTTCCTCTCGCCATCCTTGGTTGAACGGTCTCGGTCTCCATCCTTGGACTCCTGGTTACGATCTTTCCCTTTGGACTGCTTCTTTCGATCCCTATCATCCCTACCCTTACCTTTGGGCTTGGTAGACTCGAACTTGTTCAAAGGCTTGAACTCTATCAAGGCCTCAGTAGTAGTCATGGCTTTAGCCAAGTCATGAACTCCTTTCCTTTGTAGCTCATGCTTCACCCACGGCTTCAGCCTATCCATGAAAGCAAAGAAGGCATCCTTCTCGCCTAGATCCGAGATCTGTAGCGTCAGTTCAGAGAATTTCTGGACATACTCCCTTATGTCCCCTTGCTGGCTTAGCCTGCGTAACTTTGCCCGTGCCTTATCATCGGCATACTTCGGGTAAAATTGTTCTTTGAACTCCTTTTGGAACTCTGCCTAGGTTCCAATCTTGGTGCTCCCATGCCTGACATCATCACACCTGTGTCTCCACCACAATAAGGCTATATCGGTGAGATACATAGCAGCGGTGCTTACCTTTATCGCCTCATCTTGCATGCCCATGGCCTGGAAGTACTGCTTCATACCCCAAAGGTAGTTGTCTACTTCCTTGGCCGCCCTAGTCCCCTTGAACTCCTTAGGCTTGGGGACATCCAATATGGACTTGGACACTCCAGGAAACATGCCATTCCCAATGGCAGTCTTGCAAGTAACGAGCTCACTGGCAAGCTCTTCCATCCACTGGTGCATGGCCTCCATGCCATCGTGCAAGGTCAGCACTTCAGCCTCCAAAGTCTA
Source organism: Durio zibethinus (assembly GCF_047325235.1). NCBI lineage: Eukaryota > Viridiplantae > Streptophyta > Magnoliopsida > Malvales > Malvaceae > Durio > Durio zibethinus. Next base: position 27,113,256 of record NC_143165.1, read on the forward strand.
ATTCTTTCGGGTGAACACGTCCAAGCCTTTATTGAGAGCAGCTTCCAGCTCACTTTGGATCTCTTTCCCCATGGAGTCTAACGATGCAATGTGAGTCTCTACCTCCTCAAGCTTCTCCCCCATGTTGCCTACGATCACCTCCCCCTTGGCCAGCCTATCGTCCATGGTAGACCAAATATCTCTAAAACTGGCTTTCTTGCCTCTTCCACGCCCATGCTCCTGGGCCTCTGGTTGTTGGCTAGCAACGTCACTTTGGGATGCCATCTCTTCAATCACGATCTAACCTGCACAACACAAACATGCAGAATCAAACTTGCTCTGATACCAACTGTCATAGGCTCCGACCTTAGACTCAGAAACCGTGCGGCCTTAGGCTTGGAATCTCTTCCTTTATGCCTAAGTCAGCCTAAAACACAAGCGTACGGGCACTAGAACAATGGGAAGGGCTAATTACGCAAGTTAAAGAGAAATAGGATAACAAGATAGAAATCTAGAAATGCTCTTGTATTCACTCAAACAGAAGTGTTTGATGGTGTACAAATGAGGGTGGAGTAGCCCTCTATTTATAGTTGAGGCTCCAGCTACAACTTAATGGCATATCCCTAGAATAAAGGCTAAATTCATGGGATTATACAGATTACAATCAATCAGGATGCTAACTCCTAATTTTCAGGGTCAACCAAATCTGCCAGGATGCTCCAGCTGATCCTGCCTGCTTCCAGAAGCATCCCATGCATGTCCAGCACCTTGGGCCCTTCTAGATGTGGTGCGGGCAGCTTGTATGCCAGGCCTTGGTCTCACGGGCTGGCCTGCAAGTTGGGCGGGCGTTCTGAACTCGTTTGCTAGGCTTTGCGCACAGATACCCGCCAGCATGCCTGGTCTGCAGGCCTCAACCTCTGGCTCGCCTGCTGGTTTGCCTGATGTGCCTGGCGCGTTTGCCCAGGACGTGACATAAGCATACGGAGTTCATTCCCAGTATAAGGTCAAATCGGATCGAGGGTTGTGGCAGCATGATCGGCAGGATGCAGGGGGATCGGGCCGATCCCTGGCTTACGCATTCTGTCTTTCTGACCTGCTGAGTGCCCGCATGCTTGTTTCGTGGGTTGGCTTAGGCATACGGAGTACATTCCATGTCTAAGCCCTAGCCGGATCGAGGGTTATGGTAGCAGGACTGGCAATAGGATCAACAGCACGCAAAGGAGGACCGGGCTGATCCTCGGCTTACGCATTATGCGGCTGGCCTCTCCGGCCGACTGAGCGATCGCACGCTCGTTTGATTGGTTGAATTAGGCATACAGAGTTCATCCCTAGTCTAAGCATATAGAGTTCATTCCCAGTGTAAGATCGGACCGGACCGAGAGTTGCAGCAGCAGGATCGACAGCATGTAGGGGGACCGGGCCGATCCTCAGCTTGCGCATTCTGCCCTCCGGTCAACTGAGCGCCCGCACGCTCATTTCATGGGTTAGCTTAGGCATAGGGAGCTCATTCCATGTCTAAGCCCCAACCGAACCAAGGGTTGTGGCAGCGGGACCGGCAGCACGCAGAGGGGGACCGGGCCGAAATCGAGCTTGCGCATTATGTCTCTTTGACCGACTTAGCGCCCGCACGCTCGTTTCGTGGGTTGACTTGGGCATACGGAGTTCATCCCCAGTCTAAGCATACGGAGTTCATTACCAGTCTAAGATCGGACCGGATCAAAGGTTACAGCAGCAGGATCGACAGCACGCAGGGGGATCGGGTTGATCCTCGACTTGCGCATTCTGCCTCTCTGGCCGGCTGAGCGCCCGCACGCCCGTTTCGTGAGTTAGCTTAGGCATACGGAGTACATTCCACGTCAACGCCCCAACCGGACCGAGGGTTGTGGCAGCGGGACTGTCAGCGGGATCTACAGCATGAAGAGGGGGACTGGCTGATCCTCAGCTTGCACATTATGCCTCTCCGATCGACCTCTCCGGCTGGCCTCTCTGGCTGGCTGAGCGCCCCCACGCTCATTTCGTGGGTTGACTTAGGCATACGAAGTTCATCCCCAATCTAAGCATATGAAGTTCATCCCCAATCTAAGATCAGATTGGATCAAGGGTTGCGGCAGCAGGATCGACAGCACTCAGGGGGACCGGGTTAATCCTCGGCTTACACATTCTATCTCTCCGGTCGACTGAGCGCCCGCACGCTCGTTTCGTGGGTTGGCTTAGGCATATGGAGTTAATTCCATGTCTAAGCATACGGAGCTCATTCTCAATCTAAGATTTTGTGCCGCGGTGCATATACTGGGCTCCGGTATGTGCTGGTGCCGCATTTTTTTCACCTGAGGCACCATCATCGGAGCATCACCGGAAAGCCTAACCGGCGGCATTGGGGGTTCTGACGATTGGGGGGCTCGGGGGGTGTGCGCACATGATGTGCGATGGGTGCTGGTACTTGGCCCTTATATTGGCCTCCTATCCCTCATCAAACCTCAAGAACTCACACTCCCTTAAAGAGTATTTGAGATTTTATAGGTTTGCTGCCAGTACCATTAAAGTGTCTGAAATGGGGACACTTTTTTCAAATAGTCACAAAATCTTCTCCACCTCGAATTTTTACCCGAATTTTTTTTTCATGCCACAAAAAATACAAGGATCACCTCTTCCAAATTTAGGGACAAAACCCTTTCTAAAAAAATTTAAAAAAATCCCAAACTGTAAAAAGTTTCAAAAATCGTGAAAAATAGAAAACGGGTCGTCTTGCCACGAAACTTCACATTAAGGCTTAGGGGACCATTGTATGAATTTACAAGCCATAAAAATGGCATTGGCATGGCAGTAATATGAGGATGTGCTTGAACCCACCTACCACCCGTTCGATCCCCGGCTTACGCATCCTGCCTCTCTGGCCGGTTGAGCGCCTGCACGCTCATTTCGTCGGTTGACTTAGGCATATGGAGTTCATTCCCAGTCTAAGATGGGACTGGATCGAGGGTTGCGGTAGCAGGATCGATAGCATGCAGAGGGGACCGGGTCGATCCCCGGCTTGCGCATTCTGCCTCTCCGACCGACTGAGCACTCGCACGCTCGTTTCATGGGTCGGCTTAGGCATACGGAGTACATTCCACATGTAAGCCCCAGTCCGATAGAGGGTTGTGGCAGCAGGACCGGCAGTGGGATCGACAACACACAGAGGGGGATCAGGCTGATCCTCGGCTTGTGCATTATGCCTCTCTAGTTGGCCTCTCTGATCGGCTGAGCGCCCACGTGCTCGTTTCATGGGTTAACTTAGGCATACGGAGTTCATCCCCAGTCTAAGTATATGGAGTTCATTCCCAGTCTAAGATCAGACCGGACCGAGGGTTGCGACAGCAGGATCGACAGTACGTAGGGGGGATCGGGCCAATCCCCGGCTTGCACATTTTGCCTCTCTGACCGACTGAGCGCCCGCACGCCCGTTTCATGGATTGGCTTAGGCATAGGGAGCTCATTCCATATCTAACCCCCAGTCAGACCGAGGGTTGTGGCAGCGGGACCGGCACACGCAGAGGGGGACCAGGCCGATCCCCGGCTTGTGTATTATGCCTCTTCGGCCGGCTCAGCACCTGCAGGCTCATTTCATGGGTTGACTTATGCTTACGGAGTTTATTCCCAATCTAAGATCAGACCAGACCGAGGGTTGCAACTGCAGGATCAACAGCATGCAGGGGGGACTGGGTCGATCCTCGACTTGCGCATTCTGCCTCTCTGGTCGGCTGAGCGCCCGCACACTCATTTCTTGGGTTGACATAGGCATACGGAGTTCATCCCCAATATAAGCATACGGAGTTCATTCCTAGTCTAAGATCAGACCGGATCGAGGGTTGCTGCAGTAGGATCGACAGCACGTAGGAGGGATCGGCCCGATCCCTGGCTTGTGCATTCTACCTCTCCGACCGGTTGAGCGCCCGCACGCTCATTTCATGGGTTGGCTTAGGCATACAAAGTATATTCCACGTCTAAGCCCCAGCCAGACCGAGGGTTATGGGAGCAGGACTGGCAGCGAGATCGGTAGCACGTAAAGGGGGACTGGACTGATCCCCAACTTTCGCATTATGCCTCTCCGACCGACCTCCCCGACCGGTTGAGCACCCATACGCTCGTTTTGTGGGTTGACTTAAGCATATAGAGTTCATCCCTAGTCTAAGCATATGAAGTTCATTCCCAGTCTAAGATCGAACCGGATTGAGGGTTGTGGCAGCAGGATCGACAGCACATTCTGCCTCTTCGATCGGCTAAGCGCCCGTATGCTCATTTCGTGGGTTGGCTTAGGCATACGGAGTACATTCCACGTCTAAGCTACATCAAGGGTTGTGGCAGCAGGACCGGCAGCGGGATCGGCAGCATGCAGAGTGGGATCGGGCTGATCCCTGACTTGCGTTTTATGCCTTTCCGGTCGACCTTTTCGGTCGGCTAAGCGTCCGCACGCTTGTTTCGTGGGTTGACTTAGGCATATGGAGTTCATCCCTAGTCTAAGCATGTGGAGTTCATTCCCAGTCTAAGATCGGACCGGACCGAGGGTTGCGGTAGCAAAATCGGCAGCACACAGGAGGGATCGGTTGAACGCCCGGTTGAACGCCCGCACGCCTGTTTCACGGGTTGGCTTAGGCATAGGGAGCTCATTCCATGTTAAGCCCCAATCAGACCGAGGGTTGTGGCAGCGGGACCGATAGCACGTAGAGGGGGACCGGGCCCATCCCCGACTTGCACATATGCCTCTTCGGCTGGTTCAGCGCCCGCACGCTCGTTTTGTTGGTTGACTTATACATACGAAGTTCATTCCTAGTCTAAGATAGGATCGGACTGAGGGTTGTGGTAGTAGGATTGACAGCACATAGGGGGGATCGGGTCGATCCCTGGCTTGTGCATTCTACCTCTCCAACCGGTTGAGCGCCCGTACGCTCGTTTCATGGGTTGGCTTAGGCATACGGAGTTCATTCCATGTTTAAGCATACGGAGCTCATTCCCAATCTAAGATTTTGAGCCATGGTGCACATGCTGGGCTCGGGCATGTGCTGTTGCCACATTTTTTTCGCCTAGGGCACCATCGTCGGAGCATCACCGAAGCTTCACCGGAGAGCCTAATCGGCAGCATTGGGGGTTCCAACGATTAGGGGGGCCAGGGGGTGTGCGCAGATGATGTGCGATGGGTGCTGGTACTTGGCCCTTATATTGGCCCCCTATCCCTCATCAAACCTCGAGAACTCACACCCCCATAAAGAGCATTTGAGATTTTATATGTTTGCCTCCAGTAGCTATTAAAGTGTCTGAAATAGGGACACTTTTTTCAAACAGTCACAAAATCTTCTCCACTTCGAGTTTTTAGCTGAATGTTTTTGTGCATTCCAACAAAAATACAAGGATTACCTCTACCAAATTTGGGGACAAAACTCTATCTAAAAAAATTTTAAAAAATCCTGAACCGTAAAAAGTTTTGAAAATCATGAAAAATAGAAAATGGGTCGTCTTGCCACGAAACTTCACGTGAAGGCTTAGGGGACCATTGTATGAATTTACAAGCCATAAAAATGGCATTGGCACGGTAGAAATATGAAGATGTGCTTGAACCCACCTACCACCCGTTCGATCCCCAGCTTGCGCATCCTGCCTCTCTGGCTGGCTGAGCGCCTGTACGCTTGTTTCATGGGGTAGCTTAGGCATACAGAGTACATTCCATGTCTAAGCCCGAGCCGGACCAAGGGTTGTGATAGCAGGACCGACAACGGGATCGACAGCATACAGAGGGGACTGGGCTGATCCTCGGCTTGCGCATTATGCCTCTCTGGTCGGCCTCTTCGACCGACTGAGCGCCCGTCCGCTCGTTTCATGGGTTGACTTAGGCATACAGAGTTCATCCCTAGTCTAAGCATACGGAGTTCATTCCCAATCTAAGAGTGGACCAGACCGAGGGTTGCGGCAGCAGACTCAACAATGTAGGGGGGACCGGGCCAATCCCCGTCTTGCACATTCTGCCTCTCCGGCCGGCTGAGCGCCCGCACGCCTGTTTCGTGGGTTGGCTTAGGCATAGGGAGCTCATTGCATGTCTAAGCCCCAACCGGACCGAGGGTTGGGGCAGCGGGACTAGCAGCACGCAGAGAGGGATCGAGCCGATCCCCGGCTTACGTATTATGCCTCTTCGGCTGGCTCAGTGCCTGCATGCTCGTTTCGTGGGTTGACTTAAGCATACAGAATTCATTCCCAGTCTAAGATCAGATTGGATCGAGGGTTGCGACAGCAAGATCGGCAGCACGCGGGGGTACCGGGTCGATCCCCGACTTACGCATTCTGCCTCTCTGGTCGGCTGAGCGCCCACACGCTCATTTCATGGGTTGGCTTAGGCATACGGAGTACATTCGACGTCTAAGCCCCAGCCAGACTGAGGGTTGAGGTAGCAGGACTGGTAGTGAGATCGGTAGCATGTAGAGGGGACCGGGCTGATCCTCGGCTTGTGTATTATGCCTCTTCGACCGGCTCAACAGCCACACGCTCATTTTTTGAGTTGACTTATGCATACGGAGTTCATTCCCAGTCTAGGATCGGACCGGACCGAGGGTTGTGGCAGCAGGATCGACAGCAGGTAGGGGGGATCGGGTCGTTCCCCGGCTTGCACATTCTGTCTCTCTGGTCGGCTAAGCGCCGGCACACTTATTTCATGGGTTGGCTTAGGCATACAGAGTTCATTCCATGTCTAAGCATACGGAGCTCATTCCCAGTCTAAGATTTTGAGCCACGATGCACATGCTACGCTCGAGCATGTACTGGTGCTGCATTTTTTTTCACCCGGGGCACCATCATCGGATTATTACAGGAGAGCCTAACCAGCGGCATTGGGGGTTTTGGCGATTAGGGGGGCCGAGGGGTGTGCACACATGATGTGTGATGGGTGCTGGTACTTGGCCCTTATATTGGCCCCCTATCCCTCATCAAACCTCGAGAACTCACACCCTCTTAAAGAGCATTTGAGATTTTATAGGTTTGCTGCTAGTAGCCATTAAAGTGTTTGAAATGGGGACACTTTTTCAAATAGTCACAAAATCTTCTCCACTTCGAGTTTTTAGCTGAAGTTTTTTGTGCATGCCCACAAAAATACAAGGATCACCTCTACCAAATTTAGGGACAAAACTCTTTCTAAAAAAATCTGAAACCGTAAAAAGTTTCAAAAATCATGAAAAATAGAAAACGGGTCGTCTTGCCACGAAACTTCACATGAAGGCTTAGGGGACCATTGTATGAATTTACAAGCCATAAAAATGGCATTGGCACAGCAAAAATATAAAGATGTGCTTGAACCCACCTACCACCCGCTGATCCTCGGCTTGCGCATCCTGCCTCTTTGATCGGCTGAGTGCCCGCACGCTCATTTTGTGGATTGACTTAGGCATACTGAGTTCATCCCCAGTCTAAGCATACAAAGTTCATTGCAAGTCTAAGATCAGATGGGATCGAGGGTTGTGGTAGCAGGATCGACAGCATGCAGGTGGGATCGGGTCGATCCTCAGCTTGCGTAATCTGCCTCTTCGATCGGTTGAGCAACCGCACGATCGTTTCGTGGGTTGGCTTAGGCATACGGAGTACATTCCATGTCTAAGCCCCAGCTGGACTGAGGGTTGTGGTAGCAGGACTGGCAGCAGGATCTACAACACGCAGAGGGAGACCGGGCTGATCCCTGGCTTGCGCATTATGCCTCTCTGGCCGACTGAGCGCCTGTACGATCGTTTCGTGGGTTGACTTAGGCATACGGAGTTCATCCCCAGTCTAACCATACGGAGTTCATTCCCACTCTAAGATCAGACTGGATTGAGGGTTGCGGCAGCAGGATCGATAGCACGCAAGGTGGACCGGGCCGATCCCCAGCTTGCGCATTCTGCCTCTCCAGTAGGCTAAGTGCCCGCATGATCATTACGTGGGTTGGCTTCGGCATACAAAGTACATTCCATATCTAAACCCCAGTCAGACCGAGGGTTGTGGCAATAGGACTGACAGCGAGATCGACAGCACGCAGAAGGGAACCGGGCTGATCCCCGGCTTGCGCAATATGCCTCTCCGGTTGGCTGAGCGTCCGCACGCTGGTTTCGTGGGTTGACCTAGGCATACGGAGTTCATCCCCAGTCTAAGCATATGGAGTTCATTCCCAGTCTAAGATCGAACCGGACCGAGGGTTGTGGTAGTAGGATCGGTAGCACGCAAGAGAGATCGGACCGATCCCCAGCTTGCGCATTCTGCCTCTCCGGGTGGCTGAGCACCCGTACACCTGTTTCGTGGGTTGGCTTAGGCATAGGGAGCTCATTCCATGTCAAAGCCTGAGCCGGACCGAGGGTTGTGGTAACGGGACCGACAGCACGCAGAAGGGGACCGGGTCGATCCTCGGCTTGAGCATTATACCTCTTTGGTCGGCTCAGTGCCCGCACGCTCGTTTCGTGTGCTGACTTATGCATACAGAGTTCATTCCCAGTCTAAGATCAGACCGGATCGAGGGTTGTGGCAGCAGGATCGATAGCACACAGGGGGCGGGTCGATCCCCGGATTGCGTATTCTGCCTCTTCGATCGGCTGAGTGCCTATACACTCATTTCGTGGGTTAGCTTAGGCACACGGAGTTAATTCCATGCTAAGCATATGGAGCTCATTCCCAGTCTAAGATTTTGAGCCACGATGCACATGCTGGGCTCGGGCATGTGCTGGTGCCACATTTTTTTCGCCCGGGGTACCATCATCAGACCATCGCCGGAGAGCCTAATCGGCGACATTGGGGGTTCCGACGATTGGGTGGGCCGGGGGGTTTGCGTACATGATGTGCGATGGGCGCTGGTACTTGGCCCTTATATTGGCCCCCTATCCCTCATCAAACCTCGAGAACTCACGCATCCTTAAAGAGCATTTGAGATTTTATAGGTTTACTGCCAGTAGCCATTAAAGTGTCTGAAATGGTGACACTTTTTTCAATTGGTCACAAAATCTTCTCCACTTCGAGTTTTTAGCTGAATATTTTTGTGCATGCCAACAAAAATACAAGGATCACCTCTACCAAATTTGGGGACAAAACTCTTTCTAAAAAAATTTAAAAAAATCTCGAACCATAAAAAGTTTAGAAAATCATGAAAAATAGAAAACAGGTTGTCTTGCTACGAACCTTCACACGAAGGCTGAGGGGACCATTGTATGAATTTACAAGCCATAAAAATGGCATTGGTATGACAGAAATATGAAGATGTGCTTGAACCAACCTACCAGCCGTTCGATCCCCTGCTTGCGCATTCTGCCTCTCTGGTCGGCTGAGCGCTCACATTCTCATTTCGTGGGTTGACTTAGGCATATGGAGTTCATCCCCAGTCTAAGCATATGGAGTTCATTCCCAGTCTAAGATTGGACCGAATCCTGGGTTGCGGTAGTAGGATCGGCAGCACGCAGGGGGGACCGACCAGATCCCGGGCTTGCGTATTCTGCCTCTCAGATCGGCTGAGCGCCCGTACGCTCGTTTCGTGGGTTGGCTTAGGCATACGGAGTACATTCCATGTCTAAGCCCCAGCCGAATAGAGGGTTGTGGCAACAGGACCAACAGTGGGATCGACAGCACACAGAGGGGGATAGGGCTGATCCCCGACTTTCGCATTATGGCTCTCCGATCGGCTGAGCACTCGCACGCACGTTTCGTGGGTTGACTTGCGCATATGGAGTTCATCCTCAGTCTAAGCATACGGAGTTCATTCCCAGTCTAAGATTAGACCAGACCGAGGGTTGTGACAGTAGGATCGGTAGAACGTAGGGGGGCCGGGCTGATCCCTGACTTGCGCATTCTGCCTCTTCGACCAGTTGAGCGCCCGCACGCCCGTTTTATGGGTTGGCTTAGGCATAGGGAGCTCAATCCATGTCTAAGCCCCAGCCGGATCGAGGGTTGTGGTAGCAAGACCGGTAGCGGGATCGGCAACACGTAAAGGGGGACCGGGCTGATCCCCGGTGTACGAATTACGCCTCTCTGGCTGGCCTCTCTGGCAGTCGGAGCATCGTCGTAGAGCCTAACCGACGGTATTTGGGGTTCCGACGATTGGGGGGGCTGGGGGGTGTGCGCACATGATGTGCGATGGGTGCTGATACTTGGCCCTTATATTAGCCCCTTATCCCTCATCAAACCTTGAGAACTCACACCCCCTTAAAGATTTTATAAGTTTGCTGCCAGTAGCCATTAAAGTGTATGAAATGGGGACACTTTTTTCAAACGGTCACAAAATCTTCTCCACTTCAATTTTTTAGCTGAATTTTTTTGTGCATGCCAACAAAAATACAAGGATCACCTCTACCAAATTTGGGGACAAAACTCTTTGTAAAAAATTTTTTAAAAATCTCGAACAGCAAAAAGTTTCAAAAATCGTGAAAATTAGAAAACGGGTCGTCTTGCCACGAAACTTCACGTGAAGGCTTAGGGGACCATTGTATGAATTTACAAGCCATAAAAATCGCATTGGAATGGCAGAAATATGAAGATGTGCTTGAACCCACCTACCACCCATTCGATCCCCGGCTTGCGCATCCTGCCTCTCTGGTTGGCTGAACGTCCGCACGCTCGTTTCGTGGGTTGACTTAGGCATACGGAGTTCATCCCCAGTCTAAGCATACGGAGTTCATTCTCAGTCTAAGATCAGATCGGATCGAGGGTTGCGACAGTAGGATCGACAGCACGCAGGGGGGACCGGACCGATCCCTGGCTTGCGCATTCTGCCTCTCCGGCCGACTGAGCGCCCGAACGCTCGTTTCGTCGGTTGGCTTAGGCATACGGAGTACATTCCATGTCTAAGCCCCAGTCAGACCGAATGTTGTGGTAGCAGGATCGACAGCGGGATCGACAGCACACAAAGGGGGACCGAGCTGATCCTCGGCTTGCGCATTATGCCTCTCCGGCCAGCCTCTCTGGTCGGCTGAGTGCCCGTACACTCGTTTTATGGGTTGACTTAGGCATACGGAGTTCATTCCCAGTCTATGCATACAGAGTTCATTCCCAGTCTAAGATCTAACCGGATGGAAGGTTGCGGTAGCAGGATCGACAGCACGCATGAGGGAACGGGCCGATCCCCGGCTTGCACATTCTTACTCTCCAGCGGACTGAAGGCTCGCACGTTTGTTTTGTGGGTTGGCTTAGGCATATAGAGTACATTCCATGTCTAAGCCCCAGTCGGACCGAGGGCTGTGGCAGCAGGACTGGTAGCGGGATCGATAGCACGCAGAGGGGGATCGGGCTAAACCTTGGCTTGCGCATTATGCCTCTCCGGTCGGCTGAGTGCCCGCACGCTTGTTTCGTGGGTTGACTTAGGCATACAGAGTTTATCCCCAGTCTAAGCATACGAAGTTCATTCCCAGTCTAAGATCGGATTGGATCGAGGGTTGCAGTAACAGGACCGGTAGCATGCAGGGGGGATCAAGCCGATCCTCGGCTTGCGCATTCTACCTCTCCGGCCCGTTGAGTGCCCGCATGTCCGTTTTATGGGTTGGCTTAGGCATAGGGAGCTCATTCCATGTCTAAGCCCCAGTCGAACCGAGGGTTCTGGCAGCAGGATCGACAGCACGCAGAGGAGGACCGGGTCGATCCCCGACTTGCACATTATGCCTTTTCGGTCGGCTCAGTACCCGTACGCTCGTTTCGTGGGTTGACTTATGCATACAGGGCTCATTCCCAGTCTAAGATCAGACCAGACCGAGGGATGTGGTAGTAGGATCAACAGCACGCAGGGGGGACCGAGTCGATCCCCAACTTTCGCATTCTACCTCTCCGGTTGGCTGAGCGCCCGCACGCTTGTTTCATGGGTTGACTTAGGCATACGGAGTTTATCCCCAGTCTAAGTATACAGAGTTCATTCCCAGTCTAAGATCGAACCGGATCGAGGGTTGCGGTAGTAGGATCGACAACACGCAGGGGGGACCGAGCCGATCCCTGACTTGCGCATTCTAACTCTTCGATCGATTGAGGGCCCGCACGTTCGTTTCGTGGGTTGGCTTAGTCATACAGAGTACATTCCATGTCTAAGCCCTAGTCGGACCGAGGGTTATGGCAGTAGGACCGGCAGCGGGATCGGCAGCACGCAGAGGGGGATCAGGCCGATCCTCGGTTTGTGAATTATGCCTCTCCGACCGGTCTCTTCGGCCAGTTGAGCGCTCGCACGCTCGTTTCATGGGTTGACCTACGCATACGGAGTTCATCCCCAGTCTAAGCATATGGAGTTCATTCCCAGTCTAAGATCGGATCGGACTGAGGGTTACGGTAGCAGGACCGGTAGCACGCAGGGGGGATTAGGCCAACCCCGGCTTGCGCATTTTGTCTCTCCAGTCGGCTGAGTACCCGCACGCCTGTTTCGTGGGTTGGCTTAGGCTTAGGGAGCTCATTCCATCTCTAAGCCCCAGCCGAACAGAGGGTTGTGGCAGCGGGACTGGCAGTAGGCAGAGGGGGACCGGGCGGATCCCCGGCTTGCACATTATGCCTTTTCGGTCGGCTCAGCGCCTGCACGCTCGTTTCATGGGTTGACTTATGCATACGGAGCTCATTCCCAGTCTAAGATCAGATCGGACCAAGGGATGTGGCAGCAGGATCAACCGCACGAAGGGGGGGACCGAGTCGATCCCTAACTTGTGCATTCTGCCTCTCCGATCGGCTGAACGCCCGCACGCTCATTTCGTGGGTTGGCTTAGGCACACGGAGTTCATTCCATATCTAAGCATATGGAGCTCATTCCCAGTCTAGGATTTTGAGCCATGGTGCACATGCTGGGCTCGGGCATGTGCTGGTGCCGTATTTTTTTCGCCCGAGGCACCATCGTCGGAGAGCCTAACCGGCGATATTAGGGGTTCCGGCGATTGAGGGGGCCGAGGGGTGTGCGCACATGATATGCGATGGGTGCTGGCACTTGGCCCTTATATTGGCCCCCTATCCCTCATCAAACCTCAAGAACTCGCACCCCCTTAGAGAGCATTTGAGATTTTATAGGTTTGCTGCCAATAGCCATTAAAGTGTTTGGAATGGGGACACTTTTTTCAAATGGTCACAAAATCTTCTCCACTTCGAGTTTTTAGCTGAATGTTTTTATGCATGCCAAAAAAAATACAAGGATCACCTCTGCAAAATTTGGGCACAAAATTCTTTCTAAAAAAATTTAAAAAAATCCTGAACGGCAAAAAGTTTCAAAAATCATGAAAAATAGAAAACAGGTCGTCTTGCCACAAAACTTCACATGAAGGCTTAGGGGACCATTGTATGAATTTACAAGCCATAAAAATGGCATTGGCATGGCAGAAATATGAAGATGTGCTTGAACCCATCTACCACGCGTTCGATCCCCGGCTTGTGCATCCTACCTCTCTGGTCGGTTGAGCGCCCGCACGTTCGTTTTGCGGGTTGACTTAGGCATACGGAGTTCATCCCCAGTCTAAGCATACGGAGTTCATTCCCAGTCTAAGATCGTATCGGATTGAGGGTTGCGGTAGCAGGATCGACAGCACGCAAGGGGGACCGGGCCGATCCCCGATTACGCATTTTGCCTCCCCGCCCGACTGAGCGCCCACACGCTCGTTTCATGGGTTGGCTTAGGCATACGGAGTACATTCCATGTCTAAGCCCCAGTCGAACCAAGGGTTGTGGCAGCAGGACCGACAGCGAGATTGGCAGCACGTAGAGGGGGACCGGGCTGATCTCTGGCTTGCGTATTATGCCTCTCCGGTCGACCTTTTCGACTGGTTGAGTACCCGTATGCTCGTTTCATGGGTTGAGTTAGGCATACGGAGTTCATCTCCAGTCTAAGCATATGGAGTTCATTCTCGATCTAAGATCTAATCGAACCGAGGGTTGCAGCTGTAAGATCGGTAGCACGCAGGGGGGACCGAGTCGATCCCCGGCTTGCGCATTCTGCCTCACCGGTTGGCTGAGCGCCCGCACGCCCGTTTCATGGGTTGGCTTAGGAATAGGGAGCTCATTCCATGTCTAAGCCCCAGCCGGACCGAGGGTTGTGGCAGCGGGACTGGCAGCACACAGAGGGGGATCGGGCCGATCCCCGATTTGCGCATTATGCCTCTTCGATCAGCTCACCACCCGTATGCTCATTTTGTGGGTTGACTTACGTATACGGAGTTCATTCCCAGTCTAAGATCAGATCGGACCGAGGGTTGCGGCAGTAGGATCGACAACACGCAAAGGGGGATCGGGTCGATCTCCGGCTTGCGTATTCTACCCCTCCGACCTGCTGAGCGCCCGCACACTCATTTCTTGGGTTGGCTTAGGCATATGGAGTACATACCACGTCTAAGCCCCGTCGGATTGAGGGTTGTGGCAGCAAGACCGGTAGTGAAATCGACAGCACGCAGAGGGGGATCGAGCTAATCCCCGGCTTGTGAGTTATGCCTCTTCGGTCGACTGAGTGCCCACACGCTCGTTTCGTTGGTAGACTTAGGCATACGGAGTTCATCCCCAGTCTAAGCATACGAAGTTCATTCCCAGTCTAAGATCGAACCGGACTGAGGGTTGTGGCAGCAGGATCGGTAGCATTCAGGGGGGACCGGGCCGATCCCCGGATTGCGTATTCTGCCTCTTCGAGCGGCTGAGTGCCCGTAAGCCCATTTCGTGGGTTGGCTTAGGAATAGGGAGGTCATTCCTAAGCCCCAGCCAGATCGAGGGTTGTGGCAGCGGGACCGGCAGCACATAGAGGGGGATCCGACCGATCCTCGGCTTGCGCATTATGCCTTTTCGATCGGCTCATCGCCCGCACGCTCGTTTTGTGGGTTGACTTATGCATACGGAGTTCATTCCCAGTCTAAGATCAGATCGGACTGAGGGTTGCGGCAGTAGGATCGACAGCACGCAAAGGGGGATTGGGTTGATCCCCGGCTTGCGCATTCTGCCTCTCCAGCCAGCTGAGCGCCCGCACGCTCGTTTCGTGGGTTGGCTTAGGCATACGGAGTTCATCCCCAGTCTAAGCATACGGAGTTCATTCCTAGTCTAAGATCGGACCGGATCGAGGGTTGCTGCATCAGGATCGGCAGCTCCCAGGAGGGACCCGGCTGATCCCCGACCTGCATATTCTACCTCTCCGGTCGGCTGAGCACCCGGACGCTTGTTTCGTGGGTTGGCTTAGGCATACGGAGTACATTCCACGTCTAAGGGCCAGTCAGACCGAGGGTTGTGGTAGCAGGATCGACAGCAGGATCGGCAGCACGTAGAGGGGGACCGGGCTGATCCCCGACTTGCACATTATGCCTTTTCAGCCTGCTGAGCGCCCGTATGCTCGTTTCGTGGGTTGACTTAGGCATACGGAGTTCATCCCCAGTCTAAGCATATCGAGTTCATTCCCAGTCTAAGATCGGACTGGACCGAATGTTGCGACAGTAGGATCGACAGCATGCAGGGGGGACCGAGCCGATCCCCAGCTTGTGCATTTTGCCTCTCCGGCCGGCTGAGCGCCTGCACGCTCGTTCCGTGGGTTGGCTTAGGCATACGGAGTTCATTCCATGTCTAAGCATACGGAGCACATTCCCAGTCTAAGATTTTCAGCCATGGTGCACATGCTGGGCTCGGGCATGTGCTGGTGCCGTAGTTTTTTCGCCCAGGGCACCATTGCCGGAGAGCCTGACCGGCGGCATTAGGGGTTCCGGCGATTGGGGGAGCCGGGGGTGTGCGCACATGATGTGCGATGGGTGCTGGTACTTGGCTGTTATATTGGCCCCCTTTCCCTCATCAAACCTCGAGAACTCACGTCCCCTTAAAGAGCATTTGAGATTTTATAGGTTTGCTGCCAGTAGCCATTAACGTGTCTAAAATGGGGACACTTTATTCAAATGGTCACAAAATCTTCTCCACTTCGAGTTTTTAGCTGAATTTTTTTGTGCATCCTAACAAAAATACAAGGATCACTTCTAGCAAATTTAGGGACAAAACTCTTTCTAAAAAAATTTTAAAAAAATTCCGAACCGTAAAAAGTTTCAAAAATCTTGAAAAATAGAAAACGGGTCGTCTTG
This sequence comes from Durio zibethinus, assembly GCF_047325235.1. Taxonomy (NCBI): domain Eukaryota; kingdom Viridiplantae; phylum Streptophyta; class Magnoliopsida; order Malvales; family Malvaceae; genus Durio; species Durio zibethinus. The sequence goes on from NC_143165.1 coordinate 27,129,242, forward strand.
CCACGAAACCTCACTTGAAGGCTTAGGGGACCATTCTAGGAATTTACAAGCCATAAAAAAGGCATTGGCATGGGAGAAATATGAAGATGTGCTTGAACCCACCTACCACCCGTTCGATCCCCGACTTGCGCATCCTGCCTCTCTGGTCGGTTGAGCACCCGCACGCTCGTTTCGTGGGTTGGCTTAGGCATACGGAGTTCATTCCATGTCTAAGCATACGGAGCTCATTCCCAATCTAAGATTGTGAGCCACGATGCACATGCTGGGCTTGGGCATGTGCTGGTGCCACATTTTTTTCGCTCGGGGCACCATCATCGAGCATCGTCGGAGAGCCTAACCGACGGTATTGGGGGTTCCGACGATTGGGGGGACCGGGGGGTGTGCACACATGATGTGCGATAGGTGCTGGTACTTGGCCCTTATATTGGCCCCTTATCCCTCATCAAACCTCGAGAACTCACACCCACTTAAAGAGCATTTGAGATTTTATAGGTTTGCTGCCAGTAGCCATTAAAGTGTCTGAAATGGGGACACTTTTTTCAAACGGTCACAAAATCTTCTCCACTTTGAGTTTTTAGCTGAATTTTTTTGTGCATGCCAAAAAAAATACAAGGATCACCTCTACCAAATTTGGGGACAAAACTCTTTCTAAAAAAATTTTAAAAAATCCTGAACTGCAAAAAGTTTTGAAAATCATGACAAATAGAAAACGGGTCATCTTGACCCGAAACTTCACATGAAGGCTTAGGGGACCATTGTATGAATTTACAAGCCATAAAAATGGCATTGGCATGGCAGAAATATGAAAATGTGCCTGAACCCACCAACCACCCGTTCGATCCCCGGCTTACGCATCCTGCCTCTCTGGTCGACTGAGCGCCCGCACGCTCATTTCGTGGGTTGATATAGGCATACGGAGTTCATCCCCATTCTAAGCATAGAGAGTTCATTCCCAGTCTAAGATCGGACCGGATCGGGGGTTGCGATAGCAGGATCGATAGCATGCAGGGGGGACCAGGGCGATCCCCGGCTTGCGCATTCTGCCTCTCCGATCGGCTAAGCACCTACACGCTCGTTTCGTGGGTATTCTTAGGCATACGAGTGCATTCCACATCTAAGCCCCAACCAAATCGAGGGTTGTGGCAGTAGGACCGACAGCAGGATCGACATTACGCAAAGAGGGACCGGGCTGATCCTTGACTTGCGCATTATGCCTCTTCGACCGGCCTCTCCGGTCGATTGAGCACCCGCACGCTCGTTTCGTGGGTTGACTTAGGCATACAGAATCCATCCCCAGTCTAAGCATACAGAGTTCATTCCCAGTCTAAGATTGAACCGAAACGAGGGTTGAGGCAGCAGGATCGACAGCACGCAGGGGGCCAGGCCAATCCCCAGCTTGCACATTCTGCCTCTCCGATCGGTTGAGCGCCCGTACACTCGTTTCATGAGTTGGCTTAGGCATACGGAGTACCTTCCACGTGTAAGCCCTGTCAGATCGAGGGTTATGGTAGCAGGATCGATAGTGAAATTGGCAGCATGTAGAGGGGGACCGAGCTGAGCCCCGACTTGTGCATTATGCCTCTTCAGTCAGCCTCTCCGGTCGACTGAGCGCCCGCACGGTCATTTCATTGGTTGAATTAGGCATACGGAGTTCATCCCCAGTCTAAGCATATGGAGTTCATTCCTAGTCTAAGATCGGACCGGATGAGGGTTGTGGCAGCAGGATCGATAGCATGCAGGGGGGATCGGGCCGATCCCTGGATTGCGCATTCTGTCCTCCGACCAGCTGAGCCCCCGTACGCCCGTTTCATGGGTTAGCGTAGGAATAGGGAGCTCATTCCATGTTTAAGCACCAGTCGGACCGAGGGTTGTGGCAGCAGGACCAGCAGCACACAGAGAGGGATCGAGTCGATCCCCGGCTTGCGCATTATGCCTCTTCGATCGGCTCAGTGCCCGCACACTTGTTTTCTGGGTTGACTTATGCATACGGAGTTCATTCCCAGTTTAAGATCAAATCGGACCGAGGGTTACGGTCGCAGGATCGACAGCACATAGGGGGGATCGAGTCGATCCCCAGCTTGCGCATTCTGCCTGTCTGGTAGGCTGAGCACCTGCACGCTCCTTTCGTGGGTTAGCTGAGGCATACGGAGTTCATCCCCAGTCTAAGCATACGAAGTTCATTCCCAGTCTAAGATCGAACTAGATCAGGGTTACGGCAGTAGGATCGACAGCACCCAAAAGGGACCGTGCCGATCCCCGGCTTACGTATTCTGCCTCACCGGTCGACTGAGCACCCGGACGCTTTTTTCGTGGGTTGGCTTAGGCATATGGAGTACATTCCACGTCTAAGCCCCAGTCGGACCAAGGGTTGTGGCAGCAGGACCGGCAGCGGGATCGGTAAGCACGTAGAGGGGGATCGGGCTGATCCCCGACTTGTACATTATGCCTATTCGACCTGCTGAGCGCCTGGAAGCTCGTTTTATTGGTTGACTTAGGCATATGGAGTTCATCCCCATTCTAAGCATACAGAGTTCATTCTCAGTCTAAGATTGGACCGAATCGAGGGTTGCGATAGCATGATCGGTAGCACACAAGGGGGACCAAGGCGATCCCCGGCTTGCGGATTTTGCCTCTTCGGTCGACTGAGCACTTGCACGCTCGATTCGTGGGTAGGCTTAGGCATACGGAGTGCATTCCATGTCTAAGCCCCAGCCGGTTTGAGGGTTGTGGCAGTAGGGCCGTCAGCGGGATCGACATCACACAAAGGGGGACCGGGCTGATCCCTGCCTTGCGTATTATGCCTCTCTGACCGGCCTTTCCGGTCGGCTGAGCACCCGCACACTCATTTCGTGGGTTGACTTAGGCATACAGAGTTCATTCCCAATCTAAGCATACAGAGTTCATTCCCATTCTAAGATCGAACCGGATCGAGGGTTGCGGCAGCAGCATCAACAGCACGCAGGGGGGCCAGGCCGATCCCTGACTGCGCATTCTGCCTCTCCGACCGGCTGAGTGCCGCACGCTCATTTCGTGGGTTGGCATAGGCATATGGAGTACATTCCACGTCTAAGCCCCATCGGACTGAGGGTTGTGGCAGCAGGACCGATAGCGAAATTGGTAGCACGCAGAGGGGGATCGAGCTGATCCCCGGCTTGTGCATTATGCCTCTCCGGCCGGCTGAGTGCCCACTCGCTCGTTTCGTTGGTTGACTTAGGCATATGGAGTTCATCCCTAGTCTAAGCATACGAAGTTCATTCCCAGTCTAAGATCGAACCGTACCGAGGGTTATAGCAGCAGGATCGATAGCATTCAAGGGGGATCGGGTCGATCCTCGGATTGAGCATTCTACCTCTCCGACCGGCTGAGTGCCCGTAAGCCCATTTTGTGGGTTGGCTTAGGAATAGGGAGCTCATTCCATGTTTAAGCTCTGGTCGGACCGAGGGTTGTGGCAGCGGGACCGACAGCACCCAGAAGGGGATCGGGCCGATCCCCGACTTGCGCATTATGCCTCTTCGATCGGCTCACCGCCCGCACACTCGTTTTGTGGGTTGACTTATGCATACGAAGTTCATTCCCAGTCTAAGATCAGATCAGACCGAGGGTTGCGGCAGTAGGATCGACAGCACGTAAAGGGGATCGGGTTGATCCCCGGCTTGCGCATTCTACCTCTCCAACCGGCTGAGCGCCCGCACGCTCGTTTCATGGGTTGGCTTAGGCATACGGAGTTCATCCCCAGTCTAAGCATACGAAATTCATTCCCAGTCTAAGATCGGACCGGATCGAGGGTTACGGCAGCAGGATCGGCAGCTCCTAAGAGGGATCGGGCCGATCCCCGACCTGCGTATTCTGCCTCTCTTACCGGCTGAGCACCCGGACGCTTGTTTCATGGGTTAGCTTAGGCATACGGAGTACATTCCACATCTAAGCCCCAATCAGATCGAGGGTTGTGGTAGCAGGATCGGCAGCGGGATTGACAGCACGTAGAGGGGGACTGGGCTGATCCCCGGCTTGCACATTATGCCTCTTCGACCTGCTGAGCGCTCGCACGCTCGTTTCATGGGTTGACTTAGGCATACGGAGTTCATCCCCAGTCTAAGCATATGGAGTTCATTCCAAGTCTAAGATCGGATCGGACCGAGGGTAGCAGCAGGCATATCGACAGCACGTAGGGGGGACCAGGTCGATCCTCAGCTTACGCATTCTACCTCTTCGACCGGCTGAGCACCCGCACGCCCATTTCGTGGGTTGGCTTAGGCATAGGAAGCTCATTCCATGTCTAAACCCCAGCCGAACCGAGGGTTGTGGCAGCGGGACCGACAGCACGCAGAGGGGGACCGAGCCGATCCCCGGCTTGCGCATTATGCCTCTTCGGTCGACTCAGCACTCGCACGCTTGTTTTGTGGGTTGACTTATGCATATAGAGTTCATTCCCAATCTAAGATCAGAGCGGACCGAAGGTTGTGGCCACAGGATCGACAGCACACCGAGGGGGACTGGGTTGATCCCCGGTTTGCACATTCTGCCTCTTTGACCGGCCGAGCACCTGCACGCTTGTTTTGTGGGTTGGCTTAGGCATATGGAGTTCATTCCATGTCTAAGCATACGGAGCTCATTCCCAGTCTAAGATTTTAAGCCACGATGCACATGCTGGGCTTGGACATGTGCTGGTGCCACATTTTTTTCGCCCGGGGTACCATCGTCGGAGCATCGCCGGAGAGCCTAACCGACGACATTGGGGGTTCTGACGATTGGGGGGGTCGGGGGGTGTGCGTACATGATGTGCAATGGGTGCTGGTACTTGGCCCTTATATTGGCCCCATATCCCTCATCAAACCTCGAGAACTCACACATCCTTAAAGAGCATTTGAGATTTTATAGGTTTACTGCCAGTAGCCATTAAAGTGTTTGAAATGGGGACACTTTTTTCAAACGGTCACAAAATCTTCTCCACTTCAAGTTTTTAGCTGACTTTTTTTATGCATGCCAAAAAAAATACGAGGATCACCTCTACCAAATTTGCTGACAAAAATCTTTCTAAAAAAATTTAAAAAAATCACGAACAGCAAAAATTTCAAAAATTATGAAAAATAGAAAACGGGTCGTCTTGCCACGAAACTTAACATGAAGGTTTAGGGGACCATCGTATGAATTTACAAGACATAAAAATGGCATTGGCACGACAGAAATATGAAGATGTGGTTGAACCCACCTACCACCCGTTTGATCCCCGACTTACGCATCATCCTCTCTGGTCAGCTGAGCACCCGCACGCTCATTTCGTGGGTTGACTTAGGCATACGGAGTTCATCCCCAGTCTAAGCAAACCTTGAGAACTAACACCCCTTTAAAGAGCATTTGAGATTTTATAGGTTTGCTGCCAGTAGCCATTACAGTGTTTGAAATGGGGACACTTTTTTCAAACGATCACAAAATCTTCTCCACTTTGAGTTTTTAGCTAAATTTTTTTGTGCATGCCAAAAAACATACAAGGATCACCTCTACCAAATTTGAGGACAAAAATCTTTCTAAAAAAATTTTAAAAAATCCCGAACAGTAAAAGTTTTGAAAATCATGAAAAATAAAAAATGGGTCGTTTTGCCACGAAACTTCACATGAAGGCTTAGGGGACCATTGTATGAATTTACAAGCCATAAAAATGGAATTGGCACTGCAGAAATATGAAAATGTGTTTGAACCCACCTACCACCCGTTTGATCCTTGGCTTGTGCATCCTGCCTCTCTGGTCGGCTGAGCACCCACACGCTCGTTTCGTGTGTTCACTTAAGCATACGGAGTTCATCCTCAGTCTAAGCATACGGAGTTCATTCCCAGTCTAAGATCAGACTGGATCGAGGGTTGCGGCAGTAGGATCGACAGCACGCAGAAGGGACCGGGCCGATCCCCGACTTGTGCATTTTGCCTCTTCGATCGGCTAAGCGCTCGCACGCTCGTTTCATGGGTTGGCTTAGGCATACAGAGTACATACCATGTCTAAGCCCCTGCCGGACAGAGGGTTGTGGTAGTAGGACCGACAACGAGATTAGTAGCATGTATAGAGGGATCGGGTTGATCCCCGACTTATGCATTATGCCTCTCCGACTGGCTGAGTGCCTGCACGCTCGTTTCATGGGTTGACTTAGGCATACGGAGTTCATCCCTAGTCTAAGCATACGAAGTTCATTCCTAGTCTTAGATCGGACTGGACCAAGGGCTACGGCAGCAGGATCGGTGGCACGCAAGGGGGACCGGGTCGATCTTCGGGTTACGCATTTGGCTCTCCAGCTGGTTGAGCGCCCGCACGCCCATTTCGTGGGTTGGCTTAGGCATAAGGAGCTCATTCCATGTCTAAGCCCCAGTCGGACCGAGGGTTGTGGCAGCGGGACCGGTAGCACGTAGAGGGGGATCGGGCTGATCTCCCGCTTACGTATTATGCCTCTTCGGATGGCTCAGTGCCCACACGCTCGTTTTGTAAGTTGACTTATGCATACGGAGTTTATTCCCAGTCTAAGATCAGATCGGACGAGGGTTGCGGCAGCAAGATCGACAGCATGCAGGGGGGACCGGGTCGATCCTGGGGTTGCGCATTCTACCCCTCCGACCGGCTGAGCGCCCCATGCTCGTTTCATGGGTTGGCTTAGGCATACGGAGTTCATTCCATGTCTAAGCATACGGAGCTCATTCCCAGTCTCAGATTTTGAGCTGAGGTGCACATCCTGGGCTCAGGCATGTGCTGGTGCCGTATTTTTTTCACCCGGGGCACCATCGTCAAAGCATCGTCGGAGAGCCTAACCGACGGCATTAGGGGTTCCGGCGATTAGGGGGGCCGGGGGGTGTGCGCACATGATGTGTGGTGGGTGCTGGTACTTGGCCCTTATATTGGCCCCCTATCCCTCATCAAACCTCGAGAACTCACACCCCTTTAAAGAGCATTTGAGCTTTTATAGGTTTGCTGCCAATAGCCATTAAAGTGTCACCTCTACCAAATTTGGGGACAAAACTATTTCTAAAAAAATTTTAAAAAATCCCAAACCGTAAAAAGTTTTGAAAATCGTGAAAAATAGAAAACGGGTCATCTTGCCACGAAACTTCACATGAAGGCTTAGGGGACCATTGTATGAATTTACAAGCCATAAAAATGGCATTGGCATGGCAGAAATATGAAGATGTGCTTGAACCCACCTACCACCCGTTCGATCCCCGGCTTGCGCATCCTGCCTCTCTGGTCGGTTGAGCGCTCGTACGCTCGTTTCATGGGTTGACTTAGGCATACGGAGTTCATCCCCAGTCTAAGCATACAGAGTTTATTCCCATTCTAAGATCGGATCGGATCGAGGGTTACGACAGCAACATCGACAGCACGTAGAGGGATCGGGTCGATCCTCAGCTTGCGCATTCTACCTCTCTGACCGACTGAGTGCCCGTACACTCATTTCATGGGTTGGCTTAGGCACACGGAATACATTCCATGTCTAAGCCCCTACCAGACCGAGGGTTGTGGCAGCAGGACCGGCAATGGGATTGGCAGCAGCAGAGGGGGACCGAGCTGATCCCTGGCTTGCGCATTATGCCTCTCTGGCTGGCCTTTTCGGCCGGTTGAGTGCCCCCACACTCGTTTCGTGGGTTGACTTAGGCATATGGAGTTCATCCCCAATCTAAGCATACAGAGTTTATTCCCGGTCTAAGATTGGATCAGACCGAGCGTTGCGGCAGCACATAGGGGGGATCAGGTCGATCCCTGACTTACGCATTCTGCCTCTCTGACCGGCTGAGTGCCCGCATGCCCGTTTCATGGGTTGGCTTAGGCATAGGGAGCTCATTCCATGTCTAAGCCCTAGTCGGACCGAGGGTTGTGGCAGCGGGACCTACAACATGCAGAGGTGGATCGGGCCAATCCCCGGCTTGCGCATTATGCCTGTTCGACCGGCTAAGTGCCCGCACGCTCATTTCGTGGGTTGACTTATGCATAGGGAGTTCATTCCCAGTCTAAGATCGGACCGGACCGAGGGTGTGGCAGCAGGATCAACAGCATGTAGGGGGGATTGGGTCGATCCCCGGCTTGCGCATTCTGCCTCTCCGACCGGCTGAGCGCCCGCACGTTCGTTTCGTGGGTTGGCTTAGGCATACGGAGCTCAATCCATGTCTAAGCATACGGAGCTCATTCCCAATCTATGATTTTGAGCCACGGTGCACATGCTGGGCTCTAGCATGTGCTGGTGCCGCATTTTTTTCGCCCTGGGAATCATCGTCAGAGCATCGTCGGAGAGCCTAACCGACGGCATTAGGGGTTCCGACGATTAGGGGGGCCAGGGGGTGTGCGCACATGATGTGCGATGGGTGCTGGTACTTGGCCCTTATATTGGCCCCCTATCCCTCATCAAACCTCGAGAACTCACACCCCCTTAAAGAGCATTTGAAATTTTATAGGTTTGCTGCCAATAGCCATTAAAGTGTCTGAAATGGGGACACTTTCTTCAAACGATCACAAAATCTTCTCCACTTCGAGTTTTTAGCTGTATTTTTTTCTGCATGCCAAAAAAAATACAAGGATCACCTCTACCAAATTTGGGGACAAAACTCTTTCTAAAAAAAGTTAAAAAAATCTCGAACGGCAAAAAGTTTCAAAAATCGTGAAAATTAGAAAACAGGTCGTCTTGCCATGAAACTTCACGTGAAGGCTTAGGGGACCATTGTATGAATTTACAAGCCATAAAAATGGCATTGGCATGGCAGAAATATGAAGATGTTCTTGAACCCACCTACCACTCGTTCGATCCCCGGCTTGTGCATCGTGCCTCTCTGGTCGGCTGAGCGCCTGCACGCTCGTTTCGTGGGTTGACTTAGGCATACGGAGTTCATCCCCAGTCTAAGCATACGAAGTTCATTCCCATTCTAAGATCGGACCGGATCGAGGTTACGACAGCAACATCGACAGCACGTAGAGGGATCGGGTCGATCCTTAGCTTGCGCATTCTACCTCTCAAACCGACTGAGTGCCCGTACGCTCGTTTTATGGGTTGGCTTAGGCATACGAAGTACATTCCATGTTTAAGCCCCTACCAGACCGAGCGTTGTGGTAGCAGGACCGGTAACAGGATCGACAGCAACAGAGGGGGACCGAGCTGATCCCCGACTTGCGCATTATGCCTCTCTGGCCAGCCTCTTCGACCGGTTGAGTGCCCCCACGCTCGTTTCGTGGGTTGACTTAGGCATACGGAGTTCATCCCCAGTCTAAGGATACGGAGTTCATTCCCAGTCTAAGATTCGATCGGACCGAGCGTTGCGGCAGCACATAGGGGGGATCGGGTCGATCCCCGACTTACACATTCTGCCTCTCCGGCTGGCTGAGTGCCCGCACGCCCGTTTCGTGGGTTGGCTTAGGCATAGGGAGCTCATTCCATGTCTAAGCCCCAGTCGGACTGAGGGTTGTGGTAGCGGGACCGACAACATGCAGCGGGGGATCGGGTCGATCCCCGACTTACGCATTATGCCTGTTCGACTGGCTAAATGCCCACACGCTCGTTTCGTGGGTTGACTTATGCATACGGAGTTCATTCCCAGTCTAAGATCAGATCAGACTGAGGGTGTGGTAGCAGGATCGACAACATGTAGGGGGGATTGGGTCGATCCCCGGCTTGCGCACTCTGCCTCTCCGACCGGCTAAGCGCCTACACGCTCGTTTCGTGGGTTAGCTTAGGCATACGGAGCTCAATCCATGTCTAAGCATACAGAGCTCATTCCCAATCTATGATTTTGAGCCACGGTGCACATGTTGGGCTCTAGCATGTGCTGGTGCCGCATTTTTTTTCGCCCTGGGCATCATCGTCAGAGCATCGTCGGAGAGCCTAATCGACGGCATTGGGGGTTCCGGCGATTAGGGGGGTCGGGGGGTGTGCGCACATGATGTGCGATGGGTGCTGGTACTTGGCCCTTATATTGGCCCCCTATCCCTCATCAAACCTCGAGAACTCACACCCCCTTAAAGAGCATTTGAGATTTTATAGGTTTGCTGCCAATAGCCATTAAAGTGTCTGAAATGGGGACACTTTCTTCAAACGGTCACAAAATCTTCTCCACTTCGAGTTTTTAGCTGTATTTTTTTGTGCATGCCAACAAAAATACAAGGATCACCTCTACCAAATTTGGGGACAAAACTCTTTCTAAAAAAAGTTTAAAAAATCTCAAACGACAAAAAGTTTCAAAAATCGTGAAAATTAGAAAACAGGTCGTCTTGCCACGAAACTTCACGTGAAGGCTTAGGGGACTATTGTATGAATTTACAAGCCATAAAAATGACATTGGCATGGCAGAAATATGAATATGTGCATGAACCCACCTACCACCCGTTCGATCCCCAGTTTACGCATCCTGCCTCTCTGGTCGGCTGAGTGCCCGCACGCTCGTTTCGTGGGTTGACATAGGCATACGGAGTTCATCCCCAGTCTAAGCATACAGATTTCATTCCCAGTCTAAGATCGAACTGGATCGAGGGTTACGACAGTAGGATCGATAGCTCGCAAGGGGGACCGGGCTGGCTTGCGCATTATTCCTCTCCGACCGGTTTCTCCGGTCGACTGAGCACCCGTACACTCGTTTCATGGGTTGACTTAGGCATACAGAGTTCATCCCCAATCTAAGCATACAAAGTTCATTCCTAGTCTAAGATCGAACCGGATCGAGGGTTGCGGCAGCAAGATCGACAGCACGTAGGGGGGACCGGGTCGATCCCCGGCTTGCGCATTCTAACTCTCCGATCGACTGAGGGCGCGAACGTTCTTTTCATGGGTTGGCTTAGGCATACAGAGTACATTCCATGTCTAAGCCCCAGTCGGACTGAGGGTTGTGGCAGCAAGACCGGTAGCAGGATCGACAGCACGCAGAAGGGGATCGGGTTGATCCTCGACTTGCGTATTATCCCTCTTCGGTCGGTTGAGCACCCATACGCCTGTTTCATGGGTTGGCTTAGGCATAGGGAGCTCATTCCATGTCTAAGCCCAAGCCAGACTGAGGGTTGTGGCAGCGGGATTGACAACACGCAGAGGGGGACCGGGCTGATCCCTGCCTTGCGCATTATGCCATTTCGGCCGGCTCAGTGCCCGCACGCTCGTTTTATGGGTTGACTTATGCATACGGAGCTCATTCCCAGTCTAAGATCAGACCCAATCGAGGGATGTGGCAGCAGGATTGACAGCACGTGTGGGTGGATCGAGTCGATCCCCAACTTGCGCATTCTGCCTCTCCGATCGGCTGAGCGCCCGCACGCTCGTTTTGTGGGTTGGCTTAGGCATACGGAGTTCATTCCATATCTAAGCATATAGAGCTCATTCCCAGTCTAAGATTTTGAGCCACGGTGCACATGCTGGGCTCGGCCATGTGCTGATGCTGCATTTTTTTCGCCCGGGGCACCATCGCCGGAGCATCGCTGGAGAGCCTAATCGACAGTATTGGGGGTTCCGGCGATTGGGGGGGCCGGGGGGTGTGCGCACATGGTATGCGATGGGTGCTGGTACTTGGCCCCTATATTGGCCCCCTATCCCTCATCAAACCTCAAGAACTCACACCCCCTTAAAGAGCATTTGAGATTTTATAGGTTTGCTGCCAGTAGGCATTAAAGTGTCTGGAATGGGGACACTTTTTTCAAATGGTCACAAAATCTTCTCCACTTCGAGTTTTTAGCTGAATTTTTTTGTGGATGTAAAAAAAAATACAAGGATCACCTCTACCAAATTTGGGGACAAAACTCTTTCTAAAAAAATTAAAAAAAAATCCTGAAGTGCAAAAAGTTTCAAAAATCATGAAAAATAGAAAACAGGTCGTCTTGGCAGAAAACTTCACATGAAGGCTTAGGGGACCATTGTATGAATTTACAAGCCATAAAAATGGCATTGGCATGGCAGAAATATGAAGATGTGCTTGAACCCATCTACCACGCTTTCTATCCCCGACTTGTGCATCCTGCCTCTATGGTCGGCTAAGCGCCCGCATGTTCATTTCGCGGGTTGACTTAGGCATACGAAGTTCATCCCCAGTCTAAGCATACGGAGTTCATTCCCAGTCTAAGATCGAACCGGATCGAGGGTTACAATAGCAGGATCGACAGCATGCAAGGGGGATCGGGCCGATCCCCCGGTTACACATTCTACCTTTTCGCCCGACTGAGCACCTGCATGCTCGTTTCGTGGGTTGGCTTAGGCATACAGAGTACATTCCATGTCTAAGCCCCAGTCGAATCGAGGGTTGTGGCAGCAGGACCGACAGTGGGATCGACAGCATGCAGAGCGGGATCGGGTTGATCCCCGGCTTGCGTATCATGCCTCTCCGGTCGACTTCCCCGGTCGACTGAGCGCTCACACGCTCGTTTCGTGGGTTGAGTTAGGCAAACGGAGTTCATCCCCAGTCTAAGCATACGGAGTTCATTCCCAATCTAAGATCTGATCGGAACGAGGGTTGCGGCAGCATGCATGGGGGACTGGGCTGATCCTCAGTTTGTGCATTCTACCTCTCCGGCCGGCTTAGCGCCCGCACGCCCGTTTCATGGGTTGGCTTAGGAATAGGGAGCTCATTCCATGTCTAAGCCCTAGCTGGACCGATGGTTGTTGCAGTGGGACTGACAGCACGTAGAGGGGGACCGGGCCAATCCCTGGCTTACGCATTATGCCACTTCGGCCAGCTCAGCGCCCGCACACTCATTTCGTGGGTTGACTTATGCATATGGAGTTCATTCCCAGTCTAAGATCGGACCGAAAAGAAGGTTACGATAGCAGGATCGACAGCACGGAGGGGGGACCGGGTCGATCCCCAGCTTGCGCATTTTGGCTCTCCGACCGGCTGAGCGCCTGCACGCTCGTTTCATGGGTTGGCATAGGCATACGGAGTTCATTCCATGTCTAAGCGTACGGAGCACATTCCCAGTCTAAGATTTTGAGCCACGGTGCACATGCTAGGCTCGGGCATGTGCTGGTGTCGCTTTTTTTCGCTCGGGGCACCATCGTCGGAGAGCTTAACCGGTGACATTGGGGGTTCCACCGATTGGAGGGACCGGGGGTGTGCGCACATGATGTGCGATGGGTGCTGGTACTTGGCCGTTATATTGGCCCCCTTTCCCTCACCAAACCTCGAGAACTCACACCCCCTTAAAGCGCATTTGAGATTTTATAGGTTTGCTGCCAGTAGCCATTAAAGTGTCTGAAATGGGGACACCTTATTTGAACGGTCACAAAATCTTCTCCACTTCGAGTTTTTAGCTGAATGTTTTTATGCATGCCAACAAAAATACAAGGATCACCTCTACCAAATTTGGGAATAAAACGTTTTCTAAAAAAATTGAAAAAAATCCCGAACCGCAAAAAGTTTCAAAAATCCTGAAAAATAGAAAATGGGTCGTCTTGCCACGAAACTTCACATGAATGCTTAGGGGACCATTGTATAAATTTACAAGCCATAAAAAATGGCATTGGCATGGCAGAAATATGGAGATGTGCTTGAACCCACCTACCACCCGTTCGATCCCCAACTTGCGCATCCTGCCTCTTTGGTCGGCTGAGCACCCACACGCTTGTTTCGTGGGTTGACTTAGGCATACGGAGTTTATCCCCAGTCTAAGCATACAGAGTTCATTCCCAGTCTAAGATCGGACCGGCCCGAGGGTTGCAGCAACAAAATCGGTAGCATGTAGGGGGGACCGGGCTATTCCCGGGCTTACGCATTCTGTCTCTCCGGTCGACTGAGCTCCCGCACGCCCGTTTTGTGGGTTGGCTTAGGCATAGGGAGCTTATTCCATGTCTAAGCCCCAGCTGGACCGAGGGTTGTGGCGGCGGGACCGACAGCATGCAGAGGGGGACCGGGTCGATCCTCGACTTGTGCATTATGCCTCTTCAGCCGGCTCAGCGCCCGCACGCTCGTTTCGTGGGTTGACTTATGCATACGAAGTTCATTCCCAGTATAAGATCAGATCGGACCGAGGGATGCGGCAGCAGGATCGATAGCACGTCGGGGGGGATCGGGTCAATCCCCGGCTTGCACATTCTGCCTATCCAGCTTGCTAAGTGCCCGCACACTCGTTTCGTGGGTTCGCTTAGGCATACGGAGTTCATTCCATGTTTAAGCATACGAAGCTCATTCCAAATCTAAGATTTTGAGCCACGATGTACATGTTGGGCTCGAGCATGTGCTGGTGCCACATTTTTTTCACTCGGGGCACCATCGCCGAGCATCGTCGGAGAGCCTAACCGACGATATTGGGGGTTCCGACGATTGGGGGGGCCGGGGGGTGTGCAAACATGATGTGTGATGGGTGCTGGTACTTGGCCCTTATATTGGCCCCCTATCCCTCATCAAACCTTGAGAACTCACACCCACTTAAAGACCATTTGAGATTTTATAGGTTTGCTGCCAGTAGCCATTAAAGTGTCTGAAATGGGGACACTTTTTTCAAACGATCACAAAATCTTCTCCCCTTTGAGTTTTTAGCTGATTTTTTTTGTGCATGCCAACAAAAATACAAGGATTACCTCTACCAAATTTGGGGACAAAACTCTTTCTAAAAAAATTTTAAAAAATCCTGAACCGCAAAAAGTTTTGAAAATTGTGAAAAATAGAAAATGGGTCATCTTGCCACGAAACTTCCCAATCTAAGATTTTGAGCCACGGTGTACATGCTGGGCTCGGGCATGTGCTGCTGCCACATTTTTTTTGCTCGGGGCACCATCGTCGAGCATCGTCGGAGCATCATCGGAGAGCCTAACCGGCGGTATTACGGGTTTCGACGATTGGGGGGGCCGGGGGGTGTGCGAACATGATGTGCGATGGGTGCTGGTAGTTGGCCCTTATATTGGCCCCCTATCCCTCATCAAACCTGGAGAACTCACACCCCCTTAAAGAGCATTTGAGATTTTATAGGTTTGCTGCCAGTAGCCATTAAAGTGTCTGGAATGGGGACACTTTTTTCAAAAGGTCACAAAACCTTCTCCACTTCGAGTTTTTAGCTGAATTTTTTTGTGCATGCCAAAAAAAATACAAGGATCACCACCACCAAATTTGGGGACAAAACTCTTTCTAAAAAAATTAAAAAAAATCCCGAAGTGCAAAAAGTTTCAAAAATCATGAAAAATAGAAAACGAGTCGTCTTGGCACAAAACTTCACATGAAGGCTTAGGGGACCATTGTATGAATTTACAAGCCATAAAAATGGCATTGGCATGGCAGAAATATGAAGATGTGCCTGAACCCACCAACCACCTGTTTGATCCCCGGCTTACGCATTCTACCTCTTCAACCGGCTGAGCGCCCGCACGCTCGTTTCGTGGGTTGACCTAGGCATACGGAGTTCATCCCCATTCTAAGCATGCAGAGTTCATTCCTAGTCTAAGATAGGACCGGATCGAGGGTTGCGATTGCAGGATCGACAGCACGCAGGGGGGACCGGGGTGATCCTTGGCTTGCGCATTCTGCCTCTCGAGCCAGCTGAGCACCTGCACGCTCGTTTCATGAGTAGGCGTAGGCATACGAAGTGCATTCCATGTCTAAGACCCAACCGGATCGAGGGTTGCAGCAGCAAGACCGGCAGCGAGATCGATAGCACGCAGAGGGGATCGGGCTGATCCCCGGCTTGCGCATTATGCCTCTTCAACCGGCCTCTCCGGTCGGCTGAGCACCCGCACGCTCGTTTTATGGGTTGACTTAGGCATACGGAGTTCATCCCCAGTCTAAGCGTATAGAGTTCATTCCCAGTCTAAGATCGAACCGAATCGAGGGTTGCGACAGCAGGATCGACAGTATACAGGGGGACCAGGCCGATACTTAGCTTGCGCATTCTGCCTCTCCGATCGGTTGAGTGCCCGCACACTCATTTCATGGGTTGGCATAGGCATACAGAGTACATTCCACGTCCAAGCCCCGTCAGACCGAGGGTTGTGGCAGCATGATCGGTAGCAAAATCGACAGCACGCAAACGCGGACCAAGGTTATCCTCGACTTGTGCATTATGCCTCTCCGGTCGGCAGAGCGCCCGCACGCTCATTTTGTTGGTTGACTTAGGTATACGGAGTTCATCCCTAGTCTAAGCATATGGAGTTCATTCCCAGTCTAAGATCAGATCGGACCGAGGGTTGTGATGCAGGATTGGCAGCATACAGGGGGGACTGGGCCGATCCTCGAATTACGCATTCTGCCTCTCTAGCCAGCTGAGGGCCTATACGTCCGTTTCATGGGTTGGCTTAGGAATAGGGAGCTCATTTCATGTCTAAGCCCCAGCAGGACCGAGGGTTATGGCAGCTGGGGATCGGGTCGATCCTCGGCTTGCGCATTATGCCTCTTCAATCGGCTCAGCACCCGCACGCTCGTTTTGTGGGTTGACTTATGCATACGGAGTTCATTCCTAGTCTAAGATCAAATCAGACCGAGGTTGCGGTAGCAGGATCGACAGTACGTAGGGGGGGATCGAGTCGATCCCCGGCTTGCGCATTCTACCTCTTCAGCCGATTGAGCGCCCGCACACTCGTTTCGTGGGTTAGCTTAGGCATACGGAGTTCATCCCCAGTCTAAGCATACGGAGTTCATTCCCGATCTAAGATCAGACCAAATCAAGGGTTGCGATAGCAGGATCGACAGCACGCCAAGGGGACTGAGCTGATCCCCGGCTTACGCATTCTGCCTCTCCGGTCGGCTGAGCGTCCGCACGCTCGTTTCGTGGGTTGGCTTAGGCATAGGGATCTCATTCCTTGTCTAAGCCCCAGCTGGATCGAGGTTGTGGCAGCAGGATCGACAGCACGAGAGGGGGATCGGGTCGATCCTCGGCTTGTGCATTATGCCTCTTTAGCCGGCTCAGCGCCCGCACGCTCGTTTCATGGGTTGACTTATGCATACGAAGTTCATTCCCAGTCTAAGATCAGACTAGACTGAGGGTTGCAGCAGCAGGATCGACGGCATGCTGGGGGGGACCGGGTCGATCCCCGGCTTGCGCATTCTGCCTCTCCAGCAGGTTGAGCGCCCGCACGCTCATTTTGTGGGTTGGCTTAGGCATACGGAGTTCATTCCATGTCTAAGCATACGGAGCTCATTCCCAATCTAAGATTTTGAGCCGCGGTGCACATGCTGGGCTCAGGCATGTGCTGGTGCCACATTTTTTTCACCCGGGGCACCATCGTCGGAGCATCGCCAGAGAGCCTAACCGACAGCATTGGGGGTTCCGGCGATTGCGGGGGTCGGGGGTGTGCGCACATGATGTGTGATGGGTGCTGGTACGTGGCCCTTATATTGGCCCCCTATCCCTCATCAAACCTTGAGAACTCACACCCCTTAAAGAGCATTTGAGATTTTATAGGTTTTCTGCCAGTAGCCGTTAAAGTGTTTAAAATGAGGACACTTTTTTCAAACGGTCACAAAATCTTCTCCAGTTTGAGTTTTTAGCTGAATTTTTTTGTACATGCCAAACAAAATACAAGAATCACCTCTACGAAATTTGGGGACAAAACTCTTTCTAAAAAAATTTCAAAAAATCCCGAACCGTAAAAAGTTTTGAAAATCGTGAAAAATAGAAAACGGGTCATCTTGCCATGAAACTTCACATAAAGGCTTAGGGGACCATTGTATGAATTTACAAGCCATAAAAATGGCATTGGCATGGCAGAAATATGAAGATATGCTTGAACCCACTAACCACCTATTAGATCCCCGGTTTACGCATTATGCCTCTCCGATCGGCCTCTCCAGTCGGCTGAGCACCCGCACGCTCGTTTCATGGGTTGACTTAGGCATACGGAGTTCATCCCCAGTCTAAGATCAAACTGGATCAAGGGTTGCGGCAGTAGGATCGACAGCAAGCAAGGGGATCGGGCCAATCCCCGGATTACGCATTCTACCTCTCCGATCGGCTGAGCGCCCGGACGCTCGTTTCATGGGTTGGCTTAGGAATAGGGAGCTCATTCCATGTCTAAGCCCCAATCAGACTGAGGGTTGTGGCAGTGGGACCGACAGCACACAGAGAGGGATCGGGTCGATCCCCGGTTTGCGCATTATACCTCTTCGATCGGCTCAGTGCCCGTACGCTCATTTTGTGGGTTGACTTATGCATACGGAGTTCATTCCCAGTCTAAGATCAGATCAAACTGAGGGTTACAGCAGCAGGATCGATAGCACGCAGGGGGGATCGGGTCAATCCCCAGCTTACGCATTCTGCCTCTCCGGCCGGTTGAGCGCCCGCACGCTCGTTTCGTGGGTTGGCTTAGGCATACGAAGTTCATCCCCAGTCTAAGCATACAGAGATCATTCCCAGTCTAAGATCAGACCGAATCAAGGGTTGCGATAGCAGGATCGGCAGCACCCAGGAGGGACTGAGCTAAACCCTGGCTTGCGTATTTTGCCTCTCCGACCGGCTAAGCGCCCGCACACTCATTTCATGGGTTGGCTTAGGCATATGGAGTACATTCCACGTCTAAGCCCCAATCAGACTGAGGGTTGTGGCAGCAGGACCGGTAGAGGGATCGGTACCACATAGAGGGGGATCGGGCTGATCCCCGGCTTGCTTATTATGCCTCTTCGGCCAGCTGAGCACCTACATGCTCGTTTCATGGGTTAACTTAGACATATAGAGTTCATCCCCAGTCTAAGCATACGGAGTTCATTCCCAGTCTAAAATCAGAGCGAATCAAGGATTGTGACAGCAGGATCGACGGCACGCAGGGGAGACCAGATCGATCCTCGATTTACGCATTCTGCCTCTCTGACCGGCTGAGCGCTCACACGATCGTTTCATGGGTTGGCTTAGGCATACGGAGTACATTCCACGTCTAAGCCCCAGTCAGACCGAGGGTTGTGGTAGTAGGACTGGCAGCGACATCGACAGCATGCAGAGGGGGATCAAGCTGATCCCCGGCTTGCATAATATGCCTCTCTGGCTGGCCTCTCCGACCGGCTGAGCATCCGCACGCTTGTTTCGTGGGTTGACTTAGGCATACGGAGTTCATCCCCAGTCTAAGCATATGGAGTTCATTCCCAGTCTAAGATCAGACCAGACCGAGGGTTGCGGTAGTAGGATCGATAGCACGCAGGGGGGACCGGGTCGATCCCCTACTTACGCATTCTATCTCTCTGGCCGGTTGAGTGCCCGTACGCCCATTTCGTTGGTTGGTTTGGGCATAGGGAGCTCATTCCATGTCTAAGCCCCAGCTGGTCTGAGGGTTGTGGCAGTGCGACCGGTAGCGCGCAGAGGGGGACCGGGCCGATCCCTAGCTTGTGCATTATGCCTCTTCGGCTGGCTCAGCGCCCGCACACTCATTTCATGGGTTGACTTATGCATACAGAGTTCATTCCCAGTCTAAGATCTGACCAGATCGAGGGTTACGGCAGTAGGATTGATAGCACGAAGTGGGGGATTGGGTCGATCCCCGGCTTGCGCATTTTGCCTCCTCAGCCGACTGAGCGCCCGCACGCTCATTTCGTGGGTTGGCTTAGGCATATGGAGTTCATTCCATGTCTAAGCATACGGAGCTCATTCCCAATCTAAGATTTTGAGCCACGGTGCACATGCTGGGCTCGGGCATGTGCTTGTGCCGTATGTTTTTTGCCTGGGGCACCATCGTCGGAGCATCATCGGATAGCGTAACCGGCGGCATTAGGGGTTCCGGCGATTGGGGGGGCCGGGGGGTGTACGCACATGATGTGCGATGGGTGCTGGTACTTGGCCCTTATATTGGCCCACTATCCCTTATCAAACCTCGAGAACTCACACCCCCTTCAAGAGCATTTGAGATTTTATAGGTTTGCTGCCAATAGCCATTAAAGTGTCTAAAATGGGGACACTTTTTTCAAACGATCACAAAATCTTCTCCACTTCGAGTTTTTAGCAAAATGTTTTTATGCATGCCAAAAAAAATACAAGGATCACCTCTACCTAATTTTGGGACAAAACTCTTTCTGAAAAAATTTAAAAAAATCTCGAATTGCAAAAAGTTTCAAAAATTATGAAAAATAGAAAACGGGTCGTCTTGCCACGAAACTTCACATGAAGGCTTAGGGGACCATTGTATGAATTTACAAGCCATAAAAATGGCATTGGCATGGAAAAAATATGAAGATGTGCTTGAACCCACCTACCACCCGTTTGATCCCCGGCTTGCGCATCCTGCCTCTCTGGTCGGCTGAGCACCCGCACGCTCGTTTCATAGGTTGACTTAGGCATACGGAGTTCATCCCCAGTCTAAGCATACAGAGTTCATTCCCAGTCTAAGATTGGATCAGATCGAGGGTTGTGACAACAAGATCGACAGCACGCAGAGGGGACAGGGCCAATCCCTAATTTACGTATTCTGCCTATCTGGTCGGTTGAGCGCCCGCACGCTCGTTTCGTGGGTTGGCTTAGGCATACGGAGTACATTTCATGTATAAGCCCCAACCGGACCGAGGGTTGTGGCAGCAGGACTGGCAGCGAGATCGACAGCACACAGAGGGGGACCAGGCTGATCCCCGACTTACGCATTATGCCTCTCTAGCCAGCCTCTTCGACAGACTGAGCACCCGCACGCTTGTTTCATGGGTTGACTTAGGCATACGGAGTTTATCCCCAGTCTAAGCATACGAAGTTCATTCCCAGTCTAAGATCGGATCGGACCGAGGGTTGCGGCAGTAGGATCGACAACACGCAGGAGGGACCGGGCTGATCCCCAAATTGCGCATTCTGCCTCTTCGACCAGCTGAGCTCCCGCACGTACATTTCATGGGTTAGCTTAGGTATAGGGAGCTCATTCCATGTCTAAGCCCCAGCCGGATCGAGGGTTGTGGCAGCGGGACCAGCAGCACACAAAGGGTTGCGCATTATGCCCCTTCGGTCGGCTCAGCGCCCGCACGCTCGTTTTGTGGGTTGACTTATGCATACGGAGTTCATTCCCAGTCTAAGATCAGACCAGACCGAGAGTTTCACAACAGGATTGACAGCACACAGGGGGGACCGGGTCGATCCCTGGCTTGCACATTCTGCCTCTCCGACCGGCTGAGCGCCCGAACGCTCGTTTCGTGGGTTGGCTTAGGCATACGGAGTTCATTCCATGTCTAAGCATACGGAGCTCATTCCTAGTCTAAGATTTTGAGCCACGGTGCACATGCTAGGCTCAGGCATGTGGTGGTGCCAGATTTTTTTCCCCCGGGGCACCATCGCCGGAGCATCACCGGAGAGCCTAACTGGCGGCATTGGGGGTTTCGACGATTGGGCGGGCCGGGGGGTGTGCGCACATGATGTGCGATGGGTGCTGGTACTTGGCCCTTATATTGGCCCCCTATCCCTCATCAAACCTCAAGAACTCACACCCCTTAAAAAGCATTTGAGATTTTATAGGTTTGCTGCCAGTAGCCGTTAAAGTGTCTGAAATGGGGACACTTTTTTCAAGCGGTCACAAAATGTTCTCCACTTCGAGTTTTTAGCTGAATTTTTTTGTGCATGCCAAAAAAAATACAAGGATCACCTCTACCAAATTTGGGGACAAAAATCTTTCTAAAAAAATTTAAAAAAATCATGAAAAATAGAAAATGGGTATCTTGCCATGAAACTTCACATGAAGGCTTAGGGGACCATTGTATGAATTTACAACCCATAAAAATGGCATTGGCACGGTAGAAATATGAAGAAGTCCTTGAACCCACCTACCACCCGTCCGATCACCGGCTTGTGCATCTTGCCTCTCTGGTCGGCTGAGCGTCCGCTTGCTCGTTTCGTGGGTTGACTTAGGCATATGGAGTTCATCCCCAATCTAAGCATACAGAGTTCTTTCCCAGTCTAAGATCGGACTGGATCAAGCATTGCGGCAGCAGGATCGACAGCATGCAGTGGAGACTGGTTGATCATCGGCTTGCGCATTCTACCTCTCCGGCCAGCTGAAAGCCTGCACGTTCATTTTGTGGGTTGGCCTGGGCATACAGAGTACATTCCACTTCTAAGCCCCAACCGGATCAAAGGTTGTGGCAGTAAGACCGGCAGCGGGATCGACAACAAGCAGAAGGGGATCGGGCTGATCCCCGGCTTGCGTATTATGCCTCTCTGGACGACTTCTCCAGTCGACTGAGCACCCGCTCACTCGTTTCATGGGTTGACTTAGGCATACAGAGTTCATCCCCAGTCTAAGCATACGGAGTTCATTCGTAATCTAAGATCAGACCAGATCGAGGGTTGTGGCAGTAAGATCAGTAGCACACAGGGGGGACCGGGCCGATCCCCGACCTACACATTCTACCTCTCCGACCGGCTGAGCGCCCGCACGCTCATTTCATGGGTTGGCTTAGGCATACAGAGTACATTCGATGTCTAAGCCCCAACCGGACTGAGGGTTGTGACAGCAAGACCGGCAGCGGGATCGGCAGCATGCAGAGGGAGACCAGGCTGATCTCCAGCTTGCGTATTATGCCTCTCTGACTGGCCTCTCCGATCGGCTGAGTGCCCACACGCTCATTTCATGGGTTGACTTAGCCATACGGAGTTCATCCCCAGTCTAAGCATACGGAGTTCATTCCCAGTTTAAGATCGAACCGAACCGAGGGTTGCGACAGCAGGATAAGCAGCATGCAGGCGGGGCAGGGCTAATCCTCGGCTTGCGCATTCTACCTCTCCGATCGGCTGAGCGCCCGCACGCCTGTTTCGTGTGTTGGCTTAGGCATAGGGAGCTCATTCCACGTCTAAGCATACGGAGCTCATTCCCAATCTAAGTTTTTGAGCCATGGTGCACATGCTGGGCTCGGGCATGTGCTGGGGCCACATTTTTTTTCACTCGGGGCACCATCATCGGAGCATCGTCGGAGAGCCTAATCGACGGCATTGGGGGTTCCGACGATTGGGGGGGCAGGGGGGTATGTGCACATGATGTGCAATGGGTCCTGGTACTTGGCCCTTATATTGGCCCCCTATCCCTCATCAAACCTCGAGAACTCACACCCCCTTAAAGAGCATTAGAGATTTTATAGGTTTGCTGCCAGTAGCCATTAAAGTGTCTGAAATGGGGACACTTTTTTCAAACGGTCACAAAATCTTCTCCACTTCAAGTTTTTAGCTGAATGTTTTTGTACATGCCAACAAAAATACAAGGATCACCTCTACCAAATTTAGGGAGAAAACTCTTTCTAAAAAAATTTAAAAAAATCCCGAACCGCAAAGAGTTTTGAAAATCGTGAAAAATAGAAAACGGGTCGTCTTGCCACGAAACTTCACATGAAGGCTTAGGGGACCATTGTATGAATTTACAAGCCATAAAAATGGCATCGGCATGGCAGAAATATGAAGATGTGCTTGAACCCACCTACGACCCGTTCGATCCCCAGCTTGCACATCCTGCCTCTCGGGTCGGCTGAGTGCCTGTACGCTCGTTTCGTGGGTTGACTTAGGCATACGGAGTTCATCCCCAGTCTAACCATACGAAGTTCATTCCCAGTCTAAGATCAGACCAGATCAAGGGTTGTGGCAGCAGGATCAGTAGCACGCAGGGGGGACCGGGCCGATCCCCAGCTTGTGCATTTTGCCTCTCCCACCGGTTGAGTGCCCGCACGCTCGTTTCGTGGGTTGGCTTAAGCATACGGAGTACATTCCATGACTAAGCCCCAGCCAGACCGAGGGTTGTTGTAGCAGGACCGACAGCGAGATTGGTAGCATGCAGAGGGTGACCAGGCTGCTCCCCGACTTGTGCATTATGCCTCTTTAGCCGGCTCAACGCCCACACGATCGTTTCGTGGGTTGACTTATGCATACGAAGTTCATTCCCAGTCTAAGATCAGACTAGATCGAGGGTTGTGGTAGCAGGATCGACAGCATGCCGGGGGGGACCGAGTCGGTCCCCGGCTTGCTTATTCTGCCTCTCCAGTAGGTTGAGCGCCCGCACGCTCGTTTCGTGGGTTGGCTTAGGCATACGGAGTTCATTCCATGTCTAAGCATACGGAGCTCATTCCCAATCTAAGATTTTGAGCCACGGTGCACATGCTGGGCTCGGGCATGTGCTGGTGCCGCATTTTTTTTGCCCGAAACACCATCGTCGGAGCATCGTCTGAGCATCGTCGGAGAGCCTAACCGACGACATTGGGGGTTCCGACGATTGGGGGGGCCGGGGGGTGTGCGCACATGATGTCCGATGGGTGCTGGTACTTGGCTCTTATATTGGCCCCCTATCCCTCATCAAACCTCGAGAACTCACACCCCCTTAAAGAGCATTTGAGATTTTATAGGTTTATCGCCAGTAGCCATTAAATTGTCTGAAATGGGGACACTTTTTTCAAACGTCACAAAATCTTCTCCACTTCGAGTTCTTAGCTGAATTTTTTTGTGCATGCCACCAAAATTACAAGGATCACCTCTACCAAATTTAGGGACAAAACTCTTTCTAAAAAAATTAAAAAAAATCATGAACAACAAAAAGTTTCGAAAATCATGAAAAATAAAAAATGGGTTATCTTGCCACGAAACTTCACATGAAGGCTTAGGGGACCATTGTATGAATTTAGAAGCCATAAAAATGGCATTGGCACGGCAGAAATATGAAGATGTGCTTGAACCCACCTACCACCCGTTCGATCCCCTGCTTACGCATCCTGCCTCTCTGGTCGACTGAGCGTCCGCATGCTCGTTTCGTGGGTTGACTTAGGCATATGGAGTTCATCCCCAGTCTAAGCATACAGAGTTCATTCGTAGTCTAAGATCAGACCAGATCGAGGGTTGCGGCAGTACGATCGATAGCACGTAGGGGAGATCGGGACGGTCCCTGGCTTGCGCATTCTGCCTCTCCGGTTGGCTGAGCGTCCACACGCTTGTTTCATGGGTTGGCCTAGGCATACTGAGTACATTCTAAGTCTAAGCCCAAGCCAGACCGAGGGTTGTGGCAGTGGGACTAGCAGCAAGATCGGCAGCACGTAGAAGGGGACCGGACTGATCCCCGACTTGCATATTACGCCTCTTCGACCGCCCTCTCCGACCGGCTAACTTAGGCATACGTAGTTCATCCTCGACTTCCGCAATCTACCTCTCTGCCCAGCTGAGCGCCTGTAAGCTTGTTTCGTGGGTTGGCTTAGGCATATGGAGTACATTCCATGTCTAAGCCCCAGCCAGACTGAGGGTTGTGGCAGCAAGACTGGTAGCGGGATCAACAGCACTCAGAGGGGGACCGGGATAATCCCCGCCTTGCGCATTATGCCTCTCCGACCAGCCTCTCCGGCCGGCTAAGTGCACGCATGCTCGTTTCGTGGGTTGACTTAGGCATACGGAGTTCATCCCCAGTCTAAGCATATGGAGTTCATTCCCAGCCTAAGATTGGATCGGACCGAGGGTAGCGATAGTAGGATCGACGGCACGCAGGGGGGACCGGGCCGATCCTCGGCTTGCGCATTCTGCCTCTCTGGCCGGTTGAGCGCCCGCACGTCCGTTTCATGGGTTGGCTTAGGCATAGGGAGCTCATTCCATGTCTAAGCCCCAGTCGAACCGAGGGTTGTGGCAACGGGACCAGCAGCACACAGAAGGGACCGGGTTAATCCTCGATTTACGCGTTATGCCTCTTCGGCCAGCTCAACGCCCGTACGCTCGTTTGGTGGGTTGACTTATGCATATGGAGTTCTTTCCCAGTCTAAGATTAGACCGGATAGAACCTTGCGGTAGCAGGATCGAGAGCACACAGGGGGGATCGGGTCGATCCTCGGCTTGCGCATTCTGCCTCTCCGACCAGTTGAGCGCCCGCATGCTCGTTTCATGGGTTGGCTTAGGCATACGGAGTTCATTCCATGTCTAAGCATACGGAGCTCATTCCCAATCTAAGATTTTAAGCCAAGGTGCACATGTTGGGCTTGGGCATGTACTGGTGCCACATTTTTTTCGCCCGAGGCACCATCGCCGAAGCATCACCGGAGAGCCTAATCGGTGGCATTGGGGGTTCCGGCGATTGGGGGGGTTGAGGGGTGTGCGCACATGATGTGCGATGGGTCCTGGTACTTGGCCCTTATATTGGCTTCCTATCCCTCATCAAACCTCGAGAACTCACACCCCCTTAAAGAGCATTTGAGATTTTATAGGTTTGCTGGCAGTAGCCATTAAAGTGTTTGAAATGGGGACACTTTTTTCAAACTATCACAAAATCTTCTCCACTTCGACTTTTTAGCTGAATTTTTTTGTGAATGCCAAAAAAAATACAAGGATCACCTCTACCAAATTTGGGGACAAAAATCTTTCTAAAAAAATTTAGAAAAATCCTGAACCGTAAAAAGTTTTGAAAATCGTGAAAAATAAAAAACAGGTCGTCTTGCCACGAAACTTCACATGAAGGCTTAGGGGACCATTGTATAAATTTACAAGCCATAAAAATGGCATTGGTAGGGCAAAAATATGAAGATGTGCTTGAACCCACCTACCACCCGTTCGATCCTCGGCTTGTGCATCTTGCTTCTCTGGTCGGCTGAGCGGTCGCACGCTCATTTCGTGGGTTGACTTAGGCATACGGAGTTTATCCTCAGTCTAAGCATACAAAGTTCATTCCTAGTCTAAGATCAGACCGGATCAAGGGTTGCAGTAGTAGGATCGACAGCACGTAGGGGGGACCGGGCTGATCCTCGGCTTGCACATTCTGTGTCTCCGGTCGGTTGAGCACCCGCACGCTCGTTTCGTAGGTTGGCTTACGCATACGGAGTACATTCCACATCTAAGCCCCAGTCGGACTGAGGGTTGTGGCAACGAGATCGGTAGCGGGATCGACAGCACGCAGAGGGGGACCGGGCTGATCCCCGGCATGCACATTCTGCCTCTCCGGCCGGCTGAGCACCCAGACGCTCTTTTCGTGGGTTGGCTTAGGCATACGGAGTTCATTCCATGTCTAAGCATACAGAGCTCATTCCCAATCTAAGATTTTGAGCCACGGTGCACATGCTGGGCTCGGGCATGTGCTGATGCCGTATTTTTTTCACCCAAGGCACTATTGTCGGAGCATCATCAGAGCATCACCGGAGAGCCTAACTGGCGGCATTGGGGGTTCTGGCGATTGGGGGGTCGAGAAGTGTGCGCACATCATGTGTGATGGGTGCTGGTACTTGGCCTTTATATTGGCCCCTATCCATCTTCAAACCTCGAAACTCACACCCCCTTAAAAAGCATTTAAGATTTTATAGGTTTTCTGCCAGTAGCCATTAAAGTGTCTGAAATGGGGACACTTTTTTCAAACAGTCACAAAATCTTCTCCACTTCGTGTTTTTAGCTGAATTTTTTTGTGCATGCCAACAAAAATACAAGGATCACCTCTACAAATTTGGAGACAAAACTGTTTCTAAAAAAATTAAAAAAAATCCCGAACCATAAAAAGTTTCAAAAATCGTGAAAAATAAAAAATGGGTCGTCTTGCCATGAAACTTCACATGAAGGCTTAGGGGACCATTGTATGAATTTACAAGCCATAAAAATGGCATTGGCACGGCAGAAATATGAAGATGTGCTTGAACCCAGCTACCACCCGTTCGATCCCCGGCTTACGCATCCTGCCTCTCTGGTCGGCTGAGCGCCCGCACTCACGTTTCGTGGGTTGACTTAGGCATACGGAGTTCATCCCCAATCTAAGCATACAAAGTTCATTCCCAGTCTAAGATCGGACTGGATCGAGGGTTGCGGCAGTAGGATCGCTAGCACGTAGGGGGGATCGAGCCAATCCCTGGCTTGCTCATTCTACCTCTTCGGTCGGTTAAGCGCCCGTACGCTCGTTTCGTGGGTCGACTTAGGCATATGGAGTACATTCCACGTCTAAGCCCCAGTCGGACTGAGGGTTGTGGCAGCACGCAGAGGGGGACTAGGCTAATCCCCAGCTTGTGCATTATGCCTCTCCGACCAGCCTCTCTGGTCCGTTGATCACCCGCACGCTCGTTTCATGGGTTAACTTAGGCATATGGAGTTCATCCCCAGTCTAAGCATACGGAATTCATTCCCAGTCTAAGATCAAATCGGATCGAGGGTTACGACAGTAGGATCGACAGCACGCAGGGGTGACCGAACCGATCCCTGGCTTGCGCATTCTGCCTCTCCGGCTGACTGAAAGCCTGCACGCTCGTTTCATGGGTTGGCTTAGGCATAGGGAGCTCATTCCATGTCTAAGCCCCAACTGGACTGAGGGTTGTGGCAGCGGGATCGGCAGCACGGAGAGGGGGATCGATCCGATCCCTGGCTTGCACATTATGCCTCTTCAGCCGGTTCAGTACTCGCACGCTCATTTCTTGGATTGACTTATACATACGGAGTTCATTCCCAGTCTAAGATCAGACCAGACCGAGGGTTGAAGTAGCAGGATCAATAACATGTAGGGAGGGACCAGGTTGATCCCTGGCTTGCACATTCTGCCTCTCCGGCCGGCCTAGTGCCCACACGCTCGTTTCATGGGTTGGCTTAAGCATATGGAGTGCATTCCACGTCTATGCCCCGGTCGGACCGAGGGTTGTGGCAGCAGGACCGGTAGCGGGATCGGCAACATGTAAAGAGGGACTGGGCTGATCCTCGACTTGCGCATTATGCCTCTCTGACCGGCCTCTCTGGTCGGCTGAACGCCCGCACGCTCATTTCGTGGGTTGACTTAGGCATACGGAGTTCATCCCCAGTCTAAGCATACGGAGTTCATTCCCATTCTATGATCGAACCGGATCGAGGGTTGCGGCAGTAGGATCGGTAGCACGCAGGGGGGATCGAGCTTATCCCCGGCTTATGTATTCTGCCTCTCCGACCGGTTGAGCGCCCGAACATTTGTTTCATGGGTTGACTTAGGCATACGAAGTACATTCGACATCTAAGCCCAGCCCGACCGAGGGTTGTGGTAGCAGGACTGGCAGCGGGATCGGCAGCTCATAGAGGGGGACCGAGTCGATCCCCGACTTGCGCATTATGCCTCTCCGACCGGCTAAGCGCCAATACAGTCTTTTCATGGGTTGACTTAGGCATATGGAGTTCATCCCCAGTCTAAGCATACGGAGTTCATTCCCAGTCTAAGATCGGACTGGACCGAGGGTTGCGGCAGTAGGATCGGTAGCACGCAGGGGGACCGGGCCGATCCCTGGCTTGCGCATTTTGCCTCTCCGGCCGACTGAGCGCTCGCACGCCCGTTTCGTGGGTTGGCTTAGGCATAGGGAGCTCATTCCATGTCTAAGCCCCAACCGGACCAAGGGTTGTGGCAGCGGGACTGGCAGCAGGCAGAGGGGGATCGGTCCAATCCCCGGCTTGCGCATTATGCCTTTTCGGCCGGCTCAGCACCCGCACACTTGTTTCATGGGTTGACTTATGCATGTGGAGTTTATTCCATGTCTAAGCATACGGAACTCATTCCCAATCTAAGATTTTGAGCCACGGTGCACATGCGGGGCTCGAGCATTTGCTGGTGTCGCCTTTTTTTTGCCTGAGGCACCATCACCGGAGCATCGTCGGAGCATACCCGGAGAGCCTAACCGACGGCATTGGGGTTTTCGATGATTAGGGGGGCCGGGGGGTGTGCGCACATGATGTGTGATGGGTGCTGGTACTTGGCCCTTATATTGGCCCCCTATCCTTCATCAAACCTTGAGAACTCACTCCCCCTTAAATAGCATTTGAGATTTTATAGGTTTGCTGCCAGTAGCCATTAAAGTGTCTAAAATGGGGACACTTTTTTCAAATGGCCACAAAATCATCTCCACTTCGAGTTTTTAGCTGAATTGTTTTGTGCAAGCAAAAAAAAATACAAGGATCACCTCTACCAAATTTGGGGACAAAACGCTTTCTAAAAAAATTTTAAAAAATCCCGAACCGAAAAAAGTTTCAAAAATCATGAAAAATAGAAAACGGGTCGTCTTGCCACGAAACTTCACATGAAGGCTTAGGGGACCATTGTTTGAATTTACAAGCCATAAAAATGGCATTGGCATGGCAGAAATATGAAGATGTGCTTGAACCCACCTACCACCCGTTCGATCCCGGGCTTGCGCATCCTGCGTCTCTAGTCGGCTGAGCGCCCGTATGCTTGTTTCATGGGTTGACTTAGGCATACGAAGAACATTCCATGTCTAAGCCCTAGTCGGACCGAGCATTGTGGCAGCAGGACCGGCAGCGGGATCGATAGCACGCAGAGGGGGATCGGGCTTATCCCCCGCTTGCACATTATGCCTCTCCGATCGACCTCTCTGGCCGACTGAGCACCTGTACGCTCGTTTCGTGGGTTAACTTAGCCATACGGAGTTCATCCCCAGTCTAAGCATACAGAGTTCATTCCCAGTCTAAGATTGGACCGGATTGAGGGTTGTGGCAACAGGATCAACAGCACGTAGGGGGGATCGGGCTGATCCCCGACTTGTGCATTCTACCTCTCCGATCGGTTGAGTGTTCGCACGCTCGTTCCATGAGTTGGCTTAGGCATATGGAGTACATTCCACGTCTAAGCCCCAGTCGGATCGAGGGTTGTGGCAGTAGGACCGACAATGGGATCGATAGCATACACAGGGGGATCGAGCTGTCCTCGGCTTACGCATTATGCCTCTCTAGTCGGCTCCTCCGGTCGACTGAGCGCCCGCACGCTCGTTTCGTGGGTTGACTTAGGCATACGGAGTTCATCCCCAGTCTAAGCATACGGAGTTCATTCCTAGTCTAAGATCAGACCGGACCGAGGGTTGTGTCAACAGGATCGATAGCATGCAGGAGGGACCAGGTCGATCCCCAGCTTGCGCATTCTGCCTCTCCGGCCAACTGAGCGCCCACACCATTGTTTCGTCGGTTGGCTTAGGCATATGGAGTTCATTCCATGTCTAAGCATACGGAGCTCATTCCCAATCTAAGATTTTGAGCCATGGTGCACATGCTGGGCTCGGGCATGTGCTGGTGCCACATTTTTTTTGCCCGGGGCACCATCACCGGAGCATCACCGAAGCATCACCGGAGCATCACTAGACAGCCTAATCGACGACATTGGGGGTTCCGACGATTGAGGGGGCCGAGGGGGTATGCGCACATGATGTGCAAAAGGTCCTGGTGCTTGGCCCTTATATTAGCCCCCTATCCCTCATCAAACGTCGAGAACTCACACCCCCTTAAAGAGCATTTGAGATTTTATCGATTTGCTACCAATAGCCATTAGAGTGTCTGCAATGGGGACACTTTTTTCAAACGATCACAAAATCTTCTCCACTTCGAGTTTTTAGCTGAATTTTGTTGTGCATGCCAACAAAAATGCAAGGATCACCTCTACCAAATTTGGGGACAAAACTCTTTCTAAAAAAATTTAAAAAAATCCCGAACCGTAAAAAGTTTCAAAAATTATGAAAAATAGAAAACGGGTTGTCTTGCCATGAAACTTCACATGAAGGCTTAGGGGACCATTGTATGAATTTACAAGCCATAAAAATTGGCATGGCAGAAATATGAAGATGTGCTTCAACCCACCTACCACCCATTCAATCCCCGGCTTGCGCATCCTGGCTCCCTGGTCGGCTGAGCGCCCACACGCTTGTTTCGTGGGTTGACTTAGGCATACGGAGTTCATCCCCAGTCTAAGCATACAGAGTTCATTCCTAGTCTAAGATTGGACCAAATTGGGGGTTACGATAGTAGGATCGGTAGCACGCAGGAGGGACCGGACCGATTCCCAGCTTGTGTATTCTGGCTCTCCAGTCGGTTGAATGCTCGCACGCTAGTTTCGTGGGTTGGCTTAGGCATACGGAGTACATTCCATGTCTAAGCCACAGTCGAACCGGGGGTTGTGGTAGCAAGATTAGCAATGGGATCGACTACACGCAGAGGGGGACTGGGCTGATCCACGACTTGTGAATTATGCCTCTCCGACTGGCTGAGCGCCCGCACGCTTGTTTTGTGGGTTCACTTAGGCATACCGAGTTCATCCCCAGTCTAAGCATACGGAGTTCATTCCCAGTCTAAGATCGGACTAGATCGAGGGTTGCGACAGCAGGATCGACAGCACGCACCTGGCTTGTGCATTCTGCCTCTCCAACCGACTGAGTGCCCGCACGCTCGGTTCGTGGGTTGGTTTAGGCATACGGAGTACATTCCACGTCTAAGCCCCAGCCAAACTGAGGGTTGTGGTAGCAGGATAGGCAATGGGATCGGTAACATGTAGAGAGGGATCGGGTTGATCCCTGGCTTACGCATTATGCCTCTCTGGCCAGCCTCTTCGGTCGATTAAGCGACCGCATGCTCGTTTCGTGGGTTGACTTAGGCATATGGAGTTCATTCCCAGTCTAAGCATACGGAGTTCATTCCCAGGCTAAGATCAGACTGGATCGAGGGTTGCGACAACATGATCGGCAGCACGCAGGGGGGACTAGGTCGATCCCCGGCTTGCGCATTTTGCCTCTCCGGTCGATTGAGCGCCCGCACGCTCGTTTCGTGGGTTGGCTTAGGTTGAGGGAGCTCATTCCATGTTTAAGCCCCAGTCGAATCGAGGGTTGTGGTAGCGGGATCGACAGCACGCAGAAGGGGATCGAGCCGATCCTCGACTTACGCATTATGCCTCTTCGGTCGACTGAGCGCCCTCACGCTCATTTCATGGGTTGACTTAGGCATACGGAGTTCATCCCCAGTCTAAGCATATGGAGTTCATTCCCAATCTAAGATCAGACCAGATGGAGGGTTGTGGCAGCAGGATCGACAGCACGTAGGGGGGACCGGGCCGATCCCCGACTTGCGCATCCTGCCTCTCCGACCGGCTAAGCACCCGCATGCTCATTTCATGGGTTGGCTTAGGCATACGGAGTACATTCCACATCTAAGCCCTAGCCAGACCGATGGTTGTAGTAGCAACACCGGCAACAGGATCGATAGCACGCAGAGAGGGACCGGGCTGATCCCCGACTTGCGCATTATGCCTCTCTGGCCGTCCTCTCCGACTGGCTGAGCGCCCACACACTCGTTTTGTGGGTTGGCTTAGGCATACGAAATTCATCCCCAGTCTAAGCATATGATGTTCATTCCCAGTCTAAGATCGAATAAGACCGAGGGTTGCGATAGCAGGATCGACAGCACATAGGGGGGACCGGGCTGATCCCCGGCTTGCGCATTCTACCTCTCTGATTGGCTGAGCGACCGTATGCCCGTTTCATGGGTTGGCTTAGGCATAGGGAGCTCATTCCATGTCTAAGCCCCAGCCGGACCGAAGGTTGTGGCAGCGGGACCGACAGCACGCAGAGAGGCACCAGATCGATCCCTGGCTTGTGTATTATGCCTCTTTGACTGGCTCAGTGCCCGCACGCTCGTTTCGTGGGTTGACTTATGCATACGGAGTTCATTCCTAGTCTAAGATCCGACTAGACTGAGGGTTGAGATAGCAGGATCGACAGCACGTAGGGGGGATCGGGTTGATCCCCGGCCTGCACATTCTGCCTCTTCGGCCAGCTGAGTGCCCGCACGCTCGTTTCATGGGTTGCTTAGGCATACGGAGTACACTCCAAGTCTAAGCCCTAGTCGAACCGAGGGTTGTGGTAGTAGGACCGGTAGCGGGATCAGCAGCACGCAGAGGGGGACCGGGCTGATCCTCGGCTTATGCATTATGCCCCTTCGATCGGCCTCTCCAGTCGGCTAAGCTCCCGCACGCTCGTTTCGTGGGTTGACTTAGGCATACGGAGTTCATTCCCAGTCTAAGATCAGACCAGACTGAGGGTTGCGACAGTAGGATTGGTAGCACGCATGAGGGACCAGGTCGTTCCCCGTCTTGCGTATTCTGCCTCTCTAGTCGGCTGAGCACCTGCACGCCCATTTCGTGGGTTGGCTTAGGCATAGGGAGCTCATTCCTTGTCTAAGCCCCAACCGGATCGAAGGTTGTGGCAGTGGGACCGACAGCACGCAGAAGGGGACCGGGTCGAACCCCGGCTTGCACATTATGCCTCTTCGGTCGGCTCAGCGCCCGCACGCTCGTTTCGTGGGTTAACTTATGCATACAGAGTTCATTCCCAGTCTAAGATCATATCGGACCAAGGGTTGCAATAGAAGGATTGACAGCACGTAGAGGAGGACCGGGTTAATCCCCGGCTTGCGCATTCTACCTCTCTGGTAGGCTGAGCGCCCGCACGCTTGTTTTGTGGGTTGGCTTAGGCATACGGAATTCATTCCATGTCTAAGCATACGGAGCTCATTCCCAATCTAAGATTTTGAGCCACGGTGCACATGCTGGGCTCGGGCATGTGCTGGTGCCACATTTTTTTTGCCCGGGGCACCATCGTCGGAGCATTGCCAGAGTATCATCGGAGAGCCTAACCGGCAGTATTGGGGCCTCTGACGATTAGGGGGCCGGGGGGTGTGTGCACATGATGTGCGATGGATGCTGGTACTTGGCCCTTATATTGGCCCCCTATCCCTCATCAAACCTTGAGAACTCACACCCCCTTAAAAAGCAATTGAGATTTTATAGGTTTGCTGCCAGTAGCCATTAAAGTGTCTGAAATGGGGACACTTTTTTCAAATGGTCACAAAATCTTCTCCACTTCGAGTGTTTAGCTAAATTTTTTTGTGCATGCCAACAAAAATACAAGGATCACCTCTACCAAATTTGGGGACAAAAATTTTACTAAAATAATATAAAAGAATCCTGAACCGTAAAAAGTTTCAAAAATTGTGAAAAATAGAAAACGGGTCATCTTGCCACGAAACTTCAAATGAAGGCTTAGGGGACCATTGTATGAATTTACAAGCCATAAAAATGGCATTGGCATGGTAGAAATATGAAGATGTGTGTTAACACACCTACCACTCGTTCGATCCCCGGCTTACGCATCCTGCCTCTTTGGTCGACAGAGCACCCGCACGCTCATTTTGTGGGTTAACTTAGGCATACGGAGTTCATTTCCAGTCTAAGATCAGACCGGATTGAGGGTTGTGGCAGTAGGATCGGCAGCACGCAGGGGGGATCGGGCTGATCCCGAGCCTATGCATTTTACCTCTCCGATCAGCTGAGCACCCGCACACTCGTTTCGTGCATTGGCTTGGGCATACGGAGTACATTCCACATCTAAGCCCCAGTCGGATCGAAGGTTGTGGTAGCAGGACCGACAGCGGGATCGGTAACACGCAGAGGGGGACCGGGATGATCCCCGACTTGCGCATTATGCCTTTTCGACCGGATGATCCCCGCACGATCATTTCGTGGGTTGACTTTGTCATACGGAGTTCATCCCCAATCTAAGCATATGGAGTTCATTCCTAGTCTAAGATCAGACCGAATCAAGGGTTGCGATAGCACGTAGGGGGGACCGAGCCGATCCCCGGCTTACGTATTCTACCTCTCCGGTCGGTTGAGTGCCTGCATGCTCATTTCGTGGGTTGGCTTAGGCATACAGAGTACATTCCACATCTAAGCCCTAGCAGGATCTACAACATGTAGGGGGACCGAGTCAATCTCCGACTTGCACATTCTGCCTCTCCGACCGACTGAGCACCCGCACGCTCATTTCGTGGGTTGGCTTAGGCATACGGAGTTCATTCCATGTCTAAGCATTCAGAGCTTATTCCCAATCTAAGATTTTGGGCCATGGTGCACATGTTGGGCTCGGGCATGTGCTGGTGCCGCATTTTTTTTGCCCGGGGCACCATCGTCGGAGCATCGTCAGAGAGCCTAACCGGTGGCATTGGGGGTTCCGACGATTGGGGGGGCCGGGGGGTGTGTGCACATGATGTGCGATGGGTACTGGTACTTGGCCCTTATATTGGCCCCCTATCACTCATCAAACCTCGAGAACTCACACCCCCTTAAAGAGCATTTGAGATTTTATAGGTTTACTGTCAGTAGCCATTAAAGTGTCTGAAATGGGGACACTTTTTTCAAATGGTCACAAAATCTTCTCCACCTCCCTCTTAGGTGGTAGCTTCTAGGTAGCTTTGCGGGCATCACATCACTAAAGGTCTTCAGCACCTTTAGCACCTCCAAGGGTGACTCGGTCTCTTTCTCCCTTGGCTCATCATATTTCAGGGCTGCCAAGAAGGTGTCTTCTTGTTTGCTTATCACCTTGGCAAATTGGATGGCTGACACCACTCGCGACCCAACTCCAGACCCTCTTTTCAATGGCACTAGGCATTGGCACCGTGCATCTAAAGATGCAAACATAATCGACAAAAGGCACAAGAAGGGCGTTAATCCGAACAAGGAAATGCAACCCAATCACAAACTCATAGTCATCAAGGGGTATTACCTCAATGGTCTCCTTGCCTTTCCAGTCTCCAAGCTGTAACTCCACTCCCCGTGCTACTCCAATGGCTAAAACTTCCTTGGAGTTCATTGTTTTAATGGTACCAGTCCCTTTCTGCACCTTTAGTCTGAGCTTTCGGGCTCCATCACCTAAAATAAAGAGATGTGAAGCACCTGTGTCCACCAGTATGCTCACCTTCTGACCCGTAACCATCAAATCTGCAAACATCAAGCCCTTTGGCTTACGGCTCCCCTTACTCTAGAAGGCATTGAGCACCAACGACCCAAGCTTTGCTGCCCCTGACTCTGGCTCCTCATCAGACTCCTTGTTTATAGTAGCCAGCTTGCCCTTCTGTAGGTAATTACGCGCTATATGGCTCCCTCCACATAGGTAGCATGCTAATGGCTCTCGAACCCCTTTTGCTTTCTACTTGCCTGCTGGTGGCTTCCTCTCGCCATCCTTGGTTGAATGATCTCGATCTCCATCCTTGGACTCCTGGTCACGGTCTTTCCTTTTGGACTGCTTCTTTCGGTCCCTATCGTCCCTGTCCTTACCTTTGGGCTTGGTAGACTCGAACTTGTTCAGAGGCTTGAACTCTATCAAGGCCTCGACAGTAGTCATTGCTTTAGCCAAGTCATGAACTCCTTTCCTTTGTAGCTCATGCTTCACCCATGGCTTTAGCCCATCCATGAAAGCAAAGAAGGCATCCTTTTTGCCTAGATCCGAGATCTGTAGCATCAGTTCAGAGAATTTCTAGACATACTCCCTTATGTCCCCTTGCTGGCTCAGCCTGCGTAACTTTGCCTGTGCCTCATCATCGACATACTCTGGATAAAATTGTTCTCTGAACTCTTTTGGGAACTCTACCCAGGTTCCAATCTTACTGCTCCCATGCCTGACATCATCACACCTGTGCCTCCACCACAATAAGGCTACATCAGTGAGATACATAGCAACGGTGCTTACCTTTATCGCCTCGTCTTGCATGCCCATGGCCTGGAAGTACTGCTCCATACCCCAAAGGTAGTTGTCTACTTCCTTGGCTGCCCTAGTCCTCTTGAACTCCTTAGGCTTGAGGACATCCAATCTGGACTTGGACACTCTAGCAAACATGCCATTCCCAATGGCAGTCTTGCAAGTAATGAGCTCACTGGCAAGCTCTTCCATCCACTGGCGCATGGCCTCCATGCCATCATGCAAGGTCAGCACTTCAGCCTCCAAGGTCTGATTCTTTCAGGTGAACACGTCCAAGCCTTTGTTGAGAGCAGCTTCCAGCTCACTTTAGATCTCTTTCCCCATGGAGTCTAGCGATGCAACGTGAGTCTCTACCTCCTCAAGCTTCTCCCCCATGTTGCCTACGGTCACCTCCCCCTTGGCCAACCTACCGTCCATGATAGACCAGATATCTCTAGAATTGGCTTTCTTACCTCTTCCACGCCTATGCTCCTGGGCCTCTGGTTGTTGGCTAGCAACGTCACTTTGGGATGCCATCTCCTCAATCATATCTAACCTGCACAACACAAACACACAGAATCGAACTTGCTCTGATACCAACTGTCATGGGCTCCGACCATAGACTCAGAAATCGTGTGGCCTTAGGCTTGGAATCTCCTCTTTTATCCCTAAGTCAGCCTAAAACACAAGCGTGTGGGCACTAGAACAATGGGAAGGGCTAATTACGCAAGTTAAAGAGAAATAAGATAACAAGATAGAATTCTGGAAATGCTCTTATATTCATTGAAACAGAAGTGTTTGATGGTGTACAAATGAGGGTGGAGCAGCCCTCTATTTATAGTTGAGGCTCCAGCTACAACTTAATGGCATATCCCTAGAATAAAGGCTAAAATCATGGGATTATACAGATTACAATCAATCAGGATGCTAACTCCTAATTTTCAGGGTCAACCAAATCTGCCAGGATGCTCCAGCTGATCCTACCTACTTCCAGAAGCATCCCTTGCATGTCCAGCACCTTGGGCCCTTCTGGATATAGTGCGGGTAGCTTGTATGCCAGGCCTTGGTCTCACGGGCTGGCCTGCAAGTTGGGCGGGCGTTCTGAACTCATTTGCGAGGCTTTACACACAGATACCCACCAGCACGCCTGGTCTGCGGGTCTCAACCTGTGGCTCACCTGCTGGTCCGCCTGATGTGCCTGGCGCACTCGCCCAGGGTGTGACATAAGCATACGGAGTTCATTCCCAGTCTAAGATTGGGCCGGATCGAGGGTTGCGATAGTAGGATCGGTAGCACGCAGAGAGGACCAAGCCGATCCCCGGCTTGTACCTTCTGCCTCTCTGGCCGGCTGAACACTTGCACGCTCGTTTCGTGGGTTAGCTTAGGCATACGGAGTACATTCCATGCCTAAGCCCCAGCTGGACCGAGGGTTGTGGCAGCAGGACCGACAACGGGATCGGCAGCACGCAGAGGGGGACCAGGCTTATCCCCGGCTTGCGCATTATGTGTCTCCGGCCGGTTGAGCGCCCGCACACTCATTTCGTAGGTTGACTTAGGCATACAGAGTTCATCCTCAGTCTAAGCAGACGGAGTTCATTCCCAGTCTAAGATCGGATCAGACCGAGGGTTGCGACAGTAGGATCGACAGCACGCAGGGGGGGATCGGGCCGATCCCTGGCCTGAGCATTTTGCCTCTCCGGTCGGTTGAGTGCCTGCACGCCCGTTTCGTGGGTTAGCTTAGGCATAGGGAGCTCATTCCATGTCTAAGCCCCATCTGGACCGAGGGTTGTGGTAGCGGGACCGGTAGCACGCAGTGGGGGATCGGATCGATCCCTGGCTTGCGCATTATGCCTCTTCGACCGGCTCAGTACCCGCACGCTCATCTCATGGGTTGACTTATGCATATGGAGTTTATTCCCAGTCTAAGATCAGACCAGACTGAGGGTTGTGGCAGCAGGATTGACAGCACGTAGGGGGGACTGGGTCGATCCCTGGCTTGCGCATTCTGCCTCTCCGGGCGGCTGAGCACCCGTACGCTCGTTTCGTGGGTTGGCTTAGGCATACGGAGTTCATTCCATGTCTAAGCATACGGAGCTCATTCCCAGTCTAAGATTTTGAGCCACATGCTAGGCTTGGGCATGTGCTGGTGCCACATTTTTTTTGCCAGGGGCACCATCGTCGGACCATTGTCGGAGAGCCTAATCGGCGGCAATGGGGGTTTCGATGATTGGGGGGGCCGGGGGGCGTGCGCACATGATGTGCGATGGGTGCTGGTACTTGGCCCTTATATTGACCCCCTATCCCTCATCAAACCTCGAGAACTGACACCCACTTAAAGAGCATTTGAGATTTTATAGGTTTGCTGCCAGTAGCCATTCAAGTGTTTGAAATGGGGACACTTTTTTCAAACGATCACAAAATCTTCTCCACTTCGAGTTTTTAGCTGAATTTTTTTGCACAAGCCAAAAAAAATAAAAGGATCACCTCTACCAAATTTGGGGACAAAACTATTTCTAAAAAAAATTTAAAAAAATCCCGAACCGTAAAAAGTTTTAAAAATGGTGAAAAATAGAAAACGGGTCGTCTTGCCATGAAACTTCACATGAAGGCTTAGGAATCCATTGTATGAATTTACTAGGCATAAAAATGGCATTGGCATGGCAGAAATATTAAGATGTGCTTGAACCCACCTACCACCCGTTCGATCCCCGGTTTTCGCATCCTGCCTCTCTGGTCGGCTAAGCGCCTACACGCTCGTTTCGTGGGTTGACTTAGGCATACGGAGTCCATCCCTAGTCTAAGCATACGGAGTTCATTCCTAGTCTAAGATCGTATCGGATCGAGGGTTACGACAGTAGGATCGACAGCACACAGGCAGGATCGGGTCGATCCTCGACTTGCGCATTCTGCCTCCTAGGCCGACTGAGCGTCCGGACGTTCGTTTCGTGGGTTGACTTAGGCATACGGAGTTCATCCCCAGTCTAAGCATACAGAGTTAATTCCCAATCTAAGATCGGACCGGACCGAGGGTTGCGGTAGCAGGATCGACAGCACGCAGGGGGAACCGGGCCGATCCCCGACTTGCGTATTTTCCCTCTCCGGTCGGTTGGGGGCCCACGTGCCAGTTTCATGGGTTGGCTTAGGCATAGGGAGCTCATTCCATGTCTAATCCCCAGTTGGACTGAGGGTTGTGGTAGCGGGACCAGCAGCACGCAGAGGGGGACCCGGCCACTCCCCGGCTTGTGCATTATGCCTCTTCGACCGGCTTAGTGCCCGCACGCTCATTTCGTGGGTTGACGTATGCATACGGAGTTCATTCCCAGTCTAAGATCAGACTAGACTGAGGGTTACGGTAGCAAGACCGACAGCACGCAGGGGGAACCAGGTCGATCCTTGGCTTGCGCATTCTGCCTCTTCGGTCGGTTGAGCACCTGCACGCTCATTTCGTGGGTTGGCTTATTCATACGGAGTTCATTCCATGTCTAAGCATACGGAGCTCATTCCCAGTCTAAGATTTTGAGCCACGGTGCACATGCTAGGCTCGGGCATGTGCTGGTGACACATTTTTTTCGCCCGAGGCACCATTGTCGGAGCATCACCGGAGCATCGCAGGAGAGCCTAACCGGCGGCATTGGGGGTTTGAACGATTGGGGGGGCCGGGGGGTGTGCGCACATGATGTGCGATGGGTGCTTGTACTTGGCTCTTATATTGGCCCCCTATCCCTTATCAAACCTCAAGAACTCACACCCCCTTAAAGAGCATTTGAGATTTTATAGGTTTGCTGCTAGTAGCCATTAAAGTGTCTGAAATGGGGATACTTTTTTCAAACGATCACAAAATCTTTTCCACTTCGAGTTTTTAGCTGAAGTTTTTTGTGCATGCCAACAAAAATACAAGGATCACCTCTACCAAATTTGGGGACAAAACTCTTTCAAAAAAAATTAAAAAAATTCCCAAACTGTAAAAAGTTTTGAAAATCGTGAAAAATAGAAAACGGGTCATCTTGCCACGAAACATCACATGAAGGCTTAGGGGACGATTGTATGAATTTACAAGCCATAGAAATGGCATTGGCACGGCAGAAATATGAAGATGTGCTTGAACCCACTTATCACCCGTTCGACCCCCAGCTTGTGCATCCTGCCTCTCTGGTCGGCTGAGTACCCGCACGCTCGTTTCATGGGTTGACTTAGGCATACGAAGTTCATCCCTAGTCTAAGCATACGGAGTTCATTCCCAGTGTAAGATCAGACTGGATCGAGGGTTGCGACAGCAGGATCGGTAGCGTGCAGGGGGGACTGAGTCGATCCCCGGCTTGCGCATTCTGCCTCTCCGGTCAGCTGAGTGCCCGCACACTCGTTTCGTGAGTTGGTTTAGGCATACGAAGTACATTCCATGTCTAAGCCCCAGCCGGATTGAGGGTTGTGGCAGCAGGACCGGTAACGGGATCGGTAGCACACAGAGGGGGATCGGGCTTATCCCCAGCTTGCGCATTATGCCTTTTCGGTTGGCCTCTCTGGCCAACTGAGTGCCCACACGCTCGTTTCATGGGTTGACTTAGGCATACAGAGTTCATCCCCAGTCTAAGCATACGAAGTTCATTCCCAGTCTAAGATTGGACCGAACCGAGGGTTGTTGCAGCAAGATCGACAGCACGCAGGGGGGACCGGGCCGATCTCCGGCTTGCGCATTCTGCCTCTCCGGTAGGCTGAGTGCCCGCACGCCCGTTTCGTGGGTTAGCTTAGGCATAGGGAGCTCATTCCATGTCTAAGCCCTCGTCAGACCGAGGGTTGTGGTATTGGGATCAGCAGCACGCAGAGGGGGATTGAGCCGATCCCCAGCTTGTGTATTATGCCTCTTCGGCCGGCTTAGCGCCCGCACGCTTGTTTTGTGGGTTGACTTATGCATACAGAGTTCATTCCCAATCTAAGATTGGACCGGATCGGGGGTTACAGCAGCAGGATCGATAGCATGCAGGACGGGATCGGGTCGATCCCCGGCTTGGGCATTCTGCCTCTCCGGTCGACTGAGCGCCCGCACGCTCGTTTCGTGGGTTGGCTTAGGCGTACGGAGTTCATTCCATGTCTAAGCATATGGAGCTCATTCCCAATCTAAGATTTTGAGCCACGGTGCACGTACTGGGCTTAGGCATGTGCTGGTGCTGCATTTTTTTTGCCCGGGGCACCATCGCCGGAGCATCGTCATAGCATCGCCGGAGAGCCTTACCGACGACATTAGGGGTTCCTGCGATTGGGGGGGCCGGAGGGTGTGCGCACATGATGTGCGATGGGTGCTGGTACTTGGCCCTTATATTGGCCCCCTATCCCTAATCAAACCTCGAGAACTCACACCCCTTAAAGAGCATTTGAGATTTTATACGTTTGCTGCCACTAGCTATTAAAGTGTCTGAATGGGGACACTTTTTTGAATCGATCACAAAATCTTCTCCATTCCGATTTTTTAGCTGAATTTTTTTTTGCATGCCAACAAAAATACAAGGATCACCTCTACCAAATTTGGGGACAAAAACCTTTCTAAAAAAATTAAAAAAAATCCTGAACCGCAAAACGTTTTAAAAAATTATGAAAAATAGAAGACGGGTCGTCTTGCCACGAAACTTCACATGAAGGCTTAGGGGACCATTGTATGAATTTACAAGCCATAAAAATGGCATTGGCACGGTAGAAATATGAAGATGTGTTTGCACATCCTGTCTCTCTGGTCGATCCTCGGCTTACGCATCCTGTCTCTCTAGTCGGTTGAGCACCTGCACGCTCGTTGCGTGGGTTGACTTAGGCATACGGAGTTCATCCCCAGTCTAAGCATACAGAGTTCATTCCCAGACTAAGATTAGATCGGATCAAGGGTTGCGGCAGCAGGATCGACAGCATGTAGGGTGGACTAAGTCGATCCCCAGCCTATGCATTCTCCCTCTCCGACCGGCTGAGCACCCGCACGCTCGTTTCGTGGGTTGGCTTAGGCATACGGAGTACATTCCACGTTTAAGGCCCAACCGGACCAAGGGTTGTGGCGGCAGGACTTGCAGCGAGATCGACAGCACATAGAGGCTGATCAGCTGATCCTCGGCTTACACATTATGCCTCTCCGGCTGGCTGAGTGCCCACACGCTCGTTTCGTGGGTTGACTTTGGCATACGGAGTTCATCCCCAGTCTTAGCGTACGGAGTTCATTCCCAGTCTAAGATCAAACCAGATCGAGGGTTACAGTAGTAGGATCGATAGCACGTAAGAGGGACCGGGTCGATCCCCGACTTACGCATTCTGCCTCTTCGACCGACTGAGTGCCCGCACGCTCGTTTTGTGGGTTGGCTTAGGCATACGAAGTACATTCCACGTCTAAGCCCCAGTCGAATTGGGGGTTGTGGTAGCAGGATCGGCAGCGGGATCGACAGTACGTAGAGGGGGACCGGGCTGATCCCTGACTTACGCATTACGCATCTTCGATCGGCCTTTTCGACCGGCTGAGCGCCCGCACGCTCGTTTTATGGGTTGACTTAGGCATACGGAGTTCATCCCCAGTCTAAGCATACGGAGTTCATTCCCAGTCTGAGATCAGACCAGACCGAGCGCTGTGACAGTAGGATCGACAGCACGTAGAGGGGATCGGGCTGATCCCCGGCTTACGCATTCTGCATCTACGGTCGGCTGAGCACCCGCACGCCCGTTTCGTGGGTTGCCTTAGGCATAGGGAGCTCATTACATGTCTAAACCCCAACCAGACCGAGGGTTGTGGCAGCGGGACCGACAGCACATAGAGGGGGACCGGGTCGATCCTCGACTTGTGCATTATGCCTCTTCGGTCGGCTCAGCGTCCGCACGCTCGTTTCGTGGGTTGACTTATGCATACGGAGTTCATTCCTAGTCTAAGATCAGACCGGACCAAGGTTGCGAAAGCAGGATTGACAGTACGCAGGGGGACTGGGTTGATCCCCAGCTTGCGCATTCTACCTCTTCGATCGGTTGGCCACCCGCACGCTCATTTCTTGGGTTGGCTTGGGCATACAGAGTTCATTCCATGTCTAAGCATATGGAGCTCATTCCCAATCTAAGATTTTGAGCCACGGTGCACTTGCTAGGCTCGGGAATGTGCTGGTGCCACATTTTTTTCACCCAGGGTACCATCGTCGGAGCATCGTCGGAGAGCCCAACCGACGGTATTGGGGGTTCTGACGATTGAGGGGGCCGGGGGGTGCGCACATAATGCACGATGTGTGCTGGTACTTGGCCCTTATGTTGGCCCCCTATCCCTTATCAAACCTCGGGAACTCACACCCCCTTAACGAGCATTTGAGATTTTATAGGTTTGCTGCCAGTAGCCATTAAAGTGTCTAAAATGGGGACACTTTCTTCAAACGGTCACAAAATCTTCTCCACTTCGAGTTTTTAGCTGAATTTTTTTGTGCATGCCAACAAAAATACAAGGATCACCTCTACCAAATTTGGGGAAAAAAATCTTTCTAAAAAAACTTTTAAAAAATCCAAAACCGTAAAAAGTTTCGAAAATCGTGAAAAATAGAAAACAAGTTGTCTTGCCACGAAACTTCAGACGAAGGCTTAGGGGACAAAACTTTTTCTGAAAAAATTTAAAAAAATTTGAAACTGCAAAAAGTTTTGAAAATTGTGAAAAATAGAAAACGGGTCATCTTGCCATGAAACTTCACATGAAGACTTAGGGGACCATTGTATGAATTTGCAAGCCATAAAAATGACATTGGCACGGCAGAAA
Source organism: Durio zibethinus (assembly GCF_047325235.1). Taxonomy (NCBI): domain Eukaryota; kingdom Viridiplantae; phylum Streptophyta; class Magnoliopsida; order Malvales; family Malvaceae; genus Durio; species Durio zibethinus. The sequence continues at coordinate 27,174,060 of NC_143165.1, forward strand.
TATGAAGATGTGCTTGAACCCACCTACCACCCGTTCGATCCCCGGCTTGCGCATCCTGCCTCTCTGGTCAGCTGAATGCCCGCATGCTCATTTCACGGGTTGACTTAGGCATGCGGAGTTCATCCCCAGTCTAAGCATACGAAGTTCATTCCTAGTCTAAGATCAAACCAGATCGAGGGTTGCAGTAATAGGATCGACAGCACACAGGGGGGATCAGGTCGATCCCCAGCTTGTGCATTCTGCCTCGTCGGTATGCTGAGCGCCCGCACGCTCGTTTCATGGGTTGACTTAGGCATACGAAGTTCATCCCCTGTCTAAGCATACGGAGTTCATGCCCAGTCTAAGATTGAACCGGATTGAGTGTTGCGGTAGCAGGATTGGCAGCACGCAGGGGGGATCAGACCGATCATCGACTTGCGCATTCTGCCTCTCCAGTCAGCTGAGCACCCGCTCGCTCGTTTCGTGGGTTGGCTTAGGCATACGGCGTACATTCCATGTCTAAGACCCAGTCAGAACAAGGGTTGTGGCAACAAGACCGGCAGCGGGATCAACAGCACGCAGAGGGGGACCGGGCTGATCCTTGGCTTACGCATTATGCCTCTCTGGCATGTACTGGTGCTACATTTTTTTCGCCCGAGGCACCATCGTCGAAGCATCGCCGAAGAGCCTAACCGGTAGCATTGGGGGTTCCGACTATTGGGGGGGCCGAGGGGTATGCGTACATGATGTGCGATGGGTGCTGGTACTTGGCCCTTATATTGGCCCCCTATCCCACATCAAATCTCGAGAACTCACACCCCCTTAAAATCTTCTCCACTTCGAGTTTTTAGCTGAATGTTTTTGTGCATGCCAATAAAAATACAAGGATCACCTCTACCAAATTTGGGGACAAAACTCTTTCTAAAAAAATTTAAAAAAATCCCAAACCGTAAAAAGCTTAAAAAATCGTGAAAAATATAAAATGGGTCGTCTTGCCACGAAACTTCACATGAAGGCTTAGGGGACCATTGTATGAATTTACAAACATGAAAAATAGAAAATGGCATTGGCATGGTAGAAATATGAAGATGTGCTTGAACCCACCTACCATCCGTTCGATCCCCAGCTTGCGCATCCTACATCTCTGGTCGGTTCAACGCCTATACGCTCATTTCGTGGGTTGACTTAGGCATACGGAGTTCATCTCCAGTCTAAGCATACGGAGTTCACTCCCAGTCTAAGATCAGATCGGATCAAGGGTTGCGGCAATAGAATCGGTAGAATACTGAGGGGACCAGGCTGATCCTCGGCTTGTGCATTCTGCCTCTCCGATTGGCTGAGCGCCCGCACACTCGTTTCATGGGTTGGCTTAGGCATACGGAGTACATTCCATGTCTAAGCCCCAGCTGGACCGAGGGTTGTGGCAGCAGGACCGGTAGTGGGATCGGCAGCACACAGAGGGGGACCGTGCTGATCCCTGGCTTATGCATTATGCCTCTCCGACCGGCCTCTCCGACTAGCTGAGCTCCCGTACGCTCATTTTGTAGGTTGACTTAGGCATACAGAGTTCATCCCCAGTCTAAGGATACGGAGTTCATTCTCAATCTAAGATCAGATCGAACTGAGGATTGTGACAACAGGATCGACAGCACGCAGGGGGGACCGAGCCGTTCCTCGGCTTGTGCACTCTGCCTCTCTGGTTGGCTGAGCACCCACACGCCCATTTCATGCGTTGGCTTAGGCATAGGAGCTCATTCTATGTCTAAGCCCCAGCTGGACCGAGGGTTATGGTAGTGGGACCGGTAGCACGCAGAAGGGGACCGGGCCGATCCCCGACTTGCACATTATGCCTTTTTGGCCGGCTCAGTACCCACACGCTCGTTTCGTGGGTTGACTTATGCATACGGAGTTCATTCGCAGTCTAAGCATATGAAGTTCATTCCCAGTCTAAGATCAGATCATATCGAGGGTTACGACAGTAGGATCGACAGCACGCAGAGGGGATCGGGCCGATCCTCGGCTTACGCATTCTGCCTCTCCGGTCGACTGAGCGCCTGCACGCTCATTTAGTGGGTTGGCTTAGGTATACGGAGTACATTCCACATCTAAGCCCTAGTCGGACCGAGGGTTGTGGCAGTAGGACCGGCAGTGGGTTCGACAGCACGCAAAGGGGGACCGTGCTGATCCCCGGCTTGCACATTCTACCTCTCTGGCCTGCTGAGCACCCGCACGCCCATTTCGTGGGTTGGCTTAGGCATAGGGAGCTCATTCTATGTCTAAGCCCCAACCGGCCTGAGGGTTGTGGCAGTGGGACCGGTAACATGCAGAGGGGGACCGAGCCGATCCCCGACTTATGCATTATGCCTCTTTGGCCATCTCAGCACCCGTACGCTCGTTTTGTGGGTTGACTTATGCATACGGAGTTCATTCCCAGTCTAAGATTGGACCGGACCGAGGGTTACGGTAGAAGGATCGACAGCACTCAGGGGGGGATCGGGTTGATCCCCAGCTTGTGCATTCTGCCTCTCCGGTCACTGAGCGCCCTCACGCTCGTTCGGTGGGTTGGCTTAGGCATACAGAGTTCATTCCATGTCTAAGCATACGGAGCTCATTCCCAATCTAAGATTTTGAGCCACGATGCACATGCTGGGCTCGGGCATGTGCTGGTGCTACATATTTTTCACCCGGGGCACCATCGTCAGAGCATCACCGAAGAGCCTAACCGACGGCGTTGGGGGTTCCAGCGATTGGGGGGGCTGGGGGGTGTATGCACATGATGTGCGATGGGTGCTGGTACTTACCCCTTATATTGGCCCCCTATCCCTCATCAAACCTCGAGAACTCACACCCCCTTAAAGAGCATTTGAGATTTTATAGGTTTGCTGCCAGTAGCCATTAAAGTGTCTAAAATGGGGACACTTTTTTCAAACGATCACAAAATCTTCTCTACTTCGAGTTTTTAGCTGAATTTTTTTGTACATGCCAACAAAAATACAAGGATCACATCTACCAGATTTAGGGACAAAAATCTTTCTAAAAAATTTAAAAAAATCTCGAACCGCACATGGCATACATGAAGTTGTCTTGCCACGAAACTTCACATGAAGGCTTAGGGGACTATTGTATGAATTTACGAGCCATAAAAATGGCATTGGCATGGCAGAAATATAAAGATGTGCTTGAACCCACCTACCACCCGTTCGATCCCCGACTTGCTCATCCTGCCTCTCTGGTCGACTGAGCCCACATGCTTGTTTTGTGGGTTGACTTAGGTATACGGAGTTCATCCCCAGTCTAAGCATACGGAGTTCATTCCCAGTTTAAGATCAAACTGGATCGAGGGTTGTGGCAGCAGGATCGGCAAAACACAGGGGGGACCGGGTCGATCCTCTGCTTACGCATTCTGCCTCTCCGACCGGCTAAGCGCTTGCACGCTCGTTTCGTGGGTTGGCTTAGGCATACGGAGTACATTCCATGTCTAAGCCCCATTTGGATCAAGGGTTGTGGTAGTAGGACCGACAGTGGGTTCGGCAGCACGCAGAAGGGGACCGTACCGATCCCCGGCTTGCACATTCTGCCTCTCTGGCCGACTGAGAACCCGCACGCCCATTTCATGGGTTGGCTTAGGCATAGGGAGCTCATTCTATGTCTAAGCCCCAGTCGGACCGAGGGTTGCGGTAGTGGGACTGACAGCACGCAGAGGGGGATCGGGCCGATCCCCGACTTGCGCATTACGCCTCTTTGGCCAGCTCAGCACCCGTACGCTCGTTTTGTGGGTTGACTTATGCATACGGAGTTCATTCCCAGTCTAAGATTGGACCGGACCAAGGGTTATGACAGCAGGATCAATAGCACTCAAGGGGGACCAGGTTGATCCCCGGCTTGTGCATTCTGCGTCTCCGGTCGGTTGAGCGCCCTCACGCTCGTTCAATGGGTTGGCTTAGGCATACAGAGTTTATTCCATGTCTAAGCTTACGGAGCTCATTCCCAATCTAAGATTTTGAGCCACAGTGCACATGCTGGGTTCGGGCATGTGCTTGTGCTACATATTTTTCACCCGGGGCACCATCGTCGGAGAATCGTCGGAGAGCCTAATCGACGGCATTGGGGGTTCTGGCGATTGGGGGGCCGGGGGTGTGCGCACATGATGTGCGATGGGTGCTGGTACTTACCCCTTATATTGGCCCCCAATCCCTCATCAAACCTCGAGAACTCACACCCCCTTAAAGAGCATTTGAGATTTTATAGGTTTGTTGCCAGTAGCCATTAAAGTGTCTGAAATGGGGACACTTTTTTCAAATAGTCACAAAATCTTCTCCACTTCGAGTTTTTAGCTGAATTTTTTTGTGCATGCCAACAAAAATCCAAGGATTACCTCTACCATATTTAGGGACAAAAATCTTTCTAAAAAATTTTTAAAAAATCCCAAACCGTAAAATGTTTTGAAAATCGTGAAAAATAAAAAACGGGCCAACTTGCCACGAAACTTCACACGAAGGCCTAGGGGACCATTTTATGAATTTACAAGCCATAAAAATGGCATTGTCATAGCAAAAATATGAAGATGTGCTTGAACCCACCTACCACCCGTTCGATCCCCGGCTTGCGCATCCTACCTCCCTGATCAACTAAGTGCCCGCACGCTCGTTTCGTGGGTTGACTTAGGCATACAGAGTTCATCCCCAGTCTAAGCATACGGAGTTCATTCCCAGTCTAAGATCAAATTGGATCGAGGGTTACGACAACAGGATCGACAGCACGTAGGGGGGACCGGACCAATCCCCGGCTTACGCATTCTGCCTCTCCGACCGACTGAGTGCCTGCAAGCTCATTTCGTGGGTTGGCTTAGGCATACGGAGTACATTCCATGTCTAAGCCCCAGCCAGACCGAGGGTTGTGGCAGTAGGACCGACAGCGGGATCGGTAGCACGCAAAGGGGGACCGGGCTGATCCTTAGCTTACGCATTATGCCTCTCCGACAGGCCTCTCCGGCCGGCTGAGCGTCTGTACGCTCATTTTGTGGGTTGACTTAGGCATACAGAGTTCATCCCTAGTCTAACCATACAGAGTTCATTCCCAGTCTAAGATCAGATCGGACTGACGGTTGCGGCAGTAGGATCGATAGCATGTAAGGGAGACCGGGCCGATCTTTGACTTGCGCATTCTGCCTCTCCGACCGGCTGAGCACCCGCGCGTTCGTTTCATGGGTTGGCTTAGGCATAGGGAGCTCATTCCATCTCTAGCCCTAGCTGGATAGAGGGTTGTGGCAGCGGGACCGGTAGCACGCAGAGGGGGATCGGGCTGATCCTTGGCTTGCGCATTATGCCTCTTTGGTTGACTCAGTGCCCGCACGCTCGTTTCGTGGGTTGACTTATGCATACGGAGTTCATTTCTAGTTTAAGATCGGACCAGACCGAGGGTTGCAGTAGCAGGATCTACAGCATTCAGGGGTGGACCGGGTCGATCCCCGACTTGCGCATTCTGAATCTTTGGTCGACTGAGCACCCGCACGCTCGTTTCGTGGGTTGGCCTAGGCATACGGAGTTCATTCCATTTCTAAGCGTACGGAGCTCATTCCCAATCTAAGATTTTGAGCCACGGTGCACATGCTGGGCTCAGGCATGTGCTGGTGCCGATTTGTTTTTACCCAGGGCACTATCGTCGAAGCATTGTCGGAGAGCCTAACCGGCGACATTAGAGGTTTCGATGATTGGGGGGGCCGGGGGGTGTGTGCACATGATGTGCGATGGGTGCTGGTACTTGGCCCTTATATTGGCCCCCTATCCCTCATCAAACCTCGAGAGCTCACACCCCGTTAAAGAGCATTTGAGATTTTATAGGTTTGCTGCCAGTAGCCATTAAAGTGTCTGAAATGGGGACACTTTTTTCAAATGATCACAAAATCTTCTCCACTTCGAGTTTTTAGCTGAATTTTTTTGTGCATGCCAACAAAAATACAAGGATCGCCTCTACCAAATTTGGGGACAAAAATCTTTCTAAAAAAATTTTAAAAAATCACAAACCACAAAAAGTTTTGAAAATCGTGAAAAATAGAAAACGGATAGTCTTGCCACGAAACTTCACGAGATGGCTTAGGGGACCATTGTATGAATTTACAAGCTATAAAAATGGCATTGGCATGGTAGAAATATGAAGATACGCTTGAACCCACCTACCACCCGTTCGATCCCCGGCGTGCGCATCCTGCCTCTTTAGTCGGCTGAGCGTCCGCACGCTTGTTTCATGGGTTGACTTAGGCAAATGGAGTTCATCCTCAGTCTAAGCATATGGAGTTCATTCCCAGTGTAAGATTGGACTGGATCAAGGGTTACGGTAGCAGGATCGACAGCACGCAGGGGGGACTAAATCGATCCTCGGCTTGTGCATTCTGCCTTTCCATCTGGTTGAGCGTCGGCACGCTCGTTTCGTGGGTTGGCTTAGGCATACGAAGTACATTCCACGTCTAAGCCCCAGCCGAACCGATGGTTGTGGTAGCAGGACCAGTAGCGAGATCGATAGCACGCAAAGGGGGATCGGGCTGATCCTCGGCTTACGCATTATGCCTTTCGAGCTGGCCTCTCCAGTTGGCCTCTCCGATCGACTGAGCGTCCGCACACTCATTTTGTGGGTTGATTTAGGCATACGGAGTTCATTCCCAGTCTAAGATCGGACAGGATCGAGGGTTGCGGCGACAGGATCGGCAGCACGCAGAGGGGGCCAAGTCGATCCCTAGCTTGCGCATTCTGCCTCTCTGATCGACTGAGCACCTGCACGCTCGTTTCTTGGGTTGGCTTAGGCATACGGAGTACATTCCATGTCTAAGCCCCAATTGGATCAAGGGTTGTGGTAGCAAGACCGGCAGTGGGATCGACAGCACGCAAAGAGGGACTGAATTGATCCCCGGCTTACGCATTATGTCTCTCCAACCGACTGAGCACCCACACGCTCATTTCATGGGTTGACTTAGGCATACGGAGTTCATCCCCAATCTAAGCATATGAAGTTCATTCCCAGTCTAAGATCGAACTGGATCGAGGGCATCGGCAGCACGCAGGGGGACCGGGTTGATCCCAGCTTGCGCATTCTACCTTTTCGGCCGACTGAGTGCCCGGATGCCCATTTCATGGGTTCGCTTAGCCATAGGGAGCTCATTCCATGTCTAAGCCCCAGTCGGACCGAGGGTTGTGGCAGCGGGACCGACAGCACGCAGAGGGGGACCAAGCTGATCCCCGGCTTGCGCATATGCCTCTTCGGCCTGCTCAGCGCCAGCACGCTCGTTCCATGAGTTGACTTATGCATACGAAGTTGATTCCCAATCTAAGATCAGATCAGATTGAGGGTTACGGTAGTAGGATCAACAGCACGCAAGGGGGGACCGGGTCGATCCCCGGCTTGCGCACTCTGCCTTTCCGGCCGACTGAGCGCCCGCACGCTCGTTTCGTGGGTTGGCTTAGGCATACGGAGTTCATTCCATGTCTAAGCATATGGAGTTCATTCCCAGTCTAAGATTTTGAGCCACGGTGCACATGCTGGGCTCAGGCATGTGCTGGTGCCGCATTTTTTTTGCTTGGGGCACTATCGTCGGAGCATAGCCGTAGAGCCTAACCGACAAAATTAAGGGTTTCGACAATTGGGGGGGCCAAGGGGTGTGCGCACATGATGTGCGATGGGTGCTGGTACTTGGCCCTCATATTGGCCCCCTATCCCTCATCAAACCTCGAGAACTCATACCCCCTTAAAGAGCATTTGAGATTTTATAGGTTTGCTGCCAGTAACCACTAAAGTGTCTGAAATGGGGACACTTTTTTCAAACGGTCACAAAATCTTCTCCAGTTTGAGTTTTTAGCTGAATTTTTTTATGCATGCCAACAAAAATATGAGGATTACTGCTACCAGATTTGGGGACAAAAACCTTTCTAAAAAAATTAAAAAAAAATCCTGAACCGCAAAACGTTTCAAAAATTATGAAAAATAGAAAACGGGTCGTCTTGCCATGAAACTTCACATGAAGGCTTAGGGGACCATTGTTTGAATTTACAAGCCATAAAAATGGCATTGGCATGGTAGAAATATGAAGATGTGCTTGAACCCACCTACCACCCGTTCGATCCCCGACTTGCGCATCCTCCCTCTCTAGTCGACTGAACGCCCGCACGCTCGTTCCATGGGTTGACTTAGGCATACGGAGTTCATTCCCAGTCTAAGATCAGATTGGATCGAGGGTTGCGGCAGCAGGATCGGCAACACACAGGGGGGATCAGGCCGATCCTCAGCATGAGCATTCTGCCTCTCCGATCGGTTGAGCGCCCGCACGCTCGTTTTATGGGTTGGCTAAGAAATGTGGTGTACATTCCATGTCCAAACCCCAGTCGAACCGAGGGTTGTGGCAGCAGGACCGGCAGCGGAATCGGCAGCACGTGGAGGGGGACTAGGCTGATCCTCGGTTTGCACATTATGCCTCTCCAACTGGCCTCTCCGATCGGTTGAGTGCCCGTACACTTATTTTGTGGGTTGACTTAGGCATACGGAGTTCATCCCCAGTCTAAGCATATGGAGTTCATTCCCAGTCTAAGATCGGACCAGACCGAGGGTTGCGGCAGCAAGATTGACAGCCCGCAGGGGGGATCGGGTTGATCCTTGGCTTACGCATTCTGCCTCTCCGACCGGCTGAGCGCTCGCACGCCTGTTTCATGGGTTAGTTTAGGCATAGGGAGCTCATTCCATGTCTAAGCCCTAGTCGGGCCGAGGGTTGTGGCAGTGGGACATGTAGCACGCAAATTGGGACCGGGCCAATCCTCGGCTTGTGCATTATGCCTCTTCGGCTAGCTCAGCGTCTGCACGCTCATTTTGTGGGTTGGCTTATGCATACGGAGTTCATTCCTAGTCTAAGATCGGACTAGTTCGAGGGTTACAGTAGTAGGATCGACAGCACGCAGGGGGGACCGGGTCGATCCCCAGCTTGCACATTCTGCCACTCCGACTGGCTAAGCGCCCGCACGCTCGTTTCGTGGGTTGGCTTAGGCATACGGAGTTCATTCCATGTCTAAGCATACGGAGCTCATTCCCAGTCTAAGATTTTTATCCACGACGCACATGCTGGGCTCGGGCATGTGCTGGTGTCGCATTTTTTTTGCCCGGGGCACCATCGTCGGAGCATCACCGGAGAGCCTAATCGGTGGCATTGGGGGTTCCGACGATTGGGGGGGCCGGGGGGTGTGCACACATGATGTGCGATGGGTGCTGGTACTTGGCCCTTATATTGGCCCCCTATCCCTCATCAAACCTCGAGAACTCACACCCTCTTAAAGAGCATTTGAGATTTTATAGGTTTGCTGCCAGTAGCCATTAAAGTGTCTGAAATGGGGACACTTTTTTCAAACGGTCACAAAATCTTCTCCACTTCGAGTTTTTAGCTGAATTTTTTTGTGCATGCCAACAAAAATACAAGGATCACCTCTACCAAATTTTTGGACAATCTCTTTCTAAAAAAATTTAAAAAAATCCAGAACCGCAAAAAGTTTTGAAAATCATGAAAAATAGAAAACGGGTCGTCTTGCCACGAAACTTCACATGAAGGCTTAGGGGACCATTGTATGAATTTACAAGCCATAAAAATGGCATTGGCATGGCAGAAATATGAAGATGTGCTTGAACCCAGCAACCACCCGTTCGATCTTCGACTTACGCATCATGCCTCTCTGGTCGGTTGAGCGCCCGCACGCTCGTTTCATGGGTTGACTTAGGCATACGGAGTTCATCCCTAGTCTAAGCATACGGAGTTCATTCCTAGACTAAGATCAGACCGGATCGAGGGTTACGATAGCAAGATCGGCAGCACGCAGGAGGGACCGGGTTGATCCCTGGCTTGCGCATTCTGCCTCTCCGACTGGCTGAGCACCCGCACACTCATTTCATGGGTTGGCTTAGGCAAACGGAGTACATTCCTTGTCTAAGCCCCAGTCGGATCAAGGGTTGTGGTAGCAGGACCAGCAGTGGGATCAGCAGCACGTAGAAAGGGACCGGACTGATCCTTGGCTTGTGCATTATGCCTCTCCGGCCGACCTCATCGGCCGATTGAGCACCCACACGCTCGTTTCATGGGTTGACTTAGGCATACGCAGTTTATCCCCAGTCTAAGAACGGACCAGACCGAGGGTTGCGGTAGCAAGATCGACAGCACGCAGGGGGGATCGGGCCAATCCCCGACTTGCGCATTCTGCCTCTCTGACCGGATGAGTGCCTGCACGCCCGTTTCGTGGGTTGGCTTAGGCATAGGGAGCTCATTCCATGTCTAAGCCCCAGCCGGACCGAGGGTTGTGGCAATGAGACCGACAGCATGCAGAGGGGGACCGGGCCGATACCTGGCTTGCTCATTATGCCTCTTCGGCTGGCTCAGCGCCAGCACGCTCGTTTCGTGGGTTGACTTATACATACGGAGTTCATTCCCAGTCCAAGATCGAACCAAACCGAGGGTTGTGGCAGTAGGATCGATAGCACGTAGAGGTGACCGAGTTTATCCCCGGCTTGCGCATTCTGCCTCTCCGGCCGACTGAGCGCCCGCACGCTCGTTTCATGGGTCGACATAGGTATACGGAGTCCATTCCATGTCTAAGCATACGGAGCTCATTTCCAGTCTAAGATTTTGAGCCACGGTGCAGATGCTGGGCTCGGGCATGTGCTGGTGCCGCATTTGTTTCGCCCGGGGCACCATCGTTGGAGTATCGCCAGAGTGCCTAACCGGCTTTAGGGGTTCTGACGATTGGGGGGGTCGGGGGGTGTGCACACATGATGTGCGATGGGTGCTGGTACTTGGCCCTTATATTGGCATGGCAGAAATACGAAGATGTGCTTGAGACCACCTACCACCCGTTCGATCCCCGGCTTGCGCATTCTGCCTCTCTGGTCGGCTGAGCGCTGGCACACTCGTTTCGTGGGTTCACTTAGGCATATGGAGTTCATCCCTAGTCTAAGCATACGGAATTCATCCCCAGTCTAAGAGAAGACCGGATCGAGGGTTGCTGTAGCAGGATCGACAGCACGCAGGGGGGACCAAGCTGATCCCCGGCTTGCGCATTCTGCCTCTCCGATCGGCTGAGTGCCCGCATGCTCGTTTCGTGGGTTGGCTTAGGCATACAGAGTACATTCCTATCTAAGCCCCAACCAGACCGAGGGTTGTGGCAGCAGGACCGGCAGCGGGATCGGTAGCACATAGAGGGGGATCCGGCTGATCCCTGACTTGTGTATTATGCCTCTCCGACCGACCTCTCCAGTCGGCTGAGCGCCTGTACGCTCGTTTCATGGGTTGACTTAGGCATTCGGAGTTCATCCCCAGTCTAAGCGTATGGAGTCCATTCCTAGTCTAAGATCGGACCGGACCGAGGGTTGTGGTAGCAGGATCGACAGCACGCAGGTGGGACCAAGCCGATCTTTGGGTTGCGCGTTCTGCCTCTCCGGTCGGCTGAGCGCCCGCACGCCCGTTTCGTGGGTTGGCTTAGGCATAGGGAGCTCATTCCATGTCTAAGCCCCAGCTGGACCGAGGGTTGTGACAGTGGGACCAGCAGTACGCAGAGGGGGATCGGGTCGATCCCCAGCTTGCGCATTATGCCTCTTCATCCGGCTCAGTGCCCGTACGCTCATTTCATGGGTTGACTTATGCATACGGAATTCATTCCATGTCTAAGCATACGAAGCTCTTTTTGAGTCTAAGATTTTGAGCCGGAGAGCCTAACCGGCGGCATTGGGGGTTTCGGCGATTGGGGGGGCTGGGGGTATGTGCACATGATGTGCGATAGGTGCTGGTACTTGGCCCTTATATTGGCCCCCTATCCCTCATCAAACCTCGAGAACTCACACCCCCTTAAAGAGCATTTGAGATTTTATAGGTTTGCTACCAATAGCCATTAAAGTGTTTGAAAATGGGGACACTATTTTCAAACGGTCAGAAAATCTTTTCCACTTCGAGTTTTTAGCTGAATTTTTTTGTGCATGCCAAAAAAAATACAAGGATCACTCTACCAAATTTGGGGACAAAACTCTTTCTAAAAAAATTAAAAAAAATCTCGAACCGCAAAAAGTTTCGAAAATCATGAAAAATAGAAAATGGGTCGTCTTGCCACGAAACTTCACATGAAGGCTTAGGGGACCATTGTATGAATTTACAAGCCATAAAAATGGCATTGGCACGGTAGAAATATGAAGATGTGCTTGAACCCACCTACCACCCGTTCGATCCCCGGCTTGCGCATCATGCCTCTCTGGTCGGCTGAGCGCCCGCGCGCTCGTTCTGTGGGTTGACTTAGGCATACGGAGTTCATCTCTAGTCTAAGCATACAGAGTTCATTCCCAATCGAATATCAACCAGATCAAGGGTTACAGGAGCAGGATCGGTAGCGTGCAGGGGGGACCGGGTCGATCCCCGACTTACGCATTCTACCTCTCCGACTGCTGAGCGCCCGCACGCTCATTTCATGGGTTGACTTAGGCATATGGAGTTCATCCGCATTCCAAGCCTACGGAGTTCATTCCCAATCTAAGATCGGACTGGATCGAGGGTTGTGACAGCAGGATCGACAGCACGCAGGGGGGACCGGGTCGATCCCGGGTTGCGCATTCTGCCTATTCGGTCGGTTGAGCGCCCACACGCTCGTTTCACTGGTTGGCTTAGGCATACGGAGTACATTCCATGTCTAAACCCTAGCCGGACTGAGGGTTGTGGCAGTAGGACCAGCAGCGGGATCGACAGCATGCAGAGAGGGATCGGGCTGACCCTCGACTTACGCATTATGCCTCTCCGGCCGGCTGAGCACCCGCACGCTCGTTTCATGGGTTGACTTAGGCATACGGAATTCATCCCCAGTCTAAGCATATGGAGTTCATTCCCAGTCTAAGATCAGACCGGATTGAGGGTTGTGGCAACAGGATCGACAGAACGTAGGGGGGATCGGGTCGATCCCCGACTGAGCATTCTGCCTCTCCGACCGGCTGAGCGCCCGTACGCCCGTTCCGTGGGTTGGCTTAGGCATAGGGAGCTCATTCCATGTCTAAGCCCCAGTCGGACGGAGGGTTGTGGCAGCGAGACTGGCAGCGCACAGAGGGGGGTCGGGTCGATCCCCGGCTTGAGCGTTATGCCCCTTCGACCAGCTTAGTACCCGCACACTCATTTCGCAGGTTGACTTATGCATACGAAGTTCATTCCTAGTCTAAGATTGGACCGGATCGAGGGTTGTGGTAGTAGGATCGACAGCACACAGGAGGGGACTGGGTCGATCCCCGGCTTTCACATTCTACCTCTCTGGCCCGCTAAGCGCCCGCACGCTTGTTTAATGGGTTGGCTTAGGCATACGAAGTTCATTACATGTCTAAGCATACGGAGCTCATTCCCAGTATAAGATTTTGGGCCATGGTGCACATGCTGAGCTCAGGCATGGGCTGGTACCACATTTTTTTTGCCCGAGGCACCATCGTCGAAGCATCACCGGAGCATCGTCGGAGAGCCTAACCGGCAACATTGAGGGTTCCGACGATTGGGGGGGCTAGGGGTGTGCGCACATGATGTGCGATGGGTGCTGGCACTTGGCCCTTATATTGGCCACTTATCATTCATCAAACCTCGAGAACTCACCCCCCTTAAGGAGCATTTGAGATTTTATAGGTTTGTTGCCAGTAGCCATTAAAGTGTCTGAAATGGGGACACTTTTTTCAAACGGTCACAAAATCTTCTCCACTTTGTGTTTTTAGCTCAATTTTTTTATGCATGCCAACAAAAATACAAGGATCACCTCTACCAAATTTGGGGATAGAACTCTTTCTAAAAAAATTTTAAAAAATCCTGAACAGCAAAAAGTTTCAAAAATCATGAAAAATAGAAAACGGGTCGTCTTGCCATGAAACCTCACATGAAGGCTTAGGGGACCATTGTATGAATTTACAAGCCATAAAAATGGCATTGGCACGGCAGAAATATAAAGATGTGCTTGAACCCACCTACCACCCGTTCGATCCCCGGCTTGCGCATCCTGCCTCTCTAGTCGACTGAGCGCCCGCACGCTCGTTTCGTGGGGTGACTTAGGCATACGGAGTTCATCCCCAGTCTAAGCATACGGAGTTTATTCCCAGTCGAAGATTGGATTGGATCGAGGGTTGCGGCAGCAGGATCGACAGCACACAGGGGGGATCGAGCCGATCCCCGGCTTGCGCTTTCTGCCTCTTCGATCGGCTGAGCGCCCGCACGCTCGTTTCGTGGGTTGGCTTAGGCATATGAAGTACATTCCATGTCTAAGCCCCAGTTGGATCGAGGGTTATGGCAGTAGGACCGGTAGCGAGGTCAGCAGCACGTAGAGGGGGATCGGGCTGATCCTCGGCTTGCGCATTATGCCCTCCGACCGACCTTTTCGGTTGGATGAGCGCCCGTATGCTCGTTTTGTGGGTTGACTTAGGCATATGGAGTTTATCCCTAGTCTAAGCATACAGAGTTCATTCCCAGTCTAAGATCAGACCGGACTGAGGGTTGCGGTAATAAGATCGGCAGCAAGTAGGGGGGACTGAGTCGATCCTCAGCTTGCGTATTCTGCCTCTCCGACCGGCTGAGCACCCGTTTGCCCGTTTCGTGGGTTGGCTTAGGCATAGGGAGCTCATTCCATGTCTAAGCATACGGAGTTCATTCCCAGTCTAAGATTTTGAGCCACAGTGCACATGCTGGTCTCGGGCATGTGCTGCTGCCACATTTTTTTTCCTGGGGCACCATCGCCGGAGCATCTCCGGAGAGCCTAACCGACAACATTGGGGGCTCCGACGATTGGGGGGGCTAAGGGTGTGCGCACATGATGTGCGATGGGTGCTGGTACTTGGCCCTTATGTTGGTCCCCAATCCATCATCAAACCTCGAGAACTCACACCCCTTTAAAGAGCATTTTAGATTTTATAGGTTCGCTGCCAGTACCCATTAAAGTGTCTGAAATGGGGACACTTTTTTCAAACGATCACAAAATCTTCTCCACTTTCGAGTTTTTAGCTGAATTTTTTTGTGCATGCCAAAAAAAATACAAGGATCACTCTACCAAATTTGGGAACAAAACTCTTTCTAAAAAAATTTTAAAAAATCTCGAACCGCAAAAAGTTTTGAAAATGATGAAAAATAGAAAATGGGTCGTCCTACCACTAAACTTCACATGAAGGCTTAGGGGACCATTGTATGAATTTAGAAGCCATAAAAATGGCATTGGCATGGCAGAAATATGAAGATGTGCTTGAACCCACCTACCACCCGTTCGATCCCCGGTTTACGCATCCTGCCTCTCTGGTCGGCTAAGCGCCCGCACGCTCGTTTCATCGGCTGACTTAGGCATATGGAGTTCATCCCCAGTCTAAGCATACGAAGTTCATTCCCAGTCTAAGATCGGATCGGATCGAGGGTTGCGACAGTAGGATCGGCAGCACGTAGGGGGGACCGAGCTGATTCTCGCTTTACCCATTCTGCCTCCCCGATCGGCTGAGTGCCTGCACGCTTGTTTCGTGGGTAGGCTTAGGCATGCGGAGTATATTCCATGTCTAAGCCCTAGCCAGACCGAGGGTTGTGGTAGCAGGACCGGTAGCGGGATTGGCACCATGCAGAGGGGGACCGGGTCGAGCCTCGGCTTACGCATTATGCCTCTCCTGCCAGCCTCTTCGGCCGACTGAGTGCCCGTAGGATCGTTTCGTGGGTTGACTTAGGCATACAGAGTTCATCCCCAATCTAAGCATACGGAGTTCATTCCCAGTCTAAGATCAGACTAGACCGAGGGTTGCGCCAGTAGGATCGGCAGCACGTAGGGGGGACCAGGCCGATCCCTGGCTTACGCATTCTACCTCTCCAACAGCTGAGCTCATTCCATGTCTAAGCCTTAGTTGGACTGAGGGTTGTGGCAGAAGGACCGAAAGCACACAGACGGGGATCGGGCCGATCCCCGACTTGCGCATTATGCCTCTTCGATAGGTTCAGCACCCGCATGATCGTTTCGTGGTTTGACTTATGCATACGGAGTTCATTCCCAGTTTAAGATCAGACCGGATTAAGGGTTACGGTAGCAGGATTGACAACATGCAGGGGTGGACCGGGTCGATCCCCGACTTGTGCATTCTGCCTCTTCGACCGACTGAGCGCCCACACGCTCGTTTCGTGGGTTGGCTTAGGCATACGAAGTTCATTCCATGTCCAAGCATACGGAGCTCATTCCCAGTCTAAGATTTTGAGCCATGGTGCAAATGTTGGGCTCGGGCATGTGCTGGTGCCGCATTTTTTTCACTCGGGGCACCATCGTAGAAGCATCGCCGGAGAGCCTAACCGACGACATTGGGGGTTCCGACGATTGGGGGGACTGGGGGGTGTGCGCACATGATATGGGATGGTGCTGGTACTTGACCCTTATATTGGCCCCCTATCCCTCATCAAACCTCGAGAACTCGAACCCCCTTAAAGAGCATTTGAGATTTTATAGGTTTGCTGCCAGTAGCCATTAAAGTGTCTGAAATGGGGACACTTTTTTCAAACGGTCACAGAATCTTCTCCACCTCGAGTTTTTAGCTGAATTTTTTTATGCATGCCAAAAAAAATACAAGGATCACCTCTACCAAATTTGGTGACAAAACTCTTTCTAAAAAAATTAAAAAAAAATCTCAAACCGTAAAAAGTTTTGAAAATCATGAAAAATAGAAAACGAGTCTTTTTGCCACGAAACTTCACATGAAGGCTTAGGGGACCATTGTATGAATTTACAAGCCATAAAAATGGCATTGGCATGGCAGAAATATGAAGATGTGCTTGAACCCACCTACCACCTGTTCGATCCCCGACTTGTGCATCCTGCCTCTCTAGTCGGCTGAGCGCCCGCACGCTCGTTCCGTAGGTTGACTTAGGAATACGAAGTTCATCCCCAGTCTAAGCATACGGAGTTCACTCCCAGTCTAAGATCAGACCGGATCGAGGGTTACGACAGCAGGATCGACAGCATGCAGGGGTATCGAGCTGATCCTCGGCTTGCGTATTTTGCCTCTCCGATCGACTTAGCGCCCGTACGCTCATTTCGTGGGTTGGCTTAGGCATACGGAGTACATTTCATGTCTAAGCCCCAGTCGAACCTAGGGTTGTGGTAGCAGAACTGGCAGTGGGATCGGTAGCACGCAGAGGGGGATCGAGCTGATCCCCGGCTTACACATTATGCCTCTCCGACCGGCCTCTCCAGTCGACTGTGTGCCCCTACGCTCGTTTCATGGGTTGGCTTAGGCATACAAAGTACATTCCACGTCTAAGCCCCAGTCGGATCGAGGGTTGTGGCAGCAGGACCGACAGCGGGATCGGTAGCACCTCAGAGGGTTACTGGGCTAAACCCCGACTTTCGCATTATGCCTCTCTAACCGGCCTCTTCGGCCAACTGAACGCCCATACGCTCGTTTCGTGGGTTGACTTAGGCATATAGAGTTCATCCCCGGTCTAAGCATATGAAGTTCATTCCCAATCTAAGATCGAACCGGATCGAGGATTGCGACAGCATGATCGGCAGCACACAGGGGGGACCGGGCCGATCCCCGACTTGCCCATTCTACCTCTCTGGTCGGCTGAGTGTTTGTACACTCGTTTCGTGGGTTGGCTTAGGCATACGAAGTACGTTCCTCGTCTGAGCCCTAGTCAGACCGAGAGTTGTGGTAGCAGGATCGATAGCGAGATCAACAGCACACAGAGGGGGACCGAGCTGATCCCCGACTTGTGCGTTATGCCTCTCTGATCGGTCTCTCCGGTGGGCTGAGTGCTTGCACGCTCATTTCGTAGGTTAACTTAGGCATAAGTAGTTCATTCCCAGTCGAAGCATACAGAATTCATTCCCAGTCTAAGATCGGACTGGACTGAGGGTTACGGTAACAAGATCGACAGCATGCAGGGGGGACCAGGCCGATCCTCTGCTTACGTATTCTGCCTCTTCGATCGGCTAAGCGCCCGCACGCCCATTTCGTGGGTTGGCTTAGGGATAGGGAGGTCATTCCATGTCTAAGCCCCAGTCGGACTGAGGGTTGTGGCAGTCGGACCTGCAGCACGCAAAGGGGGACTGGGCCGATCCCCGACTTGTGCATTATGCCTCTTCGATCGGCTCAGCGCCCGCACGCTTGTTTCATTGGGTTGACTTATGCATACGGAGTTCATTCCTAGTCTATGATCAGACCAGATCAAGGGTTGCAGCAGCAAGATCGACAGCATGCAGGGGGATCGGGTCGATCACCGGCTTGCTCATTTTGCCTCTCTGACCGGCTGAGCGCTCGCACGCTCGTTTCGTGGGTTGGCTTAGGCATACAAAGTTCATTCCACATCTAAGCATATGGAGCTCATTCCCAGTCTAAGATTTTGAGCCACGATCAACATGCTGGGCTCGAGCATGTGCTGGTTATGCATTTTTTTCGCCCGGGGCACCATCGTCGGAGCATCGCCGGAGAGCCTAATCGACGGCATTAGGGGGTCTGGCGATTGGGGAGGCCAGGTGTTGTGCGCACATGATGTGCAATGGGTGCTGGTACTTGGCCCGTATAGTGGCCCCCTATCCCTCATCAAACCTTGAGAACTCACGCCCCCTTAAATGTCAGTAGCCATTCAAGTGTTTGAAATAGAAACACTTTTTTCAAACGGTCACAAAATCTTCTCCACTTCGAGTTTTTAGCTAAATTTTTTTGTGCATACCAACAAAAATACAAGGATCACCTCTACTAAATTTGGGGACAAAACTCTTTCTAAAAAAATTTAAAAAACTTCCGAACCGTAAAAAGTTTTGAAAATCGTGAAAAATAGAAAACGGGTCGTCTTGCCACGAAACTTCACATGAAGGCTTAGGGGACCATTGTATGAATTTACAAGCCATAAAAATGGCATTGGTAAGGCAAAAATATGAAAATGTGCTTGAACCCACCTACCACCCGTTCGATAACCGGCATGCGCATCCTGCCTCTCTGGTCAGCTGAACGCCCGCACGCTCGTTTCGTGGGTTGACTTAGGCATACGGAGTTCATCCCCAGTCTAAGCATATGGAGTTCATTTCCAGTCTAAGATCACACCGGACCAAGGGTTACGATAGTAGGATCGGAAGCACGTAAGGGGCACCGGGTCGATCCTCGACTTACGTATTCTGCCTTTTCGGTCGACTGAGCACCCGCATGCTCGTTTCATGGGTTGGCTTAGGCATACGGAGTACATTTCACTTCTAAGCCCCAACCGGACCGAGGGTTGTGGTAGCAAGACCGACAGTAGGATCGGCAGCACGTAGAGGGGGACCGGGCTGATCTTCGGCTTGCGTATTATGCCTCTCCGGTCGGTTGAGTGCCCGCACGCTCATTTCGTGGGTTGACTTAGGCATACGAAGTTCATCCCCAGTCTAAGCATACGGAGTTCATTCCCAATCTAAGATCGGATCGGATCGAGGGTTACGACAGCAGGATCGGTAGCACACAAGGGGGATCGGACCAATCCGCGGCTTTGCTCATTGTGCCTCTTTAGCCAGCTGAGCGCCTGCACGCTCGTTTCATGGGTTGGATTAGGCATATGGAGTACATTCCACATCTAAGCCCCAACTGGACCGAGGGTTATTGTAGCAGGACTGGCAGCGGGATCGGCAGCACGCAGAGGGGGACCAGGCAGATCCCCTGCTTGCAAATTATGCCTCTCCAACCGGCCTTTCCAATCGGCTTGGCGTCCGTACGCTCGTTTCGTGGGTTGACTTAGGCATACGAAGTTTATCCCCAGTCTAAGCATACAGAGTTAATTCCCAGTCTAAGATTAGACCAGATCGAGGGTTGTGGCAGCAGGATCGATAGTACGCAGGGGGGACCAGGTCGATCCCTGGCTTGCGTATTCTGCCTCCCAGGCTGACTGAGTGCCCGCACGCCCATTTCATGGGTTGGCTTAGGCATAGGGAGCTCATTCCATGCCTAAGCCCTAGTCGGATTGAGGGTTGTGGCAGCGGGATCGACAGCACGCAGAGGGGGACCGGGTTGATCCTCGACTTGCGCATTATGCCTCTTCGGTCGGCTCAGTGCTCGCACGCTCGTTTCGTGGGTTGACTTATGCATACGAAGTTCATTCCTAGTCTAAGATCGAACCAGATCGAGGGTTAAGGCAGCAGGATTGACAGCACGCAGGGGGGACCAGGTCGATCCCCAGCTTGCACATTCTACCTCTCCGGTCGGCTGAACGCCCGCACGCTCGTTTCGTGGGTTGGCTTAGGCATACGAAGTTCATTCCATGTCTAAGCATACGGAGCTCATTCCCAGCCTAAGATTTTAAGCCATGGAGCACATGCTGGGCTCGAGCATGTGCTGGTGCCGCATTTTTATCGCCCGAGGCACCATCGTTGGAGCATCGCCGGAGTACCTAACCGACGGCATTGGGGGTTCCGACGATTGGGGGGCGGGGGGGTGTGCGCACATGATATGCAATGGGTGCTGGTACTTGGCCCCTATATTGCCCCCCTATCCTTCATCAAACCTCGAGAACTCACACCCCCTTAAAGAGCATTTGAGATTTTATAGGTTTGCTGCCAGTAACCATTAAAGTGTCTCAAATGGGGACACTTTTTTCTAACGATCACAAAATCTTCTCCACTTCGAGTTTTTAGCTGAATTGTTTTGTGCATGCCAACAAAAATACAAGGATCACCTCTACCAAGTTTGGGGACAAAACTCTTTCTATTAAAAATTAAAAAAATCTTGAACCGCAAAAAGTTTCAAAAATCATGAAAAAGAGAAAACAGGTCATCTTGCCACGAAACTTCACATGAAGGCTTAGGGGACCATTGTAAGATTTTACAAGCCATAAAAATGGCATTGGCATGGCAGAAATATGAAGATATGTTTGAACCCACTTACCACCAGTTCGATCCTCGGCTTGAGCATCCTGCCTCTCTCTGGTCGGCTGAGCACCCGCACGCTCGTTTCATGGTTTGACTTAGGCATATGGAGTTCATCCCCAATCTAAGCATACAGAGTTCATTCCCAGTCTAAGATCAGACCGGATCGAGGGTTGCGACAGCAGGATCAACAGCACGCATGGGGGATCGAGTCGATCCCCATCTTGCACATTCTACCTCTTCGACCGATTGAGCGCCCGTACGCTCGTTTCGTGGGTTGGCTTAGGCATACGGAATACATTCCATGTCTAAGCCCCAGTCAGACCGAGGGTTGTGGCAATGGGATCGGTAGCACGCAGAGGGGGATCAGGCTGATCCGTGGCTTATTCATTATGCCTCCCCGGCCAGCCTCCCTGGCCGGCTGACCACCCGCAAGCTCGTTTCGTGAGTTGTCTTAGGCATATGGAGTTCATCCCCAGTCTAAGCATACGGATTTCATTCCTAGTCTAAGATTGAACGGGACTGAGGGTTGCGACATCAGGATGGCCAGCACGCAGGGGGACCGGGCCGATCCCCAGCTTGTGCATTTTGCCTCTCCGGTCGACTGAGCGCCTGCACGCCCGTTTCATGGGTTGGCTTATTCATATGGTGCTCATTCGATGTCTAAGCCCCAGTCGGACCGAGGGTTGTGGCAGCGGGACCGACAGCACGCAGAGGTGGATCAGGCCGATCCCTGGCTTGCGTATTATGCATCTTCGACCGGCTCAGCGCCCGCACGCTCATTTCGTGGGTTGACTTATGCATACGGAGTTCATTCCCAATCTAAGATCAGTCTAGACCGAGGGTTGTAGCAGCAAGATCGACAGCATGTAGGGGGACTGGGTCGATCCCCAGCTTGTGCATTTTGCCTCTTCGTCCGGCTGAGTGCCCGCACACTTGTTTCATGGGCTAGCTTAGGCATACAGAGTTCATTCCATGTCTAAGCATACTGAGCTCATTCCAATCTAAGATTTTGAGCCATGATGCACATGCTGGGCTCGGGCATGTGCTGGTGCCGCATTTTTTTCACCAAGGGCACCATCGCCAGAGAGCCTAACCAGTGGCATTAGGGGTTCCGACGATTGGGGGGCCGGGGGGTGTGCGCACATGATGTGCAATGGGTGCTGGTACAGGGACCCTTATATTGGCCCCCTATCCCTCTTCAAACCTCGAGAACTCACACCCCCTTAAAGAGCATTTGAGATTTTATAGGTTTGCTGCCAGTAGCCATTAAAGTGTCTGAAATGCGGACACATTTTTCAAACAGCCACAAAATCTTCTCCAGTTCGAGTTTTTAGCTCAATTTTTTTGTGCATGCCAAAAAAAATACAAGGATCACCTCTACCAATTTTGGGGACAAAAATCTTTCTAAAAAAATTTAAAAAAATCCCGAACCATAAAAAGTTTCAAAAATCGTGAAAAATAGAAAATGGGTCATCTTGCCACGAAACTTCACATGAAGGCTTAGGGGACCATTGTATGAATTTACAAGCCATAAAAATGGCATTGGCACGACAGAAATATGAAGATGTGCTTGAACCCACCTACCACCCGTTCGATCTCCGGCTTGCGTATCTTGCCTTTCTGGTCGGTTGAGCTTCCGCACGCTCGTTTCGTGGGTTGACTTAGGCATACGAAGTTCATCCCCAGTCTAGGCATACAGAGTTCTTCCCCAGTCTAAGCATACAGAGTTCTTCCCCAGTCTAAGCACACGGAGTTCATTCCTAGTCTAAGATCGGATCGGATCGAGGGTTGCGGCAGCAGGATCTATAACACGTAGGGGGGACTGGGCCGATCCCCGACTTGTGCATTCTGCCTCTCCGATCGGATGAGTGCCCGTACACTCGTTTCATAGGTTAGCTTAGGATACGGAGTACATTCCACATCTAAGCCCCAACCGGACCGAGGGTTGTGGCAACAGGATCGACAGCGGGATCGGCGACACGCAGAGGGGGACCGGGCTGATCCATGGCTTGCGCATTATGCCTCTCCGGCTAGTTGAATGCCCGTACGCTCGTTTCGTGGGTTGACTTAGGCATACGGAGTTCATCTCCAATCTAAGCATACGGAGTTCATTCCAATCTAGGATCAGATCCGGACGAGGATTACGGTAGTAGGATTGGTAGCACACAGGGGGGATCGAGCTGATCCCTGGCTTGCGCATTCTACCTCTCCGGTCGGTTAAGCGCCCGCACGCTCGTTTCATGGGTTGGCTTAGGCATATGGATTACATTCCCTATCTAAGCCCCAGCCGGACCGAGGGTTGTGGCAGCAGGACCGGTAACGAGATCAGTAGCACACAGAGAGGGACCGAGCTGATCCCCGGCTTGCGCATTCTGCCTCTCTAGCCGGTTGAGCGCCCGTACGCCTGTTTCGTGGGTTGGCTTAGGCATAGGGAGCTCATTCCATGTCTAAGCCCCAACCGAACCAAGGGTTGTGGTATCGAGACCAGCAGCATGCAGAGGGGGACCGGGCTGATCCCCAACTTGCGCATTATGCCTCTTTAGCAGGCTCAGTGCCCGCACGCTTGTTTCTTGGGTTGGCTTAGGCATACGGAGTTCATTCCATGTCTAAGCATACGGAGCTCATTCCCAATCTAAGATTTTGAGCCACAGTGCACATGCTGGGCTTGAGCATGTGCTGGTGCCGTATTTTTTTCGCTCGGGGCACCATCGCTGGAGCATCGTTGGAGAGCCTAATTGGCGGCATTGGGGGTTCTGGCGATTAGTGGGCCGGGGGGTGTGCGCACATGATGTGCGATGGGTGCTGGTACTTGACCCTTATATTGGCCCCCTATCCCTCATCGAACCTTAAGAACTCACACCCCCTTAAAGAGCATTTGAGATTTTATAGGTTTGCTGCCAGTAGCCATTAAAGTGTCTGAAATGGGGACACTTTTTTGAAATGATCACAAAATCTTCTCCACTTCGAGTTTTTAGCTGAATTTTTTTGTGTACGCCAAAAAAAATACAAGGATTGCCACTACCAAATTTGGGGACAAAAATCTTTCTAAAAAAATTTAAAAAAATCTTGAACCGTAAAAAGTTTCAAAAATTGTGAAAAATAGAAAATGGGTTGTCTTGCCACGAAACTTCACATGAAGGCTTAGGGTACCATTGTATGAATTTACAAGCCATAAAAATGGCATTGGCACAGCTGAAATATGAAGATGTGTTTGAACCCACCTACCACCCGTTTGATCCCCGACTTGCGCATCCTGCCTCTTTGGTCGGCTGAGCACCCGCACGCTCGTTTCATGGGTTCACTTAGGCATACGGAAGTCATCCCTAGTCTAAGCATATGGAGTTCATTCCCAGTCTAAGATCGAACCGGATCGAGAGTTACGGCACCAAGATGGCCGTACACAGGGGGGACTGGGCCGATCCCCGGCTTGCGCATTCTGTCTCTCTAGCCGGTTGAGTGCCCGCACGCTCATTTCGTGGGTTGGCTTAAGCATACGGAGTACATTCCACATCTAAGCCCTAGCTGGACCAAAGGTTGTGGCAGTAGGATCGGCAGCGAGATCGGTAGCATGTAGAGGGGGATCAGGCTGATCCCCAGCTTGCACATTATGCCTCTTCGACCGGCCTCTCTGATCGATTGAGCGCCCGCACGCTCGTTTCATGGGTTGACTTAGGCATACGGAGTTCATCCCCTGTCTAAGCATACGAAGTTCATTCTCAGTCTAAGATCGGACCGGATCGAGGGTTGCGATAGCAGGATTGACAGCACATAGGGGGGACCGGGTCTATCCCCAGCTTACGTATTCTGCCTCTCCAGCCAGCTGAGCACCCGTACATTCTTTTCGTGGGTTGGCTTGGGCATACGAAGTACATTCCACATCTAAGCCCTAGCTGGACGGAGGGTTGTGGCAGTAGGACCGACAGTGGGATCGACAGCACATAGAGAGGGACCGAGCTGATCCCCGGCTTGCACATTATGCTTCTTCGACCAGCCTCTCCGGTCGATTGAGCGCCCGTACGCTCGTTTTGTGGGTTAACTTAGGCATACGGAGTTCATCCCCAGTTTAAACATACGGAGTTTATTCCCAGTCTAAGATCATAATGGATCGAGGGTTATGGTAGCAGGATCGGTAGCACGTAGAGGGGACCGAGTCGATCCTCAGCTTGCGCATTCTGCCTCTCCGGCCGACTGAGCACCCGTACGCTCTTTTCGTGGGTTAGCTTAGGCATATGGAGTACATTTCACATCTAAGCCCCAGCCGGACCGAGGGTTGTGGCAGCAAGACCGACAGCAGGATCGACAGCACGTAGAGGGGGATCGGGCTGATCTCGAGCTTGCATATTATGCCTCTCCAGCCGACCTCTTCGGCCGGTTGAGCACCCGCACGCTCGTTTCGTGGGTTAACTTAGGCATACAGACTTCATCCCCATCTAAGCATACAGAGTTCATTCCCAGTCTAAGATCGAACCGGATCGAGGGTTGCGACAGCAGGATCGACGACATGCAGAGGGGACCGGTCCAATCTCCTACTTGCGCATTTTACCTTTCCGGCCGACTGAGCGCCCGCACGTCCGTTTCGTGGGTTGGCTTAGGCATAGGGAGCTCATTCCATGTCTAAGCCCCAGCCGGACCGAGGGTTGTGGCAGCAGGATTGACCACACGCAGAGGGGGACCGGGCCGATCCTCGGCTTGCACATTATGCCTCTTCGGCCGACTCAGTACCCGTACGCTCGTTTTCTGGGTTGACTTATGCATACGAAGTTCATTCCCAATCTAAGATCACACTGGACCAAAGGTTGCAGCAGCAGGATCGACAGCACGTAGGGGGGACCGAGTCGATCCCCGGCTTGCACATTCTGCCTCTCCGATCGGTTGAGCGCCCACATTCTCGTTTCGTTAGTTAGCTTAGGCATATAGAGTTCATTCCATGTCTAAGCATACGGAGCTCATTCCCAATCTAAGATTTTGAGCCACGGTGCACATGCTGGGCTCAGGCATGTGCTGGTGCCGCATTTTTTTTGCCCGGGGCACCATGGTCGGGGCATCGTCGAAGAGCCTAACCGACGGCATTGGGGGTCACGATGATTGGGTGGGCCGGGGGGTTTGCACACATGATGTGCAATGGGTGCTGGTACTTGGCCCTTATGTTGGCCCCCTATCCCTCATCAAACCTCAAGAACTCGCACCCCCTTAAAGAGCATTGAGATTTTATAGGTTTGCTGCCAGTAGCAATTAAAGTGTCTGAAATGAGGGCATTTTTTTCAAATGGTCACAAAATCTTCTCCACTTCGAGTTTTTAGCTGAATTGTTTTGTGCATACCAACAAAAATATAGGGATCACCTCTACCAAATTTGGGGACAAAACTCTTTCTAAAAAAATTTAAAAAAATCTCGAACCGCAAAAGGTTTCAAAAATCATGAAAAATAGAAAACGGGTCGTCTTGCCACGAAACTTCACATGAAGGCTTAGGGGACCATTGTATGAATTTACAAGCCATAAAAATGGCATTGGCATGGTAGAAGTATGAAGATGTGCTTGAACCCACCTAGCACTCGTTTGATCCCCGGCTTGTGCATCCTGCCTCTCTAGTCGGCTGAGCGCCCGCACGCTCGTTTCATGGGTTGACTTAGGCATATGGAGTTCATCCCCAGTCTAAGCATACGGAGTTCATTCCCAGTCTAAGATCGGACCGGATCAAGGGTTACGGCAGCAGGATCGACGGCACTAGGTCGACCCCTGACTTGCTCATTCTGCCTCTCCGATCGACTGAGCACCCACACGCTCGTTTCGTGGGTTGGCTTAGGCATACAGAGTACATTCCACGTCTAAGCCCTAGCCAGATCGAGGGTTGTGGCAACAGGATCGGCAGCGGGATCGGTAGCACGTAGAGGGGGACCATGCTAATCCTTGACTTGCTCATTATGCCTCTCCGGCTGGCCTCTCTTGTCGATTGAGTGCCCGCACACCCGTTTCATGGGTTGGCTTAGGCATAGGGAGCTCTATCCATGTCTAAGCCCCAGCCAGACCGAGGGTTGTGGCAGTGGATCGGTAGCATGTAGAGTGGGACTGGGTCGATCATCGGCTTGCGCATTATGCCTCTTCGGCTGGCTCAATGCCCGCACACTCGTTTCGTGGGTTGACTTATGCATACGGAGTTCATTCCCAGTCTAAGATCAGTCCAGACCGAGGGTTGCAGCAGCAGATCGACAGCACGTAAGGGGGACCGGGTCGATCTTCGACTTGTGCATTCTGCCTCTTCGATCGGCTAAGCACCCGCACATTCATTTCATGGGTTGGCTTAGGCATACGGAGATCATTCCATGTCTAAGCCCCAACCGGACTGATGGTTATAGCAGCAAGATCGATAGCGGGATCGACAGCACGCAGAGGGGGATCGGGCTGATCCCCGGCTTGCGCATTATGCCTCTTTGACCGGCCTCTCCGGCTGACTGA
Source organism: Durio zibethinus (assembly GCF_047325235.1). Lineage (NCBI taxonomy): Eukaryota > Viridiplantae > Streptophyta > Magnoliopsida > Malvales > Malvaceae > Durio > Durio zibethinus. Next base: position 27,201,351 of record NC_143165.1, read on the forward strand.
GCGCCTGCACGCTCGTTTCATGGATTGACTTAGGCATACGGAGTTCATCCCCAGTCTAAGCATACGGAGTTCATTCCTAGTCTATGATCAGACCGGATCGAGGGTTACAGTAGCAGAATCTACAGCACGCAAGGAGGACTGGGCCGATCCCTAACTTGTGCATTCTACCTTTCCGATCGGCTGAGCACCCGTATGCCCGTTTCATGGGTTGGCTTAGGCATAGGGAGCTCATTCCATGTCTAAGCCTCAGCCGGATCGAGGGCTGTGGCAGCGGGACCGGTAGCACGCAGAAGGGGACCGGGTCGATCCTCGACTTACGCATTATGCCTCTTCGGCCGGCTCAACGCTCGCATGCTCGTTTCGTGGGTTGATTTATGCATATAGAGTTCATTTCCAGTCTAAGATCAGACCGAACTGAGGGTTGAGGTAGTAGGATCGACAGCACGTAGGGGGGATCGGGTCGACCCCCGACTTGAGCATTTTGCATCTCCGATCGGTTGAGCGCCCGCACGCTCATTTCATGGGTTGGCTTAGGCATATGGAGCTCATTCCCAATCTAAGATTTTGAACCACAGTGCACATGTTGGGCTTGGGCATGTGCTGGTGCCGCATTTTTTTCGCCCGGGGCACCATCGTCGGAGCATCGCTGGAGAATCACCAGAGAGCCTAACCGACGACATTAGGGGTTCCGACGATTGGGGGGGCCGGGGGGTGTGCGCACATGATGTGCGATGGGTGCTGGTACTTGGCCCTTATTTTGGCCCCGTATCCCTCATCAAACCTCTAGAACTCACACCCCCTTAAAGAGCATTTGAGATTTTATAGGTTTGCTACTAGTAGCGATTAATGTGTCTGAAATGGGGACACTTTTTTCAAACGGTCACAAAATCTTCAGCACTTCGAGTTTTTAACTGAATTTTTTTATGCATGCCAAAAAAATTACAAGTATCACCTCTACCAAATTTGGGGACAAAACTCTTTCTAAAAAAATTTTAAAAAATCACGAACCGCAAAAAGTTTCAAAAATCATGAAAAATAGAAAATGGGTCGTCTTGCCACGAAACTTCACATGAAGGCTTAGGGGACCATTGTATGAATTTACAAGCCATAAAAATGGCATTGGCATGGCAAAAATATGAAGATGTGCTTGAACCCACCTGCCATCCGTTCAATCCCCGACTTGCGCATCCTGCCTCTCTGGTCAACAGAGCGCCCGCACGCTCGTTTTGTGGGTTGATTTAGGAATACGGAGTTCATCCCCAGTCTAAGCATACGGAGTTCATTCCTAGTCTAAGATCAAACTGGATCGAGGGTTACGACAGCAGGATCGACAGCACGTAGGGGGGACCGGGCCGATCCCAGGCTTACGCATTTTGGCTCTCCAGCTGGTTGAGCGCCCGTACGCTCGTTTCATGGGTTGGCTTAGGGATACGGAGTACATTCCACGTCTAAGCCCTAGCCAGATCGAGGGTTGTGGCAGCAGGACCGGCTGCAGGATCGGTAGCAGGATCGAGCAAGTGCTGGTGTACCATTTTTTTCGCCCGGAGCGCCATCGTCGGAGCATCGCAGGAGAGCCTAACCGATGGCATTGGGGCTCCCGACGATTAGGGGGCAGGGGGTTTGCGCACATGATGTGCGATGGGTGCTGGTACTTGGCCTTTATTTTGGCCCCCTATCCCTCATCAAACCTCAAGAACTCACACCCCCTTAAAGAGCATTTCAGATTTTATAGGTTTGCTGCCAGTAGGCATTAAAGTGTCTGAAATGGGGACACTTTTTTCAAACAGTCCCAAAATCTTCTCCACTTCGAGTTTTTAGCTAAATTTTTTTATGCATGCCAAAAAAAATACAAGGATCACCTCTACCAAATTTGGGGACAAAAATCTTTCTAAAAAAATTTTAAAAAAATCCAAAACCGTAAAAAGTTTTAAAAATCGTAAAAATAGAAAAGGGGGTCGTCTTGCCGCGAAACTTCACATGGAGGCTTAGGGGACCATTGTATGAATTTACAAGCCATAAAAATGGCATTCGCATGGTAGAAATTTGAAGATGTGCTTGAACCCACCTACCACCCGTTCGATCCCCAGCTTGCGCATCCTGCCTCTCGATCGGCAGAGCGCTCGCACGCTCGTTTCGTGGGTTGACTTAGGCATAAGGAGTTCATCCCCAGTCTAAGCATACGAAGTTCATTCCCAAACTAAGATCGAATCGGATCGAGGGTTACGGCAGCCGGATCAGTAGCACGCAGGGAGGAATGGGCCGATTCCCAGCTTGCACATTCTGCCTCTTCAATCGGTTGAGCACCCGCACGCTGGTTTCATGGGTTGGCTTCAACATACGGTGTACACTCCATGTCTAAGCCCCAGTCGAACTGAGTGTTTTGGCAGTAGGACCGGTAGCGGGATCGTTTTGCCATGAAACTTCACCTGAAGGCTTAGGGGACCATTGTATGAATTTACAAGCCATAAAAATGGCATTGGCATGGCAGAAATATGAATATGTGCTTGTACCCACCTACCACCCGTTTGATCCGTGGCTTGCGTATTATGCCTCTCCGACCGGCTGAGTGCCCGTACGCTCGTTTCATGGGTTGACTTAGGCATACGGAGTTTATCCCCAGTCTAAGCATACGGAGTTCATTCCCTGTCTAAGATCGGATTGGATCGAGTGTTGCAGTAGCAGGATTGACAGCATGCAAGGGGGATCGGGTCGATCCCCGTCTTGCTTATTCTACCTCTCTGATCGATTGAGCGCCCGCACGCTCGTTTCATGGGTTGGCTTAGGCATACGGAGTACATTCCACGTCTAAGCCCCAGCCAGACCGAGGGTTGTGGCAGTAGGACCGGCAGCGGGATTGACAGCACGTAGAGGGGGATCAGGCTGATCCCAGCTTGTGCATTATGCCTCTCCGACCGGCCTCTCCGACCGGCTGAGCGCCCGCACGCTCGTTTCATGGGTTGACTTAGGCATACGGAGTTCATCCCCAATCTAAGCATACGAAGTTCATTCCCAGTCTAAGATTGGATCAGACTGAGGGTTGCGACAGCAAGAACAGCAGCACGCAGGAGGGACCGGGTTGATCCCTAGCTTGCTCATTCTACCTCTCCGGTCGGTAGAGCGTCTGCACGCCCGTTTTTTAGGTTGGCTTAGGCATAGGGAGCTCATTCCATGTCTAAGCCCCAGCCAGATTGAGGGTTATGGTAGCGGGATCGGTAGCACGTAGAGGGGGATCAGGCTGATCCCCGGTTTGCGTATTATGCCTCTTCGACCGGCTTAATGCCCGCACGTTCGTTTCATGGGTTGACTTATGCATACGGAGTTCATTCCCAGTCTAAGATCAGACCAGACCGAGGGTTGCCGTAGCAAGATCGATAGTTCACAGGGGGGATCGGGTCGATCCTCAACTTGTGCATTCTGCCTCTCCAATCGGCTGAGCGGTCGCACGCTCGTTTCATGGTTTGGCTTAGGCATACGGAGTTCATTCCATGTTTAAGCATACAGAGCTCATTCCCAATCTAAGATTTTGAGCCACGGTGCACATGCTGGGCTCAGGCATGTGCTGGTGCAGCATTTTTTTTCGCCTGGGGCACCATCGTCAGAGCATCACCGGAGAGCCTAACCGGTGGCATTGGGGGTTCCGACGATTGGGGGGGCCGGGGGGTGTGCGCAGATGATGTGTGATGGGTGCTGGTCCTTGGCCCTTATATTGGCCCCCTGTCCCTCATCAAACCTCGAGAACTTACACCCCCTTAAAGAGCATTTGAGATTTTATAGGTTTGCTGCCAATAGCCATTAAAGTGTCTGAAATGGGGACACTTTTTTCAAACGGTCACAAAATCTTCTCCACTTCGAGTTTTTAGCTGAAATTTTTTGTGCATGCCAACAAAAATACAAGGATAACCTCTACCAAATTTGGGGACAAAACTGTTTCTGAAAAAAGCTGAAAAAATCCTAAACCGTAAAAAGTTTTGAAAATCGTGAAAAATAGAAAACGGGTCGTCTTGCCATGGAACTTCACATGAAGGCTTAGGGGACCATTGTATGAATTTACTAGCCATAAAAATGGCATTGGCATAGCAGAAATATGAAGACATGCTTGAACCCACCTACCACCCGTTCGATCTACGGCTTGCGTATTTTGCCTCTCCGGTCGGCTAAGCACCCACATGCTCATTTCATGGGTTGACTTAGGCATACGGAGTTCATCCCCAGTCTAAGCATATGGAGTTCATTCCCAGTCTAAGATTAGATCGGATCAAGGGCTGCAGCAGTAGGATCGACAGCATGCAGAGGGGATCGGGCTGATCCTCGGCTTGCGTATTCTGCCTCTCCGGCCGGTTGAGCGCCCGCATGCTCGTTTCGTTGGTTGGCTTAGGCACATAGAGTACATTCCATGTCTAAGACCCAGTCAGACTGGGAGTTACGGTAGTAGGATCGGCAGCGGGATTGACAACATGTAGAGGGGGACCGAGCTGATCCCAGCTTACGCATTATGCCTCTCCGACCGGCCTTTCCGACTGGCTGAGCGCCCGCACGCTCGTTTCGTGGGTTGACTTAGTCATACAAAGTTCATCCCAGTCTAAGCATACGGAGTTCATTCCGAGTCTAAGATTAGATCGGACTGAGGGTTGCGGCAGTAAGATCGGCAGCATGCAGGGGGGACCGGGTCGATCCCTGGCTTGCCCATTCTACCTCTCTAACCGACTGAGCACCCGCACGCCCGTTTTATGGGTTGGCTTAGGCATAAGGAGCTCATTCCATGTCTATGCCCCAGCCAGACCGAGGGTTGTGGCAGCGGGACCGATAGCACGTAGAGGGGGATCGGGTCGATCCTCGGCTTACGCATTATGCCTCTTCGATCGGCTCAGTGCCCGCACGCTCGTTTCATGGTTTGTCTTTTGCATTTGGAGTTCATTCACAGACTAAGATCAGACTGGACCGAGGGTTACGGTAGCGGGATCGATAGTATGTAGGGGGGATCGGGTCGATCCTCGACTTACGCATTCTGCCTCTCCGATCGGTTGAGCACCCACACGCTCGTTTCATTGTTTGGCTTAGGCATACGGAGTTCATTCCATGTCTAAGCATATGGAGCTCATTCCCAATCTAAGATTTTGAGCCACGGTGCACATGCTAGGCTCGACAGCATGCAGAGGAGGACCGGGCTGATCTTTGGCTTACGAATTATGCCTCTGCAACTGGCCTCTTTGATCGGCTGAGCGCCGCATGCTCGTGTCGTGGGTTGACTTAGGCATACGGAGTTCATTCCCAGTCTAAGATCAGACCGGATTGAGGGTTGCACCAACAGGATTGGCAGCACGCAGGGGGGATCGAGCCGATCCCCAGCTTGCACATTCTACCTCTCCGGCCGACTGAGCACCCACACGCTCGTTTCATGGGTTAGCTTAGGCATACGAAGTACATTCCATGTCTAAGCCCTAGCCAGACGGAGGGTTATGGCAGTAGGACCGACAGCGGGATCCACAGCACGAGAGAGGGACTGGGCTGATCCCTGGCTTGCGTATTATGCCTCTCCGGCTAGCTGAACGCTCATTTCGTGGGTTGACTTAGGCATACGGAGTTCATCCCCAGTCTAAGCATACGAAGTTCATTCACAGTCTATGATCAGACCGAATTGAGGGTTGCAGCAGTAGGATCGGCAACACGTAGGGGGGACCGGGTCGATCCCTAGCTTACGAATTCTACCTCTCCGACCGGCTGAGTGCCGTACGCTCGTTTCGTGGGTTGACATAGGCATACGGAGTACATTCCATGTCTAAGCCCCAGTTGGACCGAGGGTTGTGGCAGCAGGACCAGCAACGGGATCGACAGCACGCATAGGGGGATCGGGCTGATCCTCGACTTGCGCATCCTGCCTCTCTGGTCGGCTGAGCACTCTCATGCTCGTTTCATGGGTTGACTTATTCATACAGAGTTCATCCCCAGTCTAAGCATACGAAGTTCATCCCCAGTCTAAGCATACAAAGTTCATTCCCAATCTAAGATCAGACCGGATCGAGGGTTGCAACAGCAGGATCGGTAGCACGCAGGGCCGATCGGGCCGATCCTCGACTTGCACATTCTACCTCTCCGATCAGTTGAGTGCCCGCACGCTCGTTTCATGGGTTGGCTTAAGCATATGGAGTACATTCCATGTCTAAGCCCCAGTCGGACCGAGGGTTATGGCAGTAGGATCGGTAGCGGGATTGGTAGCACACAGAGAGGGACTGGGCTGATCTTTAGCTTACGTATTATGCCTCTCCGGCCAGCTGAGCGCCTGCACGCTTGTTTCATGGATTGACTTAGGCATACGAAGTTCATCCCCAGTCTAAGCATACAAAGTTCATTCATAGTCTAAGATCGGACCAGATTAAGGGTTGCAGCAGTAGGATCGGCACACGTAGGAGGGACCGAGCCAATCCTTAGCTTGCAAATTTTGCCTCTCCGGCCGGCTGAGCGCCTGTACGCTTGTTTCGTGGGTTGGCTTAAGCATACGGAGTAAATTCCATGTCTAAGCCCCAGTCGGACTGAAGGTTGTGGCAGCAGGACCAGTAGCGGGATCGGCAGCATGCATAGGGGGATCGAGCTGATCCCCGACTTGCGCATCCTGCCTCTCTGGTCGGCTGAGTGCCCGTACACTCGTTTCGTGGGTTGACTTAGGCATATGGAGTTCATCCCCAGTCTAAGCATATGAAGTTCATCCCCAGTCTAAGATTGGACTGGATCGAGGGTTGCGGCAGTAGGATTGGCAGCACACAGGGGGGATCAAGCTGATCCCCGACTTGTGCATTTTGCTTCTCCGGTCGGTTAAGCACCCGCATGCTCGTTTTGTAGGTTGGCTTAGGCATACGGAGTACATTCCACGTCTAAGCCCCTGCCGGACAGAGCGTTGTGGTAGTAGAACCGGTAACGGGATCGGTAGCACGTAGAGGGGAACTGGGCTGATCCCCGACTTACGCATTATGCCTCTCCGGTCGGCCTCTCCGACCGGCTGAGCGCCCGCACGCTCATTTTTATTGGATCGCCAGTCTAAGCATACGGAGTTCATTCCCAGTCTAAGATTGGACCGGATAGAGGGTTGCGACAGCAAGATCGACAGCACGCAGGGGGGACTGGATTGATCCCCAGCTTGCGCATTCTGCCCCTTCGGCCGACTGAGCGCCCGTACGCTCATTTCATGGGTTGGCTTAGGCATACAGAGTACATTCCACATCTAAGCCCCAGTCGGACCGAGGGTTGTGGCCATAAGACCGGCAGCTGGATCGGTAGCATGCAGAGGGGGATCAGGTTGATCCCCGGCTTGCACATTATGTCTCTTTGATCGACTGAGCGCCCGTACGCTCGTTTCATGGGTTGGCCTAGGCATACGGAGTACATTCCACGTCTAAGCCACAGCCAGACCGAGGATTGTGACAGCAGGACCGATAGTGAGATTGACAGCATACAGAGGGGGACCGTGTTGATCCCTGACTTATGCATTATGCCTCTCCGACCGGCCTCTTCGGTCGGCTGAGTGCTAGCACGCTCATTTCATGGGTTGACTTAGGCATACGGAATTTATCCCCAGTCTAAGCATACAGAGTTCATTCATAGTCTAAAATTAGATCGGATCGAGGGTTGCGACAGCAGGATCAGCAACACGTAGGGGGGACCGGGCCGGATCCCCAGCTTGCGCATTCTGCCTCTTCAACCGGCCGAGCGCCCGCACACTCGTTTCATGGGTTGGCTTAGGCATACAGAGTATATTCCACATCTAAGCCACAGCCAGACCGAGCATTATGGCAACAGGACCGGCAGTGGGATCGGCAGCATGCAGAGGGGGACCCATTAGGGGTTCCGGCGATTGGGGGGACCGGGGGTTGTGCGCAAATGCTGTGGAATGGGTGCTGGTACTTGGCCCTTATATTGGCCCCCTATCCCTCATCAAACCTCAAGAACTCACACCCCCATAAAGAGCATTTGAGATTTTATAGGTTTGCTGCCAGTAGCCATTAAAGTGTCTGAATTGGAAACACTTTTTTCAAATGATCACAAAATCTTCTCCACTTCAAGTTTTAGCTGAATTTTTTTGTGCATGCCAACAAAAATACATGGATCACCTCTACCAAATTTGGGGACAAAACTCTTTGTAAAAAAATTGTAAAAAATCTCGAACCTCAAAAAGTTTCAAAAATCATGAAAAATAGAAAACGGGTCATCTTGCCACGAAACTTCACATGAAGGCTTAGGGGACCATTGTAGGAATTTACAAGCCATAAAAATGGCATTGGCATGGTAGAAATATGAAGATGTGCTTGAACCCACCTATCACCCGTTTGATCTCCGGCTTACGCATCCTGCCTCTCTGGTCGACTGAGCGCCTGCACGCTCGTTCGTGGGTTGACTTTGGCATACGGAGTTCATCCCCAGTCTAAGCATACGGAGTTTATTCCCAGTCTAAGATCAGTCCGAATCGAAGGTTGTGGCAGCAGGATCGACAGCACGTAGGGAAGACTGAGCCGATCCACGGCTTGTGCATTCTGCCTCTCTGGCCGACTGAGTGGCCGCACGCTCGTTTCATGGCTTGGCTTAGGCATACAGAGTACATTCCATGTCTAAGCCCTAACCGGACTGAGGGTTGCGAGAGCGAGACCGACAGTGGGATCGGTAGCACGCAGAGGGGGATCGGGCTAATTCCTGACTTGCGCATTATGCCTCTTCGACCGACCTCTCCAACCGACCGAGCGCTCGGACACTCGTTTCATGGGTTGGGTTAGGCATACGGACTTCACCCTCATTCTAAGATCAAATCGGATCGAGGGTTTCGACAGCAGGATCGATAGCACGTAGGTGGGATCGAGCTGATCCTTGGCTTGCACATTCTGCCTCTTCAGTTGACTGAGCACCCGCACGCTCGTTTCATGGGTTGGCTTAGGCATACGGAGTACATTCCATGTCTAATCCCTAGCCGGACCGAGGGTTGTGGTAGCAGGACCGGCAGCGGGATCGGCAGCACATAGAGGGGGAACGGACTGATCCTCGGCTTGTGCATTATACCTCTCCGGCCGGCTGAGCGCCCGTACGCTCGTTTCATGGGTTGACTTAGGCATACGAAGTTCATCCCCAGTCTAAGCGTATGGAGTTCATTCCCAGTCTAAGATTAGATTGGATTGAGGGTTGCGACAACAGGATCAGCAGCACGCAGGGGGGACCGGGCTAATCCTTAGCTTTCACATTCTGCCTCTCCAATCGGTTGAGTGCCCGCACATTCGTTTTATGGGTTGACTTAGGCATATGGAGTTCATCCTAGTCTAAGCATATAGAGTTCATTCCCGTCTAAGATCAGACCAGATTGAGGGTTGTGGCAGCAAGATCAGTAGCACGCAGGGGGGATCGGGCCGATCCCTGGCTTGCGTATTCTACCTCTTCAGCCGACTGAGCGCCTGCACGCTCATTTCGTGGGTTGGCTTAGGCATACGGAGTACATTCCACATCTAAGCCCTAGCCAGACCGAGGGTTGTGGCAGCAGGACCAGCAGTGGAATCGGTAGCAGGTAGAAGGGGACCAAGCTGATCCCTGGCTTGCGCATTATGCCTCTCCGACTGACTTCTCCAGTCGGTTGAGCGCCCGTACGCTCGTTTCATAGGTTGACTTAGGCTTACAGAGTTCATCCCAGTCTAAGCATATGGAGTTCATTCTCAGTCTAAGATCAGATCGGATCGAGGGTTACGACAGCAGGATCAGCAGCACGTAGGGGGGACTGGGCTGATCCCCGGCTTGTGCATCCTGCCTCTCTGGTCGGCTTAGCACCCGCACGTTTGTTTCGTGGGTTGACTTAGGCATATGGAGTTCATCCCCAGTCTAAGCATATGAAGTTCATTCCCAGTCTAAGATCAGACCGGATCAAGGGTTGTGGCAGCAGGATCGGCAGCACGCAGGGGGGACCGGGTCGATCCCCGGCTTACGCATTCTGCCTCTTTGCCCGACTGAGCGCCCGCACACTCGTTTCATGGGTTGGCCTAGGCATACAGAGTACATTCCACGTCTAAGCCCCAGTCGAACCGAGGGTTGTGGCAGTGAGACTGGGAGTGAGATCAACAGCACGCAGAGGGGGATCGGGTTGATCCTCGACTTACGTATTATGCCTCTCTGGTCGACCTCTCCGACCAACTGATCACCCACATGCTTGTTTCGTGGGTTGACTTAGTCATACAGAGTTCATCCCCAGTCTAAGCATATGGAGTTCATTCCCAATCTAAGATCAGACTGGATTGAGGGTTCTGGCAGTAGGATCAGCAGCACGCAGAGGGGACCAAGCCGACCCTGGCTTACGCATTCTGCCTCTCCGACCGGCTGAACGCCCGTACGCTCGTTTCATGGGTTGACTTAGGCATACGGAGTTCATCCCTAGTCTAAGCATACGGAGGTCATTCCTAGTCTAAGATCAGATAGGATCGAGGGTTACGGTAGCAGAATCAGTAGCATGCAGGAGGGATCGGGCCGATCCCCAGCTTGCGCATTCTGCCACTCCGATCGGCTAAGTGCCAGCACGCTTGTTTCGTGGGTTGGCTTAGGCATACGGAGTACATTCCATGTCTAAGCTCCAGCCGGACCGGGGGTTGTGGCAGCATGTCCAGTAGTAGTATCGGCAGTAGGCAGAGGAGGACCGGGCTGATACTCGACTTGCGCATTATGCCTCTTCGGTCGGCCTCTCCGGCCTACTGAGCGTCCGTACGCTCATTTCATGGGTTGGCTTAGGCATATAGAGTTCATCCCCAGTCTAAGCATTCGAAGTTCATTCCCAGTCTAAAATCAGACCAAATCGAAGGTTACAGCAGTAGGATCGGTAGCACAAAGGGGGGATCGTGTCGATCCCTGACTTACGCATTCTGCCTCTCCGATCGGCTGAGCGCCCGCATGCTCGTTTCGTGGGTTGGCTTAGGCATACAAAGTACATTCCACGTCTAAGTCATAGCCGGATCGAGGGTTGTGGCAGCAGGACCGATAGCGGGATCGGTAGCACGCAGAGAGGGATCGGGCTGATCCCTGACTTGCGCATTATGCCTCTTCGATCGAAAAAGCGCCCGCACGCTCGTTCCATGGGTTGACTTATGCATATAGAGTTCATTCCAGTCTAAGATCGGACCGGACCGAGGCTTGTGGTAGCAAGATCGACAGCACGCAGGGGGGACCGAGTCGATCCCCAACTTCTGCATTTTGCCTCTCCGGTCGGTTGAGCGCCCGCACACTCGTTTCGTGTGTTGGCTTAGGCATACGGAGTTCATTCCTTGTCTAAGCATACGAAGCTCATTCCCAATCTAAGATTTTGAGCCACGGTGCACATAATGGGCTCGGGCAAGTGCTGGTGTCGCATTTTTTTCACTCGGGGCATCATCATTGGAGCATCATCAGAGAGCCTAACCGGCGGCATTGGTGGTTCCGATGATTAGGGGGCCGGGGGGTGTGCGCACATGATGTGCGATGGGTGCTGGTACTTGGCCCTTATATTAGGACCCAATCCCTCATCAAACTTCGAGAACTCACATCCCCTTAAAGAGCATTTGAGATTTTATAGGTTTACTGCCAATAGCCATTAAAGTTTCTGAAATGGGGACACTTTTTCAAACGGTCACAAAATCTTCTCCACTTTGAGTTTTTAGCTGAATTGTTTTGTGCATGCCAACAAAAATACAAGGATCACCTCCACCAAATTTGGGGACAAAACCTTTCTAAAAAAATTTAAAAAAATCCTGAACCGCAAAAAGTTTTGAAAATCGTGAAAAATAGAAAACGGGTCGTCTTGCCACGAAACTTCACATGAAGGCTTAGGGGACCATTGTATGAATTTACAAGCCATAAAAATGGCATAGGCATGGCAGAAATATGAAGATGTGCTTGAACCCACCTACCACCTGTTCGATCCCCGGCTTACGCATCCTGCCTCTCTGGTCGGCTGAGCGCCTGTACGCTAATTTCATGGGTTGACTTAGGCATACGGAGTTCATCCCCAGTCTAAGCATATAGAGTTCAGTCCCAATCTAAGATCAGACCAGATCAAGGGTTACCGCAGCAGGATCGGTAGCACGCAGGGGGGACTGGGCTGATCCCCGACTTGTGCATTCTGCCTTTCCGATCGGCTGAGCGCCCGCACACTCGTTTCATGGGTTGGCTTAGGCATACGAAGTACATTCCACGTCTAAGCCCCAGTCGGACCGAGGGTTGTGGTAGCAGGAATGGCAGCGGGATCGGTAGCACGTAGAAGGGGACCGAGTTGATCCCCCGCTTGTGCATTATGCCTCTCTGGCCGACTGAGCACCCGTACGCTCATTTTGTGGGTTGACTTAGACATACAGAGTTCATCCCTAGTCTAAGCATATGGAGTTCATTCCCAGTCTAAGATTGGACCGGGCCGATCCCCGACTTACGCATTCTGCCTCTCTAGATCAGACTGGATCGAGGGTTACGGTAGCAAGATCGACAGCACGCAGGGGGGACCAAGCCGATCTCCGACTTATGCATTCTGCCCGTACGCTCGTTTCGTGGGTTGGCATAGGCATACGCAGTACATTCCACATCTAAGGCCCAGCCGGACCAGTAGCGGGATCGACAGCACGCAGGGGGGTCGGGCTGCGTGCGATCGGGCCGATCCTCGGCTTACGTATTTTGCCTCTCCAACCGGTTGAGCACCCGCACGCTCATTTCATGGGTTGACTTAGGCATACGGAGTTGATTCCCAGTCTAAGATCAGACCGGATTGAGGGTTACGACAGCAGGATCGACAGCACGTAAGAGGGACCGGGCCGATCCCTGGCTTGCGCATTTTACCTCTCCGGCCAGCTGAGTGTCCGCACGTCTGTTTCGTGGTTTGACTTAGGCATAGGGAGCCCATTCCATGTCTAAGCCCCAGCCCAATCGGGGGTTGTGGTAGCGAGATCGGTAGCATGCAGAGAGGGATCGGGTCGATCCCTGACTTGCGCATTATGCCTCTTTCGACCTGTTCAGTGCCTGTATGCTCGTTTCATGGGTTGACTTATGCATACGGAGTTCATTCCCAGTCTAAGATCGGACTGGACCGAGTGTTGTGGCAGCAGGATCGACAGCACGTAGGGGGGACCGGGTCGATCCCCGGCTTGTGTATTCTACCTCTCTGGCTGGCTGAGCGCCCGCATGCTCATTTCGTAGGTTGGCTTAGGCATATGGAGTTCATTTTATGTCTAAGCATACGGAGCTCATTCCCAATCTAAGATTTTGAGCCACGGTGCACATGCTGGGCTCGAGCTTGTGCTGCTGCCGTATTTGTTTTGCCCGAGGGTTGTGGCAGTAGGATCGATAGCGAGATCAGTAGCATGCAGAGGGGGATCGGGTTGGTCCCTGGCTTACGCATTATGCCTCTCCAGCTGGCCTCTACGGTTGGCTGAGCGCCCATACGCTCGTTTCATGGGTTGACTTAGGCATACGGAGTTTATCCCCAGTCTAAGCATACGGAGTTCATTCCCAGTCTAAGATCAGACCAAATTAAGGGTTACGGCAGTAGGATCGGTAGCACACATGGGGGATCGTGTTGATCCCTGACTTACGCATTCTGCCTCTATGATCGGTTGAGCGCCCGCACGCTCGTTTCGTGGGTTAGCTGAGGCATACGGAGTACATTCCACGTCTAAGCCGCAGTCGAACCGAGGGTTGTGGTAGCAGGACCGATAGTGGGATCGGCAGCACGTAGAGGGGGATCGAGCTGATCCTCAGCTTGCGCATTATGTCTTTTCGACCGGCCTTTTCGGTCGGCTGAGCACCCGTATGCTCATTTCATGGGTTGACTTAGGCATACGGAGTTCATCCAAAGTCTAAGCATACGGAGTTCATTCCCATTTTAAGATTGGATCAGATCGAGGGTTGCGACAACAGGATCGACAGCACATAAGGGGGATCAGGCCGATCCCCGACTTGTGCATCCTACCTCTCTGGTCGGCTGAGCGCCCGCACGCTCGTTTCGTGGGTTGAGTTAGGCATTCGGAGTTCATCCCCAGTCTAAGCATACAGAGTTCATTCCCAGTCTAAGATCGGACCGGGCCGATCCCCGACTTACGGATTCTGCCTCTTCGGATCAAACTGGATCGAGGGTTACGGTAGCAAGATCGACAGCACGCAGGGGGGACCGAGCCGATCCCCGGCTTACGCATTCTGCCCGCACGCTCGTTTCGTGGGTTGGCTTAGGCATACGCAGTACATTCCACATCTAAGGCCCAACCGGACCAGTAGCGGGATCGACAGTACGCAGGGGGGCCGGGCCAATCCTCAGCTTGCGTATTTTGCCTCTCCAGCCAGTTGAGCACCCGCACGCTCATTTCGTGGGTTGACTTGGGCATACGAAGTTGATTCTTAGTCTAAGATCTGACCGGATTGAGGGTTGCGGTAGTAGGATCGACAGCACGTAAGGGGGACCGGGTCGATCCCTGGCTTGTGCATTTTGCCTCTCCGACCAGCTGAGTGTCCGCACGTCTATTTCGTGGTTTGACTTAGGCATAGGGAGCTCATTCCATGTCTAAGCCCCAGCCCGATCGGGGGTTGTGGTAGCGGGATCGGCAGCACGCAAAGAGGGATCGGGCCGATCCCCGGCTTGCGCATTATGCCTCTTTCGACTTGTTCAGTGCCCGTATGCTCGTTTCATGGGTTGACTTATGCATACGGAGTTCATTCCTAGTCTAAGATCGGACTGGACCGAGTGTTGTGGTAGCAGGATCGACAGCACGCAGGGGGGACTGGGTCGATCCCCGGCTTGTGTATTCTACCTCTTTGGCTGGCTGAGCGCCCGCACGCTCGTTTCGTGGGTTGGCTTAGGCATATGGAGTTCATTTCATGTCTAAGCATACGGAGCTCATTCCCAATCTAAGATTTTGAGCCACGGTGCACATGCTGGGCTCGGGCTTGTGCTGCTGC